>NW_019392716.1:907451-1288251 GCF_000648675.2 Cimex lectularius | reverse complement strand
ATTTTCAGAGAAATGTTTAGATTAAAAGATATCACGATTTTCCGACGCCAGGACGTGATATCTTTCAAAATCGATAAAAAGCGAAATTACTCTGAAATGGTTGAGAATCGGACCATGGACAATATGAACTTTTTTGTTCATTTTAGGGTGAAGAATCTACTGGAGAAGTTTGTAGCACGAGTAGCAATTCACCCTGTATACATATATATATATACATATATATATATATCGAAATTTCAACCTTTAATCCAGGGGTTTGGTCCGTGCTTGTCTTAGTCAGTCACGGAGCGGCTTTATATGTATCGAAAGGAATGGAATTTTAAAAAACCTTTCCTAGCGGATATCCTTGTCATTGTAGGAATGTTATGTGGAAATTTCAGCACTTTATCATCCAGTGGTTTGGGCTGTACGTTGTCTGTCAGCCAATCACGTTCAAAGCATTGAAAAGAGAGTTAAATTTCCATTAAGAAGGCACTCTTCTTTTATTTAATTTTTGGCAAAAAACAAACATTATTCCTTTTAAAAATTGCTAAATTTAAAATATGTTAAAAAACTAAATTTGCAGCCTCATTGGGAAAATTCACAGTAGAGCTTGGGAAATTTCATAACAACTTCTCCGTTTAATTGGCTATCTAATGGTATCCCCTTTCCTTTTTTACATCGAAACAAAATGCATAAATTTTATGCTAAATGGGGAAAAAGTGGTGAAGTTGTAAAAAAAGGGAAATGGGGTTAGACTATTAATTCAATTTTTTCTCCAGGAAATAAAAAACCACACAAAGAAAGATAAATGAAACAAAACACATAAAAAAGAGACTGTAAACAAACAAAGCGAACAACCAAAACGGAAAAATTGGATACAAGAAACTAACATACCATCTCAAATTTGGTCAGTCAGCCACGATTCGGCATTTTGCCATCTTCAGTATCTCTTTTAAGTAATTGATCATTAGATATATAGGAATATAAATGTGTTTTTTTTCGTTTTAGTCGATAAATTCGTACAATATTAGAACCAAACTGCGAGAACATCATAAACCCACGTAGTTTTCTTTTGAAACATTCATGCTGTTTACGCACAAGTTTCACTATTTGGACAAAACTAACTTATTAGCAGTACGCTAAACTTGTTGAATTCGCAATTGCTGAGGTCATCAATTCCTAATAGTCGTTCCACACACTCCAAGTCAACAGCTGGGCCCAATTGCATCTTAAATTCTTGATATCCCGTACATCCCGATTCTATTAGCTTAACAACTCCGGATAGTATTTAGCCGTCCTTTAACATCCAATGACCTATCTGACCATGATTATCAGGGGAACATTAATTTAACCGACCGAGTTGTTCAAATGGCCTAACTCTAAAAAAACTACTTGACTGGCAAAATTGATGATTAATTTATATAAGAGTTACGCTGATCATGATAACCGGCATTCATATTATCACTCGAGTGTGTTCGGTTAATGTAAGATACTTGTGTCCAACAGAATAATTGATGTAAAAACCATATTAGAGATATGTGAGGGTGCTAAAGAACATTTACATTAATTCACACTTTCAAGTAAAGAACAAAACGGAAAAAGGTAGGTAAATTGAAGTACACATGCATTCACGCTTAGTGAAAAAATAATAAGAGAGCGATGGAAGGAGAAAGAGGGTACATTAACAGAATTGAATATGTGAAAAAAGTAAGCTGTTAACTTTGAACTATTGAATTTCGTTAAGTCCAGTAAGTTAATTCAACTTCCAAGTGTAAGAAAAATCTTTCGGAGAGAGCGAGAAGCTAGATGAACGCATGGGGAAATCGTATCCGACAAGAACACTTAGATAACGACCAAGTGGTGTGGTGAATGTGGAGAAGGGGGTAAAAGTAAGGAACGGGGAGGTCGAAGTGGAAAATAAGTCCGTCGTCCTCGGTCTTGGAAAGTTTTAGCCGGACGGCTAGCAATCCCTGCCAAATTTCGATCTGCATGATGGAATGGCGCCGCGCGCTCCAATTTTCCAGGGCCCGGAGAGCAAATTTATTAGTTAATTTTCCGAATTATTTATTTTCAACGCTCTCACTTTACTAAGCCAATTAAACTTAAATCAACAGTAACGCTTAATTGTTAGACCAATTTATACCATTGATTAATACTATGTTGTGATACAATTCCCGAAAAAAAGAAAGTCCATTGTTGAATGTTTATAGTAAAAGAATCACAGAGTTCAACTAATTAAATGTTATGAGATAATTCACTAGTTTTCGTGGTCCGCTTGACCAATTATGAAATAATTTCGACAGAAACGCTGTTACAACATCAATAACTAACATTTCTTAAACGAATGCAATGAAACCAAAGTACATCAACAATATTACACAAAAGAAATACGTAGCTAATACATTATAATGCAGCATTAAACATAAATTTTACGAATTTTACAACTGATTAAAACGGTAAACGTTGTTCGGACTGAGTTGGTCTTCAAAATTTTAAAACGTAGTAAAAACTTAATTATGTCCATGTGTGTACTTAATTATGTTATGTGTGGCCATATTTAACATTTTGTTCTGGATATAAGTTGAAAGGTTGACAGTAACAATCGAATTTGTTTCATCATCAATACCATACCGAGATCCAGATTATTTGTGAATAAAAAGTGGTCCATACATCTAACACTTAATGCCGTGCTAAAAAAAGAAAATTTTATAGAATAAAGAATTTATAAAATACGCGCTTTCGAATATTTAGTCATTTTTACTACATCGCAAACAACTGGCCTTTGTTAAAATACCGATAACAAACTGCTTTTAAAAAATTATAGATTATTTTATTGTTAGATAGCTTTAACTGAATAATGTCATTGATATAAAGAACAGAAATGTGGTTAAAACAGAAAAACTTTGGGAAAAAATAACCATTCTCAACCAAAAACACAAAGATTTCACTGGAATTTTCATTAATGATTCTTAATTAATCTGTAAAAAAAGGGTGGAGCAAAAATTTTGAACAACCGCAAACAACGTTTTAATATAAATTTCTTTGCGTAATTAAATAATGACCCAATTTTCATAGAAGGAACCAGAAGTTTCAAAATTTATAACGAATATTCATTCACGCTTACATATTTAAATATTTATTTACGCAATATCTTTTTAGTAGGAGGCTCGTTTAAAAATATCCTTGAAAAATTTAATTTTTATTATTCTACAAACGATAATTTTAAAAAACTGAACATTTTATTCGTTTTCTTCGAAAAAAATACGACCGAAGTTTTGCATATAAATTCAACAAACCACAAACAAAGTCATTAACTCATTTTGGACTATTTTGTAACAAGCTGTCATATTAGAAATATATATATTTTGTTAAATATCGTGGGGGAAATGTAACTGTCCTGTATATCTATATCTGTATAACAAAAACAGCAAAATCATTGATTTTTCACGGTATATCTAACTAAATTTATCACTACTGACTATAGTATATTATACTACTTGTTTTAATATAACAAGCTAGTATTTCTTTTTGAGGGTAAATATCAAATACAAATAGCCATACTATAATTGAAAAATATAGTTTATGCCTGGAGAGTAAAAGTATTTTATTAGGGCGAATGGAGAGTTTTACCCCGCCCTGAGGAATCTCGAGTATTCTGGGGGTGTGAATCGGACCAGACTTGTCTGTTATGAGAGGTGACAGGATATCGGCGTCGTCGGAATATCCATACCTCGACTCCGGAAGAGCGCTTCCGACTTTCTCGATGGGGGTGTGTAGGTGTAGTAAAGTTCAACAAAAGCAAAAATCGAAATGTAGGAAAGCAAACCTTTCTAACATTCACAAAAATTCTATATCAAAGTAAATAGATGAGTTAGCAATAGAGCACGGTTTCTCATGTGAATCAAATATCAAAACTAAGGTGGAACTATGAACAACTGAAAACCATTAGGGGACATTACGCGCTAGTTCAACCAAGGGTACTTTCGGGAAGAAAAACCGACCTCATCTGTTCTCCACTACACGTACGGCCTGCTTTACGCACAATCGACCGTACCACATGCAAAAATGAGGATTTGTTGACTCACAACATCAGCGGGTGAGATAACGATCTGTAGCTGATGCCGACCAAATCTTTCTACCCTACCTCCGTCGTCTCGCTTTTGTTTGTATACCAATGCCCACAAAATGTTGTTGTTTAGCTACGTCCGATCTTGAATTGTTGAATGCCATTGGAAAAATGTGTTTACAAAAACGACATCTATATTTATATATGGACAAAACAAAAATGATAAGGTAACCTAATGAATCACAAGCAAAAAATGAAATACATCGTTCGGTTCCTCTTGTGGAGGAAAGTGTACGGCAAACGCCTACAAGGCAAAGCAGAGAGAGAAAAAAATTTCACAAGTGGCCTCCAGATAAGAAATGTTCAAGTTGTATTTATCCGAAAAAGCTGAGGCTGATAATCAGGAAAGATAAGTAGAGTAGGACAAGTAAAACCTGGTAACATAAAATCCTACACTACAGTACTTTTTTTTTATAAATAATGTAAAAATAGTTGTTTGTGTAATATATTCAACTACATACAAAACATATAACAGGTAAATGTAGTATTTAGTGTATCATGGTGTAAATGGATTGAAAGACGACCGTCCAGTAGTGTGGGCTTAGGGCTACCACTACTTTAGACTTGTAGGATGAGTTTGTAGAATAAGGGTAAATGGATAATTAGGAGTAGATTTTAAAGTATAAAGATTCGACATCCCAGAGGAGAAGAGGAGGGTTATTATGATACCTTCCAGTTCTTTGACGTCCAGTGAAGTTCTAGAGAAAGAAGTGCTGCAGTCTGTTTTAGTTTGATGTTATTTTAACAATTCGGTCTAGTAGCCCTGATCGTCTTGTATCTCTGTACATGACTAAGTAGCGTTTGTTGTATGAGTAGGGATATTGTCGAAATAGAAATGAAAATGGATTTCGTATTAAGCTTGAACAGTATTTGATTATCAGCGTAGCTCGGCTACCATTTCTGCTTTCCATTAATCATTAACGAATTGTATTTAATCACGAATCTGAAACGAGACGGAGCATCCAGCAAAACATAAAAAAGCCCATTGAGATCTGGCGACGCGGTATGAATGAAACACAGTTTTCGAAACGTGTAGGCCAAGGATACGTGGGCGAGACACGATTCATTCGCCTTCGTAACGTATCCCGTCTATTGCAGCCATTTCCAGCCAGCTCGTCGTCCAAAACAAGTCGTTGTCGAGTTGAAATATGGCCTTCTCAGCTGGCGACGTCATCAGATGGATCTCATTCAAATTGTTTTCCCTTTGTTCGGATTAATCCTAGACGATTCAAGGATTAGAAGGTTCGTTTAGATTGAAAAGGTGACGGAAACAATTCCCATTATACATTCAAAATAGAATTGTAATAAACTAATAAACTAATGAATAGTCCACATTTATTTTAAAAAAATTTTGTACACTAAGACAAATTTAGGGGCCCAAATGTGTTCCTATTGTGACCAGATGAAGTGACAATCCAGGGTAGTTTAGCTGACTAAGTGCTGAATTGCTTCCTGCGTTTGATAGGACGGTACCTGCCAATAACAACCTTAAAGGACCCCCTTGTTCACAGGGGAGAAATGGTCCTCTATGGAAACGGTCTCAAACAAATAAATCTCGGCAATTTATCAAATCGATCAATTATAATAAAACCTGCTCTTTTAATTTTCGGAAAATTCACGTTAGAAAAATTTATATTATTAAATTTCCTCTTTCGACCTCTGCGCAAGGGAAATAGCTTATATTGCGTTAAAAACTAATAAAATAAAATAATCAACCTTAATATGGTTGGTGAAATGGAAGGAATAGATAATTTTTTTTCTAGTTTGTAAAATCTTCTTTTCCTCCTGCCCAATTTCTCTTTCCAGTGTTTTTCCAGGGCACGTATTTTCCAAACACGTCCCCGTGAATAATGAATACAAAGTTCCATTTGCATTGCTAAATTTTTGACACATTTGTGAGCAGTTAGGGAAACAATAGTTCCATAGTTTTCCTTCCATCAATTGGAACAAAAGGAAAAATTACCATTTTACTAACCAATTTTACTTACAATTTGCCAATACGTTAAGAATAAAATAAAGTTCTGGACAATTTACAACAAAATGTAATAATTTTATTGATCAGTTTGTTTGTTAAATACCTTCCAGCACAAAAAGACTATTTGCATTCGGGCATAAAAATGGCCAGCAGTGTCAACGTAAGCATAAGTAAAGCCCATATGAATCCATAAAAGGTCTACTAAGAAATCAGCCAAAGCCGCAATTTGCTGAGAATACTAATCAGTTTAGGTGGCACACGAGGGCATTCGTTCATACCCCAATTCAATAAGGAGAGTATAAAACAACCTATTTTTAGCAATAATAACACTAATTTTTAAATTTAAAAAAATATTGGGACAGATAATTCCAAGAATTAATGGGCGGCGTAAATAATTAACTAAGAAGATCTATGTACCACAGGAATTCTGTTCGAGGATTAAAGTATAGCCCGGTTGTGTATTTATAGGGTAGGATTAAAGGGATGTTTGGCCGGGAGCGATCCTCGAAAAACAAGCCTTAAATAGAGCGAGTGGCCGAAATAAAAACGAAAATTCTCTTTTCTAGTCAGAAAGAAGGTTGATAGGATCGATTTAAAATCAATGTACCGTTGCACGCAGAGTGGTTTTAAATTAGGGAGATATTTGGATTATTAGCCCAATGATATAAAAACGCAAACGACCTCTCAAATGGCACACATCCCACCGGTTCCAGAATTCCCTGCCAGCCCCGACCTTTAATAATAACCGAGATAAATCCCCCCAACATCTCTATACATACTCTGAACGAAGAAACGCCAATTTTGTTGCAAGACGGTAGTCGGTGATTGATTTCGTTCGAACACACACCCTCGACAAGACCTGAGAAACCTGTTCACCTCTTTTATCTAAATTGAGTAACTTGTCCTTTCACACGCATGCAATGGGATTTCCTTTCAGTTACTGCTGAAGTTAAGATGTGTCATGTGATAAAATCTTCCAGGGCGATAACGGGTCTGTAAATGAACGGATCAGAGGTGTTGTCAGAATAGTCGTTAACTAAGTCTTTTAAACGTTATCGGATAATTAATTCATCGATACAATCTCGACCCGTGTGCTGAATTTTATTGTTAAACAAAACCAGTATTGTTAATTAAATCGAAATAATATAATTTCGCATGTCGCAGTTTTAGTTGGACGTTTCGGCTTCTTCCTATATCCCATGGTGGGACTTGCTTATCCCTGCTTATATCCTTGACTCACCATCGCAAGTCGTCTAAGAGGCTAAAAGGCGAGGCTATCGGGCTGGAAAAATCTCGAGAGGAATTCTCACAATAATTTGACATATATATTATCAAATTTGTTCTTGTAGCAATTTGAGAAAATTATTGATATTAAATGAACTGTTGAAAATACTCATACAATTGCACTTATTGGGATCCAAGGATTTTTTACTTGAGCACTATAATAACTATAACTTCAATATTGCAGAATATTTACTGCGAACAACCAACTGCATAATGCAGTTTTGCAAATTACATCACAGAACACGTAATGCCAATTATTATTATTATCAGCCAAGAGAAATTCGGTAGTGCCATTCAAGGACAGTCTATAAGCATCTCGTAAATATTTAATAAAAAGTTAAAGAAAAAGTAACAATTTTTACAATAACAAACAGACGGAAATTTCATTAATAATCACTGCTTAAGGGTGTTTTTGAATATCAATGTCGATGTAAAACATACCATCAAGGTGACAAGAGGCCATGTGCTTGCATCCGAATCGGATGTGGCAGAGATGATAGTGTAAACGCGAAGTACTTCTAACATCAGATCTGTCAATCAAACACTTCCGCGTCTATCTTTGGTCATTCTGGTAATCAACTTGATGATTCAATGTTATGTATTACTTTAAGCTAGAGACAGGTAAAACATTTTTGGCCAGCTACTAGTAGCTATAATTAAAACAGTTTAAAATAGGCGTTTTATTTTATGCTAATACATCATCAGATTGTATGATTATAAAAAATGCCCACTTATTCATTATATGATCAATACCTAACTTTGTGGGTGTGGGTTTGTGTCGGCACCTCACCCTGCTTATAATCCTGAACTATGGTGAACCTAAATTGAAGATGGTGAAATACGGAAACGCGGCCAAACTACAGTCATATGTTTTGACTATTGGCATTATCATTACCTAAATCCATATATTTAGTTTACAGTTAGAATACGAGATGAACTCTAATATCAATATACATAAAACAAACAAACCCTTATGGCAGTAAGTTTAAAAACACGAATTCGCAAATATCACAGACTGTGTATTACATCATGACAGCTATTCGGCACAGGGTTCCCTATCATCTTACGGTTTTCGTGCCGGTTCACCCGCCTCCTTGCGTTACTACAGTTTTTCGCTTCCACACTTTCATCTCTTCGCCACTCGGCGATTAATGTTTATTCAAGAAGAAACGGGATTCACATGCGGAAGAATTCGGCGATATCCTTTCAGAGTATGAAAATGTAAAGTTTCGATGCAAATTAATATATTTTTATATATCCCATAAAAAATACATATTAATTTTTTTTTAAATTGTAACCGAGAAAATCATATATAAACCTATTTATGGTTAGGGATGGTTAAGGGGTGGTATAAAAGCAAAACACTAAGTATAAGTGTGTGGTGTGTTTAGTGACCGTTAATAAATGATTATTCGGAGATCGTGACATGCGGTCTGGTGTGACGTAGGTTTTAGAAAAACATTGTCTTTATCGTGTCAACGTTTCGATCTTTACTGAGATCATCTTCAGGGCTCAAAGTGATTGGGGGCACTATCAACTCGACTCACAAGAATGAATGACACATCTACACGGAAAACAAACACTGAGCCCTGAAGATGATCCTAATAAAGATCGAAACGTTGGCACGATAAAGAAAATATTTTTCTAAAACCTACGTCACGATCTCCGAATAATAACTAAGTATAAGGTGTAAAATCTTCAAACCTAAGGAAACAAAAATATTTCCATCATTCTTTCGTTTTCACCCATTTTTTTTACAAGTTCTCATTTAAAAATAAACCGGGATTATAATAAAGCATGAAATTTAGATATTTAAATCGGAATGTAACCAATAACTTGTTAAGAGTTTCAAAAGGTAAAAATTCAATTTCCACAAGGGTAAAACGAATAACTAGAAAAGGAGTCGGCCGTAGAAAGGGATTATGCGGTTAGAGGGACATTAGTGATTAGTCGGGGTACGATCAAGGAAGTGGTCTTTCCTTCACGTTCCAAACGTCACGTACCTTAGCCCGTTGCGGAATGGGTTTTGCGCGTGCAAGAGGACGAGAAGGATTGCTTGACAAGTTTCCAATGAGAAACCTTTATCAAATAAATTCCATAAAAATATTCTGTTTATACTAATCACTGAGTAAGAGAAGTTAATGTTCTAATATGTTCAAAATACGAGATTATTGGGCCAAATTTACCACAAAGATAACGGAACTCGGTTAAATATGACGAATTGGGTAGCTATCAATGTGTCCTAAAAAGTAGTTATATCACACAATTATTTTTCATTTGTGATATGGTTAGGGAAGGCTCAAAGGAAAAAGACTTGTGATATGGCAAATATGTCTAGATCTAAAACTATGAGGATATGAGGATGAGATGCTGAACCTTCGAGGTTGCCGTGAGCATTGGGCAGGAGACTGAGGTGAGATCCACATCATGAATGGGACTATTGCATAAGCATGCCGGCGATGTTGCAAGTCCAAATCTGTGCGTGTATTTCATGATAGGCCTATGACCAGTAAGTGTTTCGGTTGCTGAGGCGTGAACTCGTAAAGGTCAATCCGACCCCGTCTTCAACAGTCACAACGAAATGAACAAAAAGGCCTAAAAATGAACGTTTTTAGAATCTGCCAATGTTCAGTGGTTAATCAACTGTTGTGACACGTTGTTGGAATACATTTTCATGTCACGAGAACAAAAAACCTGAGACTAAAATGTGGACTTTCATGTATTTGGTTATTGAAACGACAAAACCTCGATATGTTCGTAAATATGGAAAATTCATGTTTCTTATTTAAAGAATAAACAACTTATTTCTTGGACAAAGTTGATTTTCTACACATGGTTGTACATTTCATCCCTAAAAGTGAACATTATTAGCATCTACAATGTTCATTGTTTAATCAACTGTTGTTACAGGTGGTTGGAATATATTTTGATTTCATGAGTTATTGAAATCCTACCAAACTGATCGCTGTTTCAAGTGAGGTGCGGAAATGAATTATCGGAAGTCAAACAGATACACGAATACCGCAAGTTAAGTATTCTTGTCCTATCCTTTATATTATTTATACTGCTGACCTACCAATACATTCTGACCCTATTGTCTTCACCTACGCGGACGACACGGCAATCGTGTCCACACTACCTACAACATCCAGGAACACCTTGAGCTTATCAAAGACTGGTGTAAAAAATGGAGGACAAGACTGAACGAAGAAAAATGCACTCAGTGTACTTTACGCTGGAAAAGCAGTCTTGCCCTCCACTGAACATCAGCAACAAAGAGATACCAGTTTCCACTCAAGTCAAATACCTGGAACTATATCTCAACAGCAGACTGACGTGGAATCCACATACAAAACATAAAAAACAACAAATTCGTACAAGGTTTGGACTACTACGAAGACTTCCAAGACCGAAATCGACTTTGACAACTAAGACAAAGCTAACACTGTACAAGACGACTAAGACTAAGCGGTACTGCCAAGCCATCCAATATCCAGTGCATCCAGTCCTTCCAATCGAAAATCCTTAGACAAATTGTCAAAGCACCTTGTCATGTCACTAACCTCACCATCCACAACGATCTCAACATTCCTTTTGTCAACGAACTGATCCGGTCCAGATTCCAAACCTTTCGAACCATCCTAACCATACTGCTCGAACCCTCTGCACTCATTCCCATCCTGACAACCCGACACGTCGCCTCGGGACCTCCTTGACACCTAATCATACACATTGAGTGCCAGCAATGGCTGGCTCCTCGAAGCATGCGTTCTACCGGTGCAGAGTTGGTATTCTTGCTAGGGTTGTGCTGTGTGATACAGTAATCATGTGTACATATTGGTATAGAATACGATCATATATAGGTAACAAATAATTTTTTCTTAAATTTCATGACAGAATATTTGTCTTTTTTAGCGTAAATCTTCTTTTGGTACAATTATTCTACATATGGTTGTAGCTGAATTTTGTTTTCTTATTTCTCCCCCTTTTCTAGAAAAGCTATGTACAAGACGAAATACAACAAACCTGCTTGGTAACCAATGACGTTTTAATTCAATAATCTGATTCCATTTAAGTTGCTAAGATTTAACTAACCGTGGTGACTGATTTTGAAGTTCTATTCTTGTTACTTCCTTGTATTCGAAGAATTCAGTTTAATTCATAAATTACCCAAACAAGGAAATGATTGTTCATCAATTTTTTAGGAGGGAAAAATAATAACGAAGATGTTCATTTATAGTGAATTCTGTATAGGTCGAAAAACGATCTATCCACAATCTGCGGCCAACCTGTGGTCGACGAAGGCCTTCCATCCAATCAGTCTCGCATACAATTTCATTTTATAAGGTGCAAACACAATGGCCGGGGGTTTCACGCTTACCCAAATTACAGATAATTGATAAAACATTAAATTTATAACGGCTAAACAAGGAAGTTAAATGCAGCGCTAGTAGGAACGTTCATTATTTAATAAAAATGAACGAGATAGGAATAAACCAATGGACAATGGTCCATTTCCTTCTGACTTTCTAATTGTATTATTGAATAGTTACGATTTAGAATAAAAATACCCAGGATAGGGAATCTCCGTTCTTCCTGGATCTGTATTAATGTGAGAAACAGTTTGGCAATAGGGGTCATTGTTTGCATAACCCTCGTCCGGCCCTCAGCCTCTACGTTTTCACCGCTTCGGTAAATTTAGCAGGTCAGAACTTTTCCCCTTTCGCGTCATGGCTAAGCACAATTGAAAGAAAAAAAGAAGCCGCTGACTGTTGCCACGTTTCATTGAAGTTTTTTCAAGGCTTTGATGCTTTGCAAGAGCCCCTTAAATGTTCCAAGGCGGTCTGCCACATCCAAGAGAGCCGCTTGACCCAATTGTAATGCAAATCCTTTTCTTATCCGTCTTTATTCCACAGAACCTTAATTATCAGACTAGATATAAAAGTACGTACGTTTTCACTAGTGTCTTATTTCTCTTCGGTCGCTAAAAACAGGTTAATCTACGAATCCAATAATAAAAAGTCATCTATTCAAATATAGGCACCTTCTTAACATCATTATCATTGATTCAATATCGTCCTAATATTATTTATCACGGAAATAATTAGTTTCATGCGAATCATAAATTTCAGATTCGGCATCACACAAAAAAAATATAGAACGAACTAAACCAAGGTTCATCTTGTAAAATTAAATTATGTAGTCACGTTCACCTATTAACTCTGCTAACCATATTCAATTAACTTATTAAACTTGAACAAAATTATATTTCCATTAGATTAACCGTAATCCAAAAGTTCAATTACTATTTAAACTGCCACGAAATTTCCCTTGTAAATTTAAACGGTCTGTTTGTCCTTTTATTGACAAATATGCGTCTTTGAATTGAAAGCACTCCAGAAGATCTAAATCACTTGATAAATTTCAACCTTAGTTTCGTACTTTGGTTAAGGTGGCCTGGTGGTTTTGGCCTTTCTGACCATATCGGTCTGCCTATTCTCGCTGTTTTGGTCTGTCAGATGCGATTCAGCTTCTTCTAATTTACATTTAGAACTGGTGAACATAACTTTAAATTCAGCAGAATTATACATACCAAAAAAATAATTAACATGGCCCACCTAACACACTTTTGAAGATGACAGAACGCTGAAATGTCAGGAAACAGTCGAACGAATAGTTTTTGATCGACGACATCGCAATGCTTTTCTATTCATCGCTTGCATTTAAATTAATAGCTCGCTTCGCATCCCTGATCAACCGTGCAAGATGGTGAGAAGCCAAAACGCGTTCAAAAGGGCAAAACAAATAAAGCATTTATACGACAGATCATAGAAATCTAAACTTATAACTAAGATAAGATCTCAATTCACAATACCAAAACCAGGTCCATACCGTACCACAGGAAATTTAGGATTCGTACTCAGCAAACCGTTGACTTTAAGAACCCATTTGTAATAAAATTGCTTTTTCAATCACCGGTGCGCAGTCACCTACAGTATGCCAGTGTTGTTTGGTCGCCGGGTTCTTGGAGAAACGGAGAAAGGCCACGAAATACCTGTTTTACAAGATATGCAATCGCAGGAAGTGCCATCATTGCCCCTATGAGGCCCACACTTGCTCTAGTACGTCTGGATTCTCTGGCGGATAGAAGGGTTTTGGCTTCCGTTATGTTTCTGTGGAAGATCCTAAATAATTTCATTGACTCCCCTGAGATATTGTCTTATAGGGCTTTAGGGTTCCCCAGCGTCAACTACGGACCTATGAATTATTTGGTACTTCACGGCACAGGACCAAATACGAGTTAGAATCTTCAATCTCCACAGCTGTGCATAACATAAATAAATTCGGCATCAGTGCGGACCCCTTCTCCTCGTCCCTACGGATCTTTAAAAACAATATAGAACGAGCTTTAAAATGTAAATGAGCGTTTATTTACGGCTGTTATTGTGTTATAATGTTGATTTGTTTGTTTAAACTGTTAGCCCATCTTTATTCTTTATTTTTATATATATTTTTTATAGTTATATTTTAATGATTGATTGTTGTGTGGTTTGACTGTCCTATGCTTGGGTACCTGACCTACTTGGACTGTAAATGAATAAAATAAACATGTAGTGAAATAAATTATAAAAAATATAACAAATAATTCCATCAGATTTCGTAGTCCGACTGACCAAATAACCTCTTGCATTAATTAATCTTTATGTCAAGTATTGGTTGAGATAAAAAAGTCAGTGTCACGAGCGGGATTCGAACCCACGACCTTCGGCTAAATACGCCTCTGCTCTACCACTTGCGATATCGTGACGTCAATTCACTCGGACACCACTTCCCATCTCAACCCACCTTTTGAATTTTCCCTCCTTTTTGCCATTTTTCAAATGTCGGATAATCTATTTGATTCTCGGCGGCAAATGAAATGGCCACGGAGAGCTTTAGTGAAGATACATTTCATTTCCTGCTCGTGAGACTGACTTTTTTATCTCAACCAATACCTTACATAAAGATTAATTAATTGAAAGAAGTTATTTGGTCAATCGGACCACGATAGCTAATGGATTTAATAAGCAAAATGAAGTATATCTTCACTAAAGCTCTCCGTGGCCATTTCATTTGTCGCCGTGAATCGAATCCTAATTACACGACTTTTGAAAAATGTCAAAAAGGAGGGAAAATTCGAAAGGTGAAATGGGATGTTGGTGTCCGAGTGGATCGAAATCACGATAGCTCAAGTGGCAGAGCAAGACACTAACTTTTTTATCTCAATCGAAACCTTACATAAAGATTAATTAATAAAAAGTAATATAATACTAGCAATAATAAGATTACACA
Organism: Cimex lectularius; assembly: GCF_000648675.2. Classification (NCBI taxonomy): domain Eukaryota; kingdom Metazoa; phylum Arthropoda; class Insecta; order Hemiptera; family Cimicidae; genus Cimex; species Cimex lectularius. The sequence continues at coordinate 1,273,552 of NW_019392716.1, read as the reverse complement.
CAATTTAAAGGAGAAATAATAATAAAAGAATTCCCTGTCTTATGCGACCATACTCCAAAAATTATATTGTTGGAGTCTGTCTCTGTTTGGACGGAGATGAAGTACAGAAGAGGAAAGGAGGCGACTTTGCGGATTGGCAAAGGAAGAGAATTCAGGAGATTTGTATAACTCGAGCTAAGAAGGACCGCATAAACATGGAGATTTTATAAAGAGGAAGATATGTAATTGGGAAAGGAGATGGTGTTAAGAGTGTGGATAGAAGGTTTGGATTGAACTGGTAAATATAATGAGGTCGATGAGAGTTGATGGATTGGTAAAGGAAGGAGGCGTAGGAAATACTTTCTACGGAAGGAGAGATAAAGCCAGGATTGGTGTGAATACAGGTGAAACTCGGACATTAGTGGGGTTCCGAAAATAAATCTGGCTCAAATTCATCAACCTTTTCTGACGTTCATCTTTTTCCTCTGAATGTGAACCATAAGTTCCACAGCTGTAGTCAAAGAGGTAAAAGTTGATAGAGGAAACAACGAGCGAAAGGTAGAAGGAGCCAGGACCCGCGGAATTGAAATAGGGCTGCAATACCTCGGGAAATGTGTGGTTTCCAGAAAAGGTGTTGGTCGAAGGTAACACCGAGATTTTTAACAGTGGATCAGAAGGAAATGGAATGATTGTTGTTGATGAAAGGAGGGTTGGGGAGGAATTTCAGGAAGCTGTTTTTTGTGCACATTCATGTATGGAATTCGAATGAAAGTAGAACTGTACTAAATTTAGAAAAATATAATCTAGCATACAAATCAAATTTGGCAGAAATAGACATATAGCGTCACTATATTATACAAAAAAATAATAACTAACTAGGGAAATACCGGAAGTAAAAATTGTGTCTGTCATGTTCGTTTCGACTTCTCGGCACATACTGTATGAAAAAGATAACGCTGATAAATGTCCTCTTCAAGAACTTATAAAACGGCCTCGACTAAACAGAAATCACTCAGAATCACTTAGGATGGTGAAAAGCTGAAACGCACTGACAGACCAATCAATCGCAAACGACCAAAAAACAGGCAACACCCTTGGAAGAAAGTGTCAAATTTATAAAATGAGAATGTATTTCTCAATGTTGTGGATGCAAAGGATGGTCCGTCCATAATAGATCCCGTTAATCCAAAATAAACAGGGGTATAAATCAACAGCGAACACCAATTACAACTACGATTTGTTTCTGTCTTTTTATTCAAAGAAAAATAAAACACGATAAAATATTCTCCAACAATCATAATTTATCCATATAAATGCAAACGGTATCAAATCTACCACAATTTCATGGATCCAATTACTACAAGGTATTAATATGAATGAATTGTTTTTCCTTCTTAACTGAAAGACCTGCCCCTTGCGATCTTGTGAAATTATCATTGTTATAAATCATTTAAAAAATAATAATAATTTTACATTGCCAAATCTGTAAATAAATTGACTCCAACGTTTTTAAACGCCTCCAATCATTTAAAACCCCTATAACAAGCTTTTCGCCTCTATGAGAGTTCACTTCCGCCCGGAAACGACACAGGTGTGCAATCAATGCGACTCTACCTAAGCTCTTCCCGTTCATGCTTCCTAAACCGAAAATCTGAAGAACCCTATGACTGTTGAGAGACGTATTAAATTCTACAAATACCAGTTACTTTACAAAGATAAAAATATTGCTTTCTTTTTATTTGTAGCCTATACATAGTAGTATCTATTACAAAATGTGACCATAATATGTTTTTTCACATGTTCACAGCGCTAATACACGTTCAGCGATACACCCAGAGGATACATGTAGAAACTGGCCAATGCAATCAGTGATTGGATTAAGGTTTAAGGAGGTCTTGAGGCCATCTTCGATTAGGCGTTTTAAGTGGCGGGTTTTCGGGATGGGATGTGTAGACGGCTCCAGCAGTAGGGTTGGGATGGATCAGGAGGTGTTAAACTTTAAGGATCGGGAACGAATCAGTTGGTTGACAAAAGTAATATTCAAGTAGTTGTGGATAGTAATGTAGTAAGGAGCTTATGATTCTAAAGAATTTTATTGGAAGGATTGGTTGTACTGGAAGTCGGGTGACTTCGCAGAACCTAACCGTTACACTTTGTATGTCCAAATGGTCGTAATAAAGTCCGGTGTATAAAATAAAGGAAAAAATCCAATCCTACTGCAATTCTACACATAGGGCAAGTAAAGTCGTCTGTTAAAATTTTGTTTTGTTTTAAACATAATATCAGGTACCGTGGCCGTTTCCGGTCATTTTGTCTGTCAGGTGTTTCGGCCTTTCGCCATCATCAGTCAATCAAGAAAAGAAAATAACTGACAAAAAAATGGGAGATAATCGGTCATCCAAACATTCCCTAAAATTTTCGGAATCATGCAGAGTGAATCCATTAAATACTCAGAGGATCGCGGTAGCACAGTGTTTATCGTGATAGTCCCGCAGCCCGTTTCGTGTGAGTTCGAATACCAATGCCGCCCCTGGACCTTTTTTTCGCTCAACCCTTTCCTCCCCAAACAATACACATCGCATATAAATAAATCCACAAGGCCATTAAAAAAATGTAGGAAAACAAAAGATAAAAATCAACGCTGTTTGATAATAGTGATCCAACTGATGAACAATGATAACTTTACACTATAAATTGACCACATCTCGCGAAATCGTCAATACCTATTACATTTACTGGTCTTAGTTTCAGTGAGAAAGCGACCATGTGATCAATTTTCATTTTTATAAAAGATACTAAACACTAAAGTGATGTAAACTGCGAAAGTTTCATATATGAAGTACATTTTATCCAGAAGTACAAACTCCCATAAGCGAACAAAGAGATATCAGTAATGGGTTTACTTATAAAATAGTTCATCTGGAAAAGCTTCCTATCTATTCACTCTCCTTATCGTTCTATGGAAAGTGCAAGTCCGAATGACAACCGAAGAAAATGAAACCGACCCAAAATGTCTCAATATTACGCAATTAAGTACAATTAGACGTCATGACGTTCAAGACTTAATGCCCGTTTTCAAATCAGGCTGTTCACCTACGGTTCTTTCTCTTTTTTCCCCGATGTATCTCACTTTACCGCATGCCTGCACGAGAGCCGAATGAATATATGCAACAACCGCTATTGTTTTACATATTCTGGATGAACAATTGGGCGATTGTTCTGATTATACACCTTTTTTCCCCCGTATGTGTGAATCGGTTTCCAAGCAGTCTTACGAAGCTGAGCTTTATTCCCCTTCCTTCTCGATATTTTCACATTGCGACTTTAATTGCCAAATGAGTAAACAGCGCCATAAAACATAATTCCTCGATTTCCTGTTTACTTCATTTGGCAACAATAATATTTAATATTCATATGACTCAAAGATAATGGCTGCTTTGTTAAGTTCGTTTGGTCAAGAGTGTATTACAACAAAATTGCACGTGTGGAATATGATCACAAAAAAGGTTTAGGTAGCAATAATTAAATGATTATACATAATTCACAATATCTAAAGTAAACTTATTTGATAACAATTCCCTTTCTCTCTTTTTTCCTCTCCACGGTTTGATATTATAATTATCGTCTTATGATTGTTTTCTCTTTAATTTATCTTTAAATACAAAGAAACTCCCCTATAACGGACACTCTTGAGGAAGAAAATATTGTCTGCTATACAGATGTTCCGCTTTTAGGATAAACGTAAAACAAAAATTTTTATTATTACAAAATGAGCAATAATGGGGATTACAAGATAATTTTGAAAGCCTAGGATTTAGCTTTTCCTATGAGCAGAGGGTTTTCTAATTCACCGAGCCAGCGTGAGCATAAGAGCTAAGTGAAACGCGCCTTTAAAACTTTTCTTCCCTGACAATGATCATATTTCAACTGATATAGAGTTTTTTCCGGAAGTGCTCTAAAAAATAATGCGGTCTTATCGCAATAAAAAACGTTTTGGTTTTAAATAGGTGCAGTATTGTTTAACTTTTTCCATCGATTTTGTACAACCTCAGTATATGGAAAATTTCACAGCCAAATCTCGCACACTTGGTTTTTCACATTCACGCAATTTAATGGACCCAGGGAGGCATATTAAAATTCGAAGTCAAACTGAAGAAAACAAGAAGTATCAGCATGTTCGCAAGGTGGCATAATAAAAATCAATGAATTCCAAAGTACGATAATGAAAGGCCCCTAACCATCCCTAAAAAGCACCCGGTTATTGGGAAGGCTTGCTTTATATATTTTCATGTGAAAAAATAATGGAAAAACACCTGGGAATCAGCAATTCAAGGGCATCAACAATTCAAGGGTCCATTTAGGGAAGGGAGTTTCACTATACAAATATGAAATGCAATGTGTTGTTGCTAAGAATGGAAATTCAAATTTTTTCTATCACATAGATTTACAAGTTTATTTATGTTATCAAGATAGTTGAAAAATGGTTCGTTTTCTGGCATATTTACTGTTCAAAGTTTGGAACCGGTTGGGAAAAAAAATTGTTTAAACGAGTTAAAAATATCATAGTGATAAGTGTTTAAACAACTACCGACGGGCCGCTATTCATTACACACGCTCCTTCCGTTAATCACGATAAATTGCGCTTCGTGCCGTTTCTTTTTCAGCGAGGAATTCTTTATTTACGATTTTGTAGGTTAATTACTCACCTTAAGCCCAAAGCAAGAATATTTATAATTTTTTTGATAAAATAAATCTACGATTACCCAAGCCAAAAAGACTAGTGTAATTCAAATCACCAAACTCCTGATAAACATTTAAAATTTGAGGCCTGTAATAAGCCTGTTTAAAAAGAAAAAGCCATGCGTTATTGAAATATATAAACGAACGAAAATTTAAGTTTTTGAAATTATTATGTTTAACATGGTTTTCAGAGCGTGACGGCTCATGGATTATGTAAAGCTGCCCCCACGACAAACAGAAGCAAATTGTTATGACCAAACCAGTCGAATGTAAGTATGGATGTATCATTCGGGGTGAGTAATATACTGCGCCCTTTGAGAGCTATTGCATCCTCCATTCTGTACTTATTTCACATTGGTGAGTCCTAGTCTATCAAGGCTCGGTTACATTGATTGACTTTCTCCTACGTTAAAACACTTCCTCCTGTGGGCAAATGTGGGGTCACGGGTTGTCTCCTGGGCTTTTTTGCAGAATCTACACTATCGTGTTGTGCTATACCAATCCTCTTCAGATGCCAATTCAGTCCTATTAGGAATCCTCTTGGGTTCGACCTTTTTTCCAGCTTCCTTTGTGGCATTCTGTTGTTGCTTTCCTTCCAAAATTTTCTAGAAAATTCTTGGATTGTTTATGTCTATTGCATGCACTTTTGTCTAAGACTAGATATTAGTGTGAATCCCTACGCCAAAGAAGGGCATCTGCTACCTTGAGACCCAGCAGAGGGTGACTTTATTTTGCACCCAATCTATTTAGTTTACTTTGCAATTCAACACCAAGTTTGAGGTAATGATGGCTAATATTTTCTTTGGTGTTTGATCAGCCTTCTCAGTTTAAATATACTTTCCTAAAGGTAGATTGGCCTCATCCCCAATCTACCTTTAGGAAAGTATATGTAATGATGGCTGCTTGGCTAGCTGGCATGACCCTGGTTTTTTTACCCTTTACAGATTGAACTGGGTACACCTCTCAATTGCATGCACTTCAGCCTGGAAAATAGTGGTGTATTTCCAGTTCTGGAACAGTAGGGTGTTATATCTCCATAACGAACCACCAAATATGACGAAATACCGAAAAACTCTGACAGACCAACACAGCAAGGCTATAAACACCCACACGCGCACGCGTTTTTTGTACATGATCACTTATAATGTATACAGACTTTGAATTAATTATTAATTTGAATACTAACAATTCAAATCTGAATCTGGCCCGGAGGACCAAAAATATAATTGGGCATATTTCCCTGCTGCAGATGACTTTACAAAACCATTTTTCAATAAAATGGCGAAAAGCCGATACGCGTCTGTAAGACCAACTCAAAAAAGAATCATCGTAGTCAGCTCTCAATGATCAGTAACGACCAAATTGATTGGCCAATATTCACTTATATGGAAAACACGTAGGGTGTTTTCTCCACTCTTGGTTTTAATTTTGTATATATTACCTTGCTCACTGTTACTTGTTACCTATTTTAAGGTAGTTGTAATGTACTACAAATTAAAAAAATATATTTACTTCTCTGTTTTTAATGATAAACTACATCATATCATCAATAGGATATAAGCTTATATTTATTTATCAATTTATTTTATATTTAGAACAATGAAAGTCAAAAAAGTATGCTCTCTTTAGGATGCAAAAGAAATCAATGCAGACAAATCTTTCTTGATATACAAATCTGGGTCAGTGTAAGCTGCCACATGTTCACTAGTGTGATAATCCGATTATAATTTTATAATATAGCCCAGCGAGCTAATTCATATAGCTCTAAACAGAAACCCAACATGTGAGTTGAAAAGTATAAACTTTTGAATTTAATGCGAAATTGACAAGGACTTATTGACGTATACGTGGACGAATCTTCTTTAATTTATTGTTATTAAAACTTTGCGGATCTGTCTTCCCCCAGGAGGAAGTGACTTCCGGTTGAAAACTTTCCCCCAGAAGTCAACTCTAGTAGACGGCTTTATATGAATTATGTTTGGAAAGTTGGCATCTTTTTTAACGAAAATTTTTACAAACAAAGCGATCTTAATCTTTCCGCTGTTCTGACGTTGTTTGCACGTTACGGATAATATTAAACAAACGAAATAAACTAAAAAACGGAGCACTGGAATTTTACACGGTAGCAAAAAGAAAAAAAGTGTGACACTGACACACTCCTGAAGGTCGGGCCATGGTACGACTTTCAACTCGGATATAAAGGAAACACGGAAGCCCTCAAAACGTGAGGCTGTTTATTATTAAAACGAGGATCAACGTCCATGTAAAAAATAAATCTACCCAAAAGATAAGGTAATTATTCTGTTTTTACTACTCAAGGCGAATACATGGTTAATTTTGCTCATTTAATGAAGCATAAAAAATATAAACATAATTAAAAACATCCATCTTGGTATAAAATATAAAACCTTATACTTAATACGTGGAAAAATTCTAATTTTAAATAAATTTGATAAGATATCTCCAGTTAGGTGGTTTTTTTTGTAACTTGCTTATCCATTATCTTGCATTTTCGTGACTCTAAGTACTTCCAGTTACACTAATTTGATTTTACAAGAGTTTCCTCGGCTAACAATGTATAGAAGGAAAGAAGATTCCTACGATTGAATTTTATCGATGTTGATTTTGTCTGAAGAATGAAGGTTTTTCTACGATCAAATAATATAAATAACAGTTAAATCTAATCATAATTGTGAGATCATACCCTCATCAGATAAGATTTTAAAAAAACTAAGGAAACTTTAAGTTTAACTAAAAATCCTGTGTCTTTTTGTCTTTCGACTATTTGAATAGATAACATAGTTTAAATAAATCATCTTCTATCTTTAATTGTTTAACACTGCACTAATATGAACATTAGTCAATCATTGTTTATTGCCTTAAGTAGATCAATCTTTATGGAAATAAAACGTTTTTTGGAATTGTTATTTTACCATTTCTGTTTCATTGTACTTAGTGCGTTTATCATATTTAGTTTTTCGTAATTACACGTCGTGACGTACATATTCTCTGAATGCCAGTTTATCAATATTGATTATAGTCATTGCTTACCATTGGTTTTCACACATCTCTAATTATATCAAATATTCATTGATCAAATTATAAAAGCTTCTCGTTTTAGAAAGTTCTATTAACTCATTAAAGAAGGGATTAAATAATAATAAAGTCCATAAAACTCAAAAATCTGAAAATAAAACGTAACTATCTTAAGAGTTCATAACGTAGATGGATTTGATTGATAAAAGATATTAACAATGGTGTACATGATTTTCAGGATTTATATTGTTTTGTTTTTCTACAAAAAATCTGAAATTGAGTTTTCAACATGTTTTTTTGTCATTTTCAAAATATATTGCTGATTTTTGCTTCTGAAGATACCTAACGTTACTACGTGTTTGTTAGGTCTTTTAAGGTTTTGGACTTTGTTGATATTATTATTGCACTAACTTGTTAAGCTTTATTCATGGCTTGCTACGTAATATATTGTTTCATTACAGTTAAGTCAAAATAAAATGTTGATTTGGCAGTGCTGCATGAGGGACAATTTTAAAGGTCACGTCGAAAATGTCAACTCTTCGTTTTAGAACGAGCTGGCGTTTTGACAAATTGATAACGACTGTTATGATAGTTAATGTGTATGACTTCTAATTAATTGTAAGTATTGTTTGTAAGACTATTGACATTATGTAAGAACGACACCACGCTAATTTAAATTAAAGCCGGACAAATATATATGATTTTACGGGATGATTTTCTTATGAATCTCATGACAAAAAAAATAAAAAATAATTACACAAATAATTTACGATGTAGCAACATCTTGTATCAAATTACAAGAATTTAATTAATCCTTAATTAATTTATTTAAACCTAATGTAATTTCATTTTTTTAAACTGTAAAAAAAGGTTGGGATAATATACTATAGTTTTATTTGAGACATTTACCTTGCAAGCATTTAACTTCGGTTTGTATTGTATCACAATTAAAAATTAATGCATTAATTAAAGTTTTTAAAGCCCTGATGATGATAACTATAAAATAAATAAAACGATTAGCTTCTATTAGACAGTCCTTTATAATCCCCCTTGTTTGCCTGATGAATGTTTGAACTCTTGGGTCCTATAGACCTTTCTGAAGAATGGCTGTTTTTCTACGACCAAATAATATAAATAACAGTTAAATCTAACCATAATTGTGAGATCATACCCTCAGCCCCATAAAAGATAGGAATAAGTTTTTTTTAGGGATTTTCAAAAAATCTAAAGAAACTTAAGGGTTGACTGAAAATCCGTGGGACTTTTTGTCTTTCGACTATTTGAATAAATGACATAATTTAAATAAATCGTGTTCTATCTATAATTGCTTAACACTGCACTAGTATTAAATATTCATAGAAATTATAATCAATTGTTTAATAAAAAATATGTAAGTCATAAAAGATGAGGATTTGGTCTTAATATCTCGGCATTTATGAAGAGTGAACAATATTGTAGTTTATGAAATCAGTAATAACAATTAAATCTAGTCATAAGTCGTTAACATACTATAAAAATTATAAAATATTTTGTATTTTTTGGAATTTTCAAACAAGGTCATGATTAAAAGACAAAATAACAAAGTTAACTTAAAGGCTGAATTTCAAAGTTGAAGTTTATTGGAAAGAGGCATTTTTCCAACCATTCATACGACAAATTAATAGAGGGTAACTAACGGTCATAACTGAGGGGTTGTCATAGTCAATTTGCGAAGGGAAATAGGAAAAATAGCAAAATAAAATTCAGTCAAATCGCTTATTACTGCTGACAAAAATTCTTTTACAAAAAGTATATAAATAGATGAACTTACTGAGATTTCTGGTATTTAAATTTCACAACCAAAAAATGCAAATACCGACAGTAGTTCATTCGCTTTGTACAATCATTACCATCTAATTGCAATATTCAATGAATTCATTAATTCATTTTTATTGAGTTATCTAACACAGAATCCTTTTAAATATGGCACACCAAACTTAACATAATAAATTAACCTTAGGTATATAAAACTGTCTCATGACAGATTTACGTTTGGCGATGTTAAGCTGTAAGAAAGATGAGTGTAAGTTGGTGCAGGGTAACGATTTTCAAAATAGTTTTGCAAGCATCAAGTATCATCATATATGAGATATTGATTATTAGGGTCAACTGCAAATAGCTGGAATTGAATACCTTCAAAACAGGATATGATTTATGAATAATACAACGAGAATAGGACCGATATATGACCCTTGGATGACTCCAGTAGTTGCAGTAAATTGACACAAGTAAATGATTTTAATTTTAACAGATAATGTTCGATTACTTAACTAACTTTCGAACCGTTCTAATTAGTGTCCAAAAATACCGTAGGCTTCCAATTAAGAAATCATTAATGGGCCGGACACCTAATCGAACGCCTTGCTGAAGTCTGTATAGTTACATCGTATTGACAGTTAGTAGTAATTAGTAGATGAAAAGTTGTAATTATATTACGAAATAAATTTATTATTTGCTCTGAGAAGAAGTTGAGAGGTAGTTTTGCAAAGAGTTTAAGAATAGACTATTGAATGCAAGTAGGTCATAAAATTTCTTGTTTTTTTAAATAGTTCGACAACGTACAAAAATATTTCGTACAAATTGCCTAACGGTGCTCATTTATGAATCAAACAAACTATCAATGATTTTTTTCGATAAAACGTATTTTTTTGCAATGTATTTATTCTACCCATATTAGAATCAATTGATTTAATTTGGAAACATGTTTCATCGAATTATAACGCTGATACAACAAAAATAATAATACTTGGTTTCCCGTAAGATATTGTCAGGTGTGTTTTTGCTATTTTAGGTTTGTTCGATTCTCTCCGATTTTCTTTAAAACCTCCGACACCTAAATTGTGTGCTGCTGAAAAATTTATGATGATATTAAACATTATTTGGTTATAAATTTTTTTAAAAATATTTCTTCCTTCAGAAGTGTCAATAGGCTTGTAAACAAGACACTCTTCACCACATTATCGTACAAGCAACCTTTTCATTTTGGAGTACAGTAAATTTATTTAAATTGGAAGAAAATTTAAAGAAATTATTATTTTGTTGAATTATAGCAATCAAACTGTTGCGGCCCACGACGCTTTAACTTTGTTGTTCTTTCATTGTTTACAAATGTTCTCATAATTTGGGAATACACAAATACTAATAAAACTAACCTCGTATTAACATTAAAATATTCTTCACAAATGAAAGCTATGGACCAGGGCATTTATTACCTTAACACTCTGGGCTCTGACTTATGTGAGTACAAATTACGTACATGCCATGGTTTTTCAATGTTTTATTTGATGTTTGTTTCGATTTCACGTTTTTAAACATCAAGTTCGCTATATATTTTCACATTCCTTTGTAGAATAATATAAGCAATACACTAAAGATTATTCCTGGTTACTGATTCATGTAAGCTCAATAATGTACATGCATGTACAACATACACACGTGTACAGAGTAAATAGTCTGACTTCTCGCGGTCCACCGGCAATTACAATTTTTGTGATTTACAGTAATTTACTGACAGGATCCAGATTGACCCAGGGGTTGGCAGTCCGAAGTCAGGCCTCAGACTTATCCATCCAGCTATCAACAGCTAGGTATTTCGCCACTAACGCAATCAATTTTTAAATCCAAAACCATATTTCCGATATTCCGTAACTGGCCCTCTCACAGTTCACATTCTCGTCAGTAAATACATTTATCTCAACACACGCTAAGGACACAAAACTGACATTACGGTACACAATAAAACAACCCATGTTTCTTCCCAAATCAGAAAAGGGGACCCGGATTCTCGCTGCTACCGTCACGCATGGAGAATCACCCACCTCGAGTGATGGTAGCCTAGGGTTAGCCATCTGTCTTGGTCTTATCCGTCCAGCCACCGAGGTTTATCTCCAGGGACTATCAACAACTAAGTCAATTCAGCCTTCAAAGCAATCAGTTCCTAAATCCAAACCGATTCACACTCTTAAACTTCACACTCACTCTTAAATACCTTCTGTCTTATTTATATACCATTCATACAGTTGGGATAGAGGAGTGCTAGATATTCCGCTATTGGCCCTCTCACACTTCACATATTCACATTCATGCCAGTAAATACATTCTCTCTCAATTTTCTCCAACGACAAAAAAAATGTCATTAGGGACCCAGATACTCGCGGGCGAATGAATTTTATGTTTTTACACAATGAATTCAGGCCTGTCAGTATGTTGTTTATGCTGTTGTTGTAGTTGTTGTAAATGTCTACTACGGTGAGTAAGTCGTCTACGTATGTGTATGATTGTTTTGGCATAATTTCGGGGTAAGTATTTCTCTTCAAAAATTTTTATACTTTTTTTGGTTATAAATTTGTGTAGTTTATTGTTCTGCTTTGTTTACATTTTTTTTCCTTTATAAAATTGGTTATTTATAAACGAACAAATAAATTGTAACCTCCAAGTTAAAAAACGCAAGAAAAAATACATAAATAAAGAGGGCTCATTTATTATGCTTATAGGTTGACCATAATTGCACAATAACAAAAAATTACACGTCGTATTCTTGAAGGATGAGGGATTTTGTAAAATCATTATGAAAAATTCTAGGTTAATGAAATAATGAAAATTACTGACTACCAGCACCTAACAATAATAATTTTTTTTTTTGCCTTGCGCCTAAGCCTAAATTGGCCACGCCTCCCAAGTATTTTCAACCGGCGGAGATGAGAGGAAGAATAGAAAGGTGGGTTTGAAAAATCAGGGATTTTTATGTGTCATTGTGTCAATCCGAGTTGTTGACAATCTCTACAAGACATTTGGTCGGATTTTAATTTATTTTTATCGATATTTTCACTCGCCTTTTATTTATTTACTTTATATTTTACTCTGATTTTTTTTTTTTTGCTGTGATATACACAGACGCGGCGGGAGAAAATCTTTCAAGGTCATAATTGCAACCGACCGAAACGCGGGAGTCCGGGTTTGAATTTGTGTCATATTGAACAACATTAAACACTTACGCTTCCTGAGTGGAATGGAAAAGATCTTAAATTTGTGTTTCTATTTTGTATAGACACGTACATTTTTTCTGTCTAAATTTTGTTTTATTGTTTATCGAGAAACCACCTGTGCCATTTTTTTAAATGACCACTTGTTCTTCCGGAGGCAGTGGATTAATGATTTTTTTGTCTTAAAATGATTAAGTTTTCTAAGCTCACCTTCAATGCAGACGACGTGATCCCTGATCTGCTGGGAGACGATCGGGTCCGGGATGAGCTCGATCAGGTCGTAAATGGCGTAGATGGACGGGTGGACGCTCTCGAACCTCCTGATCTCCTCCCTGATCGCGAGGGAGTTGTTGTTGAACGGTTGGACGTGCTGGCGAGAGTTCATCTTTCGACGAAGGTCCGAGAAACGCTGGACGTCACTTTCGTCGTGGCCCGATCGGAAACCGGCGGAATTCCATATTCGGACGTCTGACTCGATTTTATGGCCTTTTCTCAGAGTCCGCGACTATCGAAATCGGCGGAACCGTTTTAAAAATAAAATAAACAATCAAAACAGAGGGAAAGTCAGACGACGAACTGTACCCGAGGAGAGAGAGTTGATAACTGAGGTGCCGATGGTGGTTTGCCACTCCACTGCCATTCCTCTCCTCTCCCTTGAAGGTTTCATTCCATTCGCACTTCGAATTTAAAATACTCATTATTTCGACTCATAAACGTAAAAGCAATTAAACAAAAAATATTCTTCCCCATGTTAAGAAATTTTAAATTTATAAAATTTTTTTGAATAAATAATCTCGGCTGATCATAAAGGCTTAGAAGTAACCCTTCTCTCACTCACTCTCTTTTGACCGCGCATAACTAACGGATTTTCAATTCCCGCCGGATCGTAAGTCATGCCCGTTATTCATTTGTCTACTTTTAAGGTTAAATTTTATTTTATAAATTGATATTTATTGTATTGAAACATTAAACTTAAAATTTAAAATGGAAATACTCCATTTGGTGATGTTTTACAATGATTGTCACATATTTTAGTGAGTTTCATTTCTCATACCATACATATTTAAAGATATTTATATATATAAAAACAAACATAAAACATTTTTTATATTAATCGATATATGCATTTAGTAATCATAATTGACCGTATTAATTATTTTAATTAGTTATACTTATTCAGAAATTGTGAGATGCGTTCTGGTGTGATGTAGGTTTTAGAAAAACTTATTCTTTATCGTGCCAACGTTTCGATCTTTATTGAGATCATCTTCAGGGCTCAAAGTGTTTGTCTTCTGTTTAACTGTGCCATTCTTGCGTGTCGTGTTGAGAGTGAAGATGATCCCAATAAAGATCGAAACGTTGGCACGATAAAGAAAATGTTTTTCTGAAACCTACATCACACCAGACCACATCTCATGATTTCTGAATAATTATCGATTAACGGTCACTAATCACCACACATTAGTTATACTTTCAACCTAAAGTCTTGATTGAGATGAGTTCGACCCTCTCGTGACATCTGCTTTTGGCTCTCAACCAAGACCTTAGATTAAAAAGTATAATTAATTAAAACACTTTTTATTATCACATCCATTATATTTAGTGGTTTGAATGGCCAAATTACTTCTTTCAATTAATTAATCTTTTTATGCAAAGTCTTGGTTGAAATGAAAAAGGTAATGTCACGAGCGGGATTTGAACCCACATAGTTATTATGGTCATAATTGATCGTAATAATGATTTTAATTAATTATACTTTAAGCCTTAGGTCTTGATTGTGATGAGTTCATATCCTGCTCATGACACTCGCTTTTGATTCTCAACCAAGACCTTAGGTTAAAAGCATAATTAATTAAAACAATTTCTATTTTAATAATGGATATATGCATTTAGTGGCCATAATTGACCGTAATAATGATTCTCAATAATTATACTCTAAACCTTAGGTCTTGATTGAGATGAGTTCGAATCCTGCTCGTTATTATACTTTTAACATAAGGTATTGATTGAGATGAGTTCCCGTTGTGACACTTGTTTTTTCATCTCAACCAACATCTTGGATTAAAAGTATAATTAATTAAAACATTATTTTATTTATGTATTATATTCTCTAGAGAAGCTTTATGAAATGAATTAAACTATGAGATAAATCAAAAATATATAAAACAGAACATAAAGATACAAATGAAAGATAATATTAAAAAAGTACAAACATAATGCTTTTTCATATGATCTGTGATGAAAACCACTCTGTTCTGATTTTTAGAGAAACCAGGGCTTTTTTAGTGTGTATAATAGTAATAGTTTTGTTTCCCTAATGTTCATTGTGAGTGTATGTATTTGTTTTCAAAATTAGAAGTATCAGTTTTTCATTTACGACCACTATGGATCAAGGTATGGTCTTGAATAAGACAGCAAATTTAGTTGCTGCTACCAAGTTTTCGACCTATTTTAAGTCATCATCAGGAAAAACAACCTTAATACGTCTACAGATTGACATATTTATGTTTTTACAGGCAGTCTCTAATTTCCTCGAAGACCGACTCAGTCCCAATATTGCCAAGGACTGTAACTCTATATGTGCCCCTCAGATTGCCTGTAAAAACTTAAATATGTCAATCTGTAGACATATTAAGGTTGTTTTGCCATGATGATGACCTTAAAATAGGTCGAAAGCTTGGAAACTAAATTTTCTTTCTTCTTCAAGACCATATCCTGATCCAGAGTGTTTGCATGTATTTAATGGAGTGAATGTGCAGTTGTAAGGGTCATTGGCGGAATATTGAATATCCCATTGACCCTAAATTAGGCTAGTTTTACAATCAAGTACTCCACCACCCTAACTGAGTGAATGTCATGTAAATAAGAAAGAATGAATTAAGAGTGAGTGAGAGTCTGGATGGTTTGGATTTAGGAACTTATTACTTTGTGCGCTTAAATGGCTGTTAATAGCCCTATAAAACCCAACTTTGGCAACTGGACATATAAGACCAAGGTCTGACACTGTACTGCCAAAGCCCGGGTTATTCACGAGGCCAGCCAGCAATTTATTGGAAATTACGCAAAAGCTGGAATGGCCAGTGAGCTGGGAAACAATATTCCCTTCATCCATATTTTGTGTATATATATTACGCAGGGCGGGCGACCAGGACCCGAGGGGTTAAAAGCCTAGGTAGGCCCGTACCCCATCATATTTTGTGTATATCGAGGCTGAATATGTTGTGTGAGAGTAGCGACGGTGCAACATTGAGTGCCTCATCGGCTCCCATTTACTTTAATTATATAATATAGTGTAGAAGGTGATGAATAAGATCAAGGTCTGACCCGGCTTTTTAAAAGTTTCAAAGAAAAATATTGATTTCTATAATTTCTTATTACTATTACTTCATATTTTTTGTGTGTATATTTCATACTATGGATAATGGAATAATTAACAAAGTTTTATATCAGCAATTAATTTTATTTGACAATTCTTTTATTTTGGTATATATAGTTTTATTTCCTTCTAAATAATCTGCTATTCCAATTAATGCACCATCCACCAACCCAAAAAATTGAAGGAAAAACTCCATGATAAATGTTGTCCAAGTGCTTTCATTTTCGACAATTCCCAATCCAGTAACATTCGTTTCTTGACTCACCATCTCTCTCAAGCATACCTTTGCAACTGGGTTCATGTAATTTGCAGACATCTGAAAAATGATACTTTTTGAACATTCGTTCGCTGAGATAATGGCCCAATTATGTCTTCAACAATAGAACATTGAACCTTTTTAATCCTTAATATTGAATTTAATAACTTTATTTATTACTACATTAATCATTATTCGGAGATCGTGAGATGCGGTCTCGGTGATGTAGGTTTTAGGAAAAAAATTTCTTATCGTGCCAACGTTTCGATCTTTATTGAGATCATCTTCAGGGTTCAAAGCGTTTGTTTTCCATGTAGATGTGTTATACTTGTTTGTTGTGTTGAGAGTGACACACAAGAATGACATATCTACACGGAAAACAAACGCTTTGAGCCCTGAAGCTATAAAGATCGAAATGTTGGCAAGATAAAGAAAATGTTTTTCTAAAACCTATGTCAAACCAGACCGCATCTCATGATCTCCAGATAATCATTGACTAACTGTCACTAAATACCCCACATTACTACATTAATCTTTTTTTAACTATTTTTAACGAAAATTTTGTCATGTGTAAGTTGTTAGAAAATTAGTAAGTGCTTTTATAGAGATAAAACATGAAAATTGTTATTTTGGAGGGTTTAAAGTTTTAATTTTAGCCCCTAAAAGATAATAGAGCGTACAAGCCAAGAAGGATATGTTCAATATGTAAATAGTTAAATAATATTCATTGAAATTATTAAAATACAATTGTTATATTTCAGATTTTAAAGTTAGCAATTTTTGATCAATTTTAACCCTTAAAAGATAAAGAGCTTACAGGTCAATAATTTAATCATTTAGTCAAGGAGCCAGAGTTTAATTCTGGAGGAAAAATGTAAATTTATATTTTAATTAATTATATTTTTAATCTAAGATCTTGGTTGAGATGAAAAAGCAAATAATAAACCACTGCTCTAACATGAGTTATAGTGATTACAAGTGGTTACAACTGTGTAGTATTAAACTGAAGGTCATGGGTTCGAAACCTACTCGTGACACTTGCTTTTTCATCTTAACCAAAACCTTAAATTAAAAGTATAATTAATTAAAATAATTAATAAGGTCAACTATGATTACTAAATTTAACAAAAATTTAATACAAATTTAAATTTTAATATTCGGGAATCGGATGATACTAATTGAGACATTAGCTGAATTATGGCATCATTCTTTGACTATGGTTGCGACATTTGGCCGTTCAGGATATTTGTTATTCCGTGATTTATTTGGCAAGCCTGAATTTATTTCAAATGTCACTAAAATTCAAGCTTAAATTTGTATACAAATTAAGTACTTAAATCAGTTAATTCTAATTTATTGTTTTAATTAGTTTTATTTACAAGGTAAATCCCCAACAATGAAATTTTTAACATACCTTAAAAAATATTGCACCAATAATAATGCAAATCCTCCTGTTGAACAACATTAATCCGCTGATTCACAAATCGCTAATGGGAATAAAAAATATTGCAACTAGTAATATAAATAGACTTGAATGGCAGGAAGTTAAAATTATGATGGATTAAACAGGAAGACAGTTTTGTCAGCTGCATAGCTTTTTTACAAATTACCCTCAATCAAATATAAGGGTATTCTACATAACACTGTTGCTACAAATTCTCATATTTTATTATGATGATTTTTACGAATTTATTTAAATTAAATTGAAATTTCTACTTTATTTATTTTGTTAATATTTCTGTAGAAAATATTTATATGTTTATACTGTTACTTATAGTTACTGCCCAAGCCTGGGGAAGAGAAATATTTTGAAGTTTTGATAAAAATGCTATTGTTTTTTTATTTAAACATTGTCCAAGCTGTCCCAGCAAACATTTACTTTGACAAAACAAATTTTATTTGTACTTTTATTTATTTATTTATTTTAAATGTAGAAATAGGGCTTAAAGCACTGTATATGTTCATACCTTAGAAATAAATTTAGTTTTATAAATATAGTAAAATAATATTCATAGTGGCAGTCAGCACACATTCACAATAAGATAGAAGGTCAAAAGAAACTAAGAAGAACTAGGTATTCCATAGTTATTTAATTTATTTAAAGTAAAATAATGATATCATAAAATTAATAATTTACATACTGAAAAAGACACTCATATTTTGTTACTTAATAAAAACTATACATATTTTTATTGTTACATTAATTACAGCATACTTATTTTAATTAAAGCTAGATTAAATGATATCAGAAATTCATGTTTTAATAAAAAATATTTAATTATGATACTTTGAAAGAAAATTTACCAAAACACTGGAAAATCATTTAGTGATAGAAAATTTAACAAACCATTTATTATCTGCATTTGCTCAAATTAACACATTGAAAGCAAAACTAGAATAAAATTGTTAAATGATTTTCCCATGTTTTGGCGAATTTTCTTTCAAACTATCATAATTAAATATTTTTAATTAAAAACTCATGAATTTCTAATTTCATTTAATTTGGCTTACATTAACATACATAAGTGCGTTGTTATTAATATAGCAATAAAATAGTTTGAAAAAAAAAAAAACAGTATTTCCGGTGTCCCAGTTTTCCCCTTCTTTGGTCATTGACTGTACAATAATAACTTACAATACACATAATAATAACATATAATAATAACATATAATAAAAACATGCAAAGCAATATTGACTATTATATATTCTCTAAAATATTAATGAATTTTTAATTGAATGGTTTTTTTTCATAGACAGTGCCCCTGCCCATGGAGAGTTTATTTGATGTTTTAGCTGTTCCCTTCATTACAGTAAGTACTCAAATTTTTACAACTTAATTTTATTATTTAATCTTATTAGGTATTTATTCTTATTGATGGTGTTTACTACAATAAAGCCTTAAAAGTCTTAGCCTTAAAAGTTTTTTTTTTTTTTTTCCACAAAGTATGGACAAAGTCCATAACTCTGTATGTTAGCCACTTCCTTCTAGAGTGACATGCTGAATCAACATCTCTCTTGGTCGAATTGGTCGAACATGTAGCATTCGAAGAGTGTGGTGCCAAGATTGAGGTGTTCATC
Organism: Cimex lectularius; assembly: GCF_000648675.2. Classification (NCBI taxonomy): domain Eukaryota; kingdom Metazoa; phylum Arthropoda; class Insecta; order Hemiptera; family Cimicidae; genus Cimex; species Cimex lectularius. Next base: position 1,254,065 of record NW_019392716.1, on the reverse strand, counting down.
AGGTTGGGCAATTAGGGTTATCAAATGTTACGCCCTGGTCCTTCTGTGGGCTGCAAGTGCGATGGCAGTCTTAAAAGTGTGACTTGTATTTAAATGCATGTGGTGTTCAATGGTTGATAAATGCATTGGTGTGGATTCCATGTATCACCTCCCTTCACTAATTTTCCTATGTCATTATTAACTTCAAATTAGCCCAAAATTTCATGTAGGTTATTGGTATCCATGTAGGTGATTGGCAAGTTTTCACCAGATGCAAAATCCTCTGCCATCCTATTCCCCATTTTGTTGCCATCATTTCCAGCATGGGTTTTAACTCAGCACAATACGACCTGCCATCCCAACTGTGCCTGCATTTTCCTAAGTATTGCATGCATTTTCTCCATGGCATTATTATGATTTCGGTGGTCCATAGCATGTCCAAAGATACCACACTATCTGTGTAAAGAAGGTTTACTGATGCTCTTTCTAGCAACCATATGGTGCATGCATCAACGCCCGAATTTTTCCCTGGTTGCTTGAACATCACGCCGTCAGACAGTACTTTAGTGTGTATATGGCCTGTCCGATTGTGTGAAATACAGCAATATATACAGAGCAACCCACAGATTCACCTTCTTTACTACTATCTGTAAAAATGCTGTATGTTGGTTTTATTTTCCCAGACTATTTTCCACTTGGCTGGATTGACCAGCCATTGCCACATATAATATTGAGACTTGCTGCCCTACAATATTGTAAACTTTATAGTTTGGTCTGTGTCTCTTATTTATTGTCTGCGGTCCCAATGCTAGAGCTCCATGTGTGACCAAGGGTCTAACCAGAGTGGTGTATAACCAGTGTGCCATTTTGGGGGTTTATTCCTCAATTTTGATTACATAGTCTTTGGCCAATGCTAAATTAGGCCTAGGCTTTATGCACGTTCTTATGTTGCCTAAGTGTTTTCCCCATTTGGTCAAGGGGTTATACCAAGTTTTCTTTGGAGAAAGTTAAGACTTCACCTTTTATAGTGAGAGCCTCTATTTTGAGCTTCCTTCTTTTAGTGAAGGGTATGAGATTATACTTTTTAGGGTTTATATGTAAACCATCTTCCTGTAATATTTAGGGCGCTTTGATTTGATTTAACAGTGTCTTAAAATTTCCCTTTTATGATTGTGTCCACATCATATGCATAACCTATGGTATCTTCAGTTAGATCCTCGACTACTAGAAGCCAGAAAATTGGCAATAGTACTACTTGGGGCATCCTTTTGTAGGTGCTATTTGTATAGTCTGATGACCAAGTTCAGTGCATTTTTTCTGACTACTTAGCATTGCTAATATGAATATCCAATTTGTAATAGGGAGGTCTGTGATTTTTCTTTGTACAACCATTTCAATGGCTTTGTACAAGGTATGTTTTAATGTTACTAATCTCTTTTCAAATTACTTAGTGAAATATTTGAAACTATTATACGTTTTTTCAATTAAATTTTCATTTACTCTAAATTGTAAGTGTTTAATGTTGTTAGAAATCTATTACTTTTAATGGAATTAAATTTATCAATATTATTTCTAACATTATTATGGTAAATTGAGTATATGGGAAGATGTTTGGCTGTTTTGCATAGCTTAATCAGATGGAGGATATATAATGTACCTTATACTAGATTTTGTTAAGGACCAGTTCGTACACATTTGGAACAATAGAGCACGATGATAATCTAGTAGCATAACTTGCTCCGACAACAATAACATTATACATATATGACGTCCCTGAATGATGATGATGATAAGAGGATACTGTGGGGGTTTGGTCTCCATACACTTTTCCTAATTCTTTAGTTCAGTTTAATAGATTACATTCATCTTTTAATAAATAGTAGGTCATTAGCAAATACTGCTTTTAGTAATAATAAAATAGTAAATAGTACTATTAGGAAAAAACAAAGTTTGAAATTTTTACTTCTGTTATAAATAGACGGGAATTCCGTAGAAATTAATGATTATGGTTAATGCAATAAAGAAAACAACTCTTTCATTGTTAGATTGCAGTATAGTGAGAGGAAGTTGTAATCTCCGTAAAACGTAATGGAGCTATCGTCTGTGTCCATCAAATTTCCAATCCGTACAACTGGTGGAGGTATTTTCACCAATCATGATTCATCTTTTCTACTTTCCGTTGACCTAGATAGAGCTATTATCGTATTTGCAAAGAGTCCATTTCGGTTATAGAGTTTAAAACAAGGGAATAATTAGACTTGAGTTGTTTTTTAAAACTAAATAATTAATTTCTTAATAGTTCGATCTGGTAACCGAACAAATGACCAACTCCTTAAGCCATACAATGCTTCCTTCATTTTAATATAATTTAATTCCACAAAATATAAACAGAAAGTTGTCATGTGCCGTTAAAAGGTCGTTAATAGAAAAGACCATGGTCAAAGTGGCATGACGTGAGGGATATAAGGAGGGTGAACCAAAACTATTTCTGCAAATGTCAGGGAGTGTTGTTTTATTGCAAAGTGCCTTTTAAAACTCCATACCCTCGACCCTATAAAATTCAAACTAAAACTACAATCAGACAACTTTTTCGTTCGTTTTTAATGATGGTTCAACAAATTTGCTCAGACAACGTTTGACCCGTGCTTCTGACCGATCATGAGTATCTAACCACAGCCGGATACACGGGACATCAATTAATATAATACGGCTTACGGTGGCATTTGAAGCTCCATTTGTGGCCGATAATCCGCGAATCCTGGTGTACACCCTTGAGTAATTCTGCATCATCGACCTCTCAACGGCCACTTGAACTCATTTTAAATGCAATTGATGCCATCAATGAAACGTCTGAATCTAAATGTTTCCATCTTAAGAGAAGGATTTGTTTTTAAGTTAGAATTCAAAAATCAGAAATGAAATGAAATAATTATTATAACATTGTGGGGGTGCGTATGTGAAGATAGTTTGATGCGAAATGCGCCAGAGTTGATTTTGTCTTTGTGTTTTGTAAAGAACGCTTATAATGGCCATTGACAACCTACTTCAAACTGAGCCGAAGTTCACCACCTGAAAGTGGTTTGTGCAGTTTTTCCAAAATTAACATCTTATGAATGCTATCCATTACTCCTGACCTAGTCTTGATAAACGAAAGGATTGGAATTTTACTTCAAAACGCTAAGAAAGAATAAGTCTGATTACTTGGACGATCGATGAAAAGACGATTTTACATAACAATACATTTTGCCAGCGGGCTTTCGAATCAACCTGAATTAGCAACTGGTAAAGACGGACATTTTTAGAAAATGATTAAGCGAGAAGAAAACTTGTCTGCACTCTTTCTTGAGACGAAAACATTTCTAATGGATACAGTCCAGAACGTCCTGCCAATTCACTGAAGTAATGTCTACATCAAGGGTGAAAACTCGAACATTATCATGTATTAACACGAAGTTATCTCTAATAATTGGAGCGAATGGGACCACAGCTTCCAAAAGAAGTTACTCAATGTATCTTAGTGCAAAGATAATTTTGTATGATGGTTAGGTACGGGCATGGTCATTGATTCTACTCCATGACATAACTGACAGTCTTTGAAAAGGCTTTGATTCACGCGCGGCACATAAAGTAAAGAGTTTTTCACATCTTCTCAACGCACGACAGTATCTGCGCTGGGTTTCTTCTGTCTGTAGTCCTATCAGCACAGGTGCCTTCTTACGTGGCAGTGCCCAAGAGTCCAACCAGAATCTTGGTTCAATCTTTTTAAAAAAGATAGTTCCTACTCAAAGTTAGTTGTTTTCCCGATCCGGATTTTAAGCTTATAGCTCATCATTAGGTTGAAGTAATTTACAACCACGTCTCTCGACATGAATTGTAAGAGTGAACTCGCCGATCACTCCGCCAACGCGACGATCCAATGAGAAGCTGATTTTTGCCAGTAGCTGAGCCCTATTGTTTCTTCTTTTAAATTTATTCTTTTAACAAATCCTGGTTTGGTTGCAATTTCCTTCCAGTAATTAAATCCCTGGTAAATTTTGCGGATGGCCCTTCTATGAATCACTTCATGTGCCTCATGCGTGAAGTATTATTCCACCAAACTTTGGACTCATTAAGGATCCATTTTAAAATGCTTCCTTTTTTGTGGCAGGAGCTAGGCCACCGTAGGGTTCGAGTCCAAGAGAGTCCATGTTGACTCCCTCTTTAGCCGAGATACCTGTACCTATGCCTTGGTCAGATAAATGGTGTCGTTGACTTCCGCCATGGCCTCCATGCAGTTCCAAACACTCTTTGCCTTCACCTCGCATGAGGTGGCTGCCTTACTGTATTTTTTTATTTTTTTTTATAACTTTCCTTTAAGGAAAGCAACTTATGGCCTTATGTTAATCATATTAGCCAATGGTTACCCTTACTGTCAGAGAAGATGGTTATCTTCCGGGAATGTATTCCTACCCTTTTTATTTCCCTGGAACAGTGTTCAATCGCTATGATTTCAGACTGGAAAACTGTAGGATATTTACCTACGTTCACAGTCAGTTCAGTCTTTGGATTCATCCCGAAGATTGGAGTTTTGGAGCCGTCAGTGTAGCCAGTAGGAATTTGGCTTTAGAGGTGTTCCTTTAGCCCATTCCTCCCGTTTTAGTATCAGTACCTTGCTTGCTTTATATAGAGAGGCTGCAGTGGCCAAATAATACTTACATACACTAAATGGCAACGAACAATTAATTTGTAGAAGATTTTTATGGCAAAAACTTTTTAAAATCTACCGTTTGCCTTTTAACGAAGCCCAAGTTTTGAAATGCTTTTTTCTTTGAACAACTTCAATGTGTTCACGAAAATCACAGTTCTTATTAAAAATAACCCCAAGGTCCGAAATGGAATCGATGTCGTCAATGGGATGCCCATTGAATTTGTAAACAAACAATCAAGTTCATTCACGACCAAGAGTATTCTCCCAATAATTAGTTGTACCGCTGTACGGCATAATGGCTCCATCGATGGAGAGAGACTATGGTCCAACTTTTGGTTTGAAAAATTAATATGTACAGATTTTTGCTAATTAAGCTTGATTCTCCATTGTTTTCTTCATTTATTTATTTTGTATACGCGTTTTGAAGGATTTTGGAAGAAAGGTTATTGCCCGGTCCTACTGATATCACCACTGCATCATCGGAAAACCTTGCAATTTTTACGTCCATTTTCGGAATATCACTGGTATATATCAGAAAATTGGACCTAGTAGGTTCCCTTGGGGCACACCTTAATTTATTTTTCTTAGTTCTGAATATTGATCTTGTTTGACTGTAAATGTCTGTCAGTTAAGTAGGAAGTGATAATATATAAAAACTTTTGTAGTATTAGTTTATTGATGTCCTTCAGGCCGACTTTGTCCCAAGACTGTGAGCCATCAAGAAAAATAGCGGAACAAATTTGTTTTTCTTCAAGTGATTTTTCTATTACAACGGTTAGTAGATTAATGTAGTCTATTGTTGTAAGTTTTGATCGGAATCAAAATTGGTGGTCTTGAATGATTTTGTTGTTTTCTACTATGGGTTTTATTCTTTTAAGAAATATTTTCGAAAAGGTTATAGGCGGTTGGTAGTAGCGATATTGATCTATCTGGTTTGACCACGTTATTTGTATCATGATAACTTCTGTGAATTTCCAGATACTGGGAACATATTTCCGATTACGGCATTAACTAGGCATGTTAGGATTAACTAACCCCTTTGTTGGTAATATTTTAAAAAATTTTCTAGTGATGTGGTCGTATCTTGGAGTCTTTTTAGTAGGTATATGATAGATATTTAGATTTAAAAAGAAAATCGTCGGAAATATAACTTTGAGATAACCATAACAAATTCGGTGTTTTGAAAGTAATAAGAAAAAAAGGATAGTCCAACCGAAAACACGCCACTGCTTGGTGTTTCACACAGACAGACCAGCGTTATGCCTTTCCCTGCTTATAATGTAGATCATGTGCCATCAGGATAAGGATTTATCTGTTCATAGAAGTGCACTTTATAAATTCACAATGTTAGAAAGATTAACAAAACACTTATGAACGGCTGTGACGAGGGAAAATTCTGAGGATATTTAATCAAAAAATTGATCAAACATTTGCTCTTTCTTTTTAATAATTTTAAAAACGCGTCAATCCGCGCTTAAAGTGTTACAGTTATAATTTTATGTCTTTCCTGGAGCGAGCTCTCGCGGTAGCTGAACGGAAGAGGCGATTAACGGGAAAATGTTGTTTAGGTCAGGGCTTTCAGTAATGCAAACACTTAGTTCTCCTCGTTGCAATTATTTGATGAAAGAGCACTAAGTCCTTCCTATTGATGAACGAAAATGCTTGAAATAAAATCTTGTAACCAACTTTCAAGATGAAGAAGAACGATGAATGCATTTGAATACCTTTCCCTTCAAAACTGCAAGAGTTCTGTGCTTCATTAGAAAGAGCGGTCTGTGTTGTTCTAAATGGGTCAGATTTTATTTTATACTGCATGAATGAAAATTCACTGCGATAATTATAACGTCTGTCCTAAAAGATTCAAGTTTTACTTACCGTTTCATGTAAATGAAAGGATTATTACATGTAAGAAGTACCGTCATACCGGGAATATGATGAATGCGTTGGCACTATTTTTAGCACAGACAATGGAAGGGAAATTTCACCTATAAAAAAAATTACATTTTGTGAAAATGTTAATCAACATTAATAATTTAAAAATGTTTATTTTAACGGTGTTTTCAACACTTGTCAAATTACCGAAGGGAATATAAAAATATGCTTTTTTAGTTAGTCATCTTCAAGAACCCTGAGTTTTGAATGCGGTATCCCGAAACATCCTTTTTAAGGTTTGTACCATCTGCCTATATAACTATATAGATATAGTATGAAGTATAAGCATTTTTTTAACGAGAAAACTGCAGAGGTCATATCAACCCTCAGGGTGCCGGTGTTTTTGAAAAAAAGCCCATTTGTAAGTATGTCGGGTTCGAATGCAGGGTCACTGGATTCGAACCCAGGATCTTCACCTTACAGTGATGAGAGCCGTGTCAACGCCTAAACCGTTGCACCCACCGACGCCCCCAAGTATAAGTATTGTACTTTGTAATGTATGTACGTAGGAATATATGCAGGGTGTTCGGCTACTCTATTACAAACTTTGCCAGTAGATTCTACATTCAAAAAGGAACCAAAAATTTCTAATTAACGATGGTACAAATCTCAACATTTTCGGAGTTATTTCACTTTTTCTGATTTTTTAAGATTTTACGACCTTGCTTCAAATAAACAATGATAAAAACTTTTGGACAAATCCGTTGATACCGTTGAAAACTATGTTAAATTTCCAATAAGATGTGATCAATACGAAACTCGTAAACCTTTGTGAAGTAAGAATTTTATTAGGGAGAACTTTAAAAAAATGTTTTTTCAACGTTGAAAAACTTACTATGATGATTTTAAACTACTACTTCCTAACCTAGAGACCAGCAAATTTCAGAAAACGTGCTCGATTTAATATCCGTTTAGTGTGCAATTACTTTTTTAATTACTTTTTGCAAAGATGAAGAAATTAATGAAGGCAAAAAAAAGGATTGGTAAGGTGGAAAGATTAATAATAATAAAAAATAAAAAACTTAAGAAAGTTTTGACTAAATTTATTATACATTTTTTAATTTTGATTCGAAATGCTCTCCACCTTGCGCAATGAATTTTCGACGTGCTGCTGTCGCATTAAACCCGCCAAACCCGTACATAAGATGTATATCAGCGTATTCTTCATTAGAAAAAGCAGCAATAATGTTAACAAGATATCACATAGATAGCTAAAAAAAGTTTTGAATCTTAAAACTCTTTTATTCCGGAGAATAAATACAATAATTCTTTAATCAAAGTTGCAGTCATGTTGGTATAAGTAAACTCTCTATTTCGGATTCGAACCCAAATTAAAAAAAGTTTAATAAATTCATTTAAAATTTCCTGAAGTATTTTTTTTTTAATTTTCCACCTTACCAATCCGTTAGCCACGGTTTTTTCCTTTCCTCCATCAATTTCTTTATCTTTGAAAAATGGAATTAAAAAACAATTACACAAATAAAAAGGATATAAAATGGAGTACGTTTTCTGAAATTTTCTGGTCTCTAGGTTTGGAAATAGTAGTTTAGAATCATCAGAGTAAGTTTTTCAACTTTGAAAAACATTTTTTTAAAGTTCTCCCTACTAAAATTCTTACTTCACGAAGGTTTACAAGTTTCGTATTGATCACATCTTATTGGAAATTTAACGTAGTTTTCAATGGTATCAACGGATTTGTCCAAACCTTTTAGTTTTGAACTTACTATTGTTTATTTGAAGCAAAGTCGTGAAATCTTAAAAAAAGTGGAATAAATCCGAAACTGTTGAGATTCGTACCATAGTTGATTAGGACTTTTTGGTTCCATTTTGAAAGAATCTATGGGCAAAGTTTGTAACCCGAGTTGCCGAACACCCTGTGTAGATGTCTAGATTTTTTCATTACCATCTTTCTTACTCTTTCTTTTTCTCTTTAATTATGTGATTGTCTCTTCTCTTCCAGTCCCAGATATCACTCTCTCTCTCTCTCTCTCTCTCTCTCTCTCTCCCTCCCTCTCCCTCTACCTCTTCCTCCCTCTTCCTCTCTCTATGCATTTTTCTCTGTTTTTCTGTTATTTCGTTTTCTCTCTTTTATTTATCTGTGCCAGAGTAAATAGTTCTATAGAGAGAAAAGGTGTCAATAAATTCACCTATTGAATATAATTTGGTTTTGAAGAGTTAAATATTTTTAAATGTAACGTTATTAAAACAATAATGATTAATTTAAGTAAAACGTAATAGATAACATTTAACCCCTATTTTATATTAAATTATTTAAATAAATTTATTGTGAGGTTTTTGCTCGGGGTTTGTGGAGTGACAAACAAGTAATAAGGCGTTCTAGATTTTTTTTTTCTCGCTCTGCTTATACTAAAAACCATGATAATAGGCAAACTAGGATGATCGAAAACGACCAAACTACACACACACATTAACATTAATCCCAATGTTTTTCGTCATGCTGCCGTTTGTCTCTAAACTTACAAGCATTTCCTGTAGATGCAATTTATTTAAATGCTCGAATCTGAGATACATTTTGTACAGTGACGGTTAGGAACAATAAGCATTGCAAGTTACTTCAGGGAAGTAAAGAGAGAATAGGTAAGTAGATGTATGAGTAGATAGAGATGGAGATGGAGGGCGTAAGAGAATCTTTCAAAACCAACTTCTCAAGACGGTAGTTCCAAAAGAAAAAAATGACTGATGATGAGATAAAGGTTGATTTCGAGGAAGGAAGTAAGGCTTGAAACGGCACGAGCGGTTGCGCGTATTGCATGAATGGATCTGTACAATGGTGAGCTAATGGCCGGCAGTCGTGCTAAGAATATTATAACTTAATGAAGTCTCGGCGTCAGTTCAATGGCATCTTCTATTGTCACATCCACGTGTGTGAAAAGTAAAAAAAACTCCATTCCTCGACGTCGATAGAGGTAAACGAGTTTTCTTTTCCCGAATCTTTCGTCTTTTCTGCACTTACGTGCTGGTAATTCCAATTGTTTCTTAATGGGACGTTTAATTTTGCTCTTTATTTTCCTAAATCGTTACTTCCTTCATTAATTATACGGAAGAGCGATCATAATCAATCATAACACTGTTGACGTAACGACTGCTTCACGCTTCGTTCCTTTGGGAACCCGCCCGAACGAAATATTCCTGCTTCAAGAGTTTCGAAAACTGTTACTTTCTGCCGGTAAATTAAAACAAATTAAACTGATTAAGAATATTGCAAAGATCAGTCAGAGGAAATGAAGAAATGAGACAAATTACCATTTAGAAATTTCACTTTTATTTAAATGTTGCACTAATTACTGTAACTGTAACTATAGAAACTTTTACTATTGCAAGAAAAACCGATTTTTTTAATAGTAACTTAAACATATAAATTTAAATTATTAATTAGGACTTTCACCCCGAATCTAAATTATAATTTTAAATAAAACATCAGGGATAAAGCCAATTTCATCGAATATGTCCCGTCCATTCTGTTTCAGAATTAGAATTTCCACCTCGTTATGCTGTACAATATAGCCAAAACACCTACCCATTTAACTAACCCATATATGCATATCATAATAATGTAATATAATATATATATATATATATATATACTTAAAGAGGAAAACTTGTAACTATAGAAAGTTGAAAAATTTATTCATTTATATGATATGAGAATGGTGTTTGAGCACGGCAGCAAATATCTGGGACCCCCTATTCCAATTCTTGGAGGAAAAAGGGTTGTTTTATTGCTCATAGTAATGTTTTGTATCCCTAGCTTGTGGTGAGATTGAATGTATTTATTGGCGTGAATGTGTAGTGTGAGAGGGCTGATGGAGGAATAATGAGTCGACATCGACCCTAAATTAAGTTAGTTATGTAATATGTGTAAAAGGTGATGGAGGAATTGAGTAGTACTCCACTACTCTAAGTGAATGGTATGTAAATTAGTAAGAATGTATTTAAGTTTGAGTGAGAGTGTGAATGGATTTAGGAACTGATTACGTTGGGGAAAAAAGACCTAGCTGACCTAAAATGACATATAATATTAATTTGATTGACCATGTCAGGACATTTCTATATCAATAATATAATCTCCACAATATCCTGTACAATACGTCCAATACCTTAAACTAAATTTACGAAAATATTGTAAGATTTACATTGAGAGGACACCTTTAGTTACTATAGAAGGTCGAATTTATACTAATGGTTAGTTATTCATTATTTGAGTACACACCTAATACACATGCATATTACATGTGTACACCTAATAACATACATAGTACACCTAATATCGATAGTGAATTATAATTTAATAATTGCTGAGGATTTAAATGTACACGTATTGATGCAGTAAATAGATAGGATGTGTCCCACATAATAGAGGCGTGTCATGCCCTGGCTCCTCCAAACAGAGAGTGTGGAGGCATGCCGCCGGATTTAAGAATGGTTTTCAGACACGGTAGCGAGCTTCCGGTCCCCTGTTCCGCTTTTTAGGGGAATTGGGAATTTTTTATTGTATATAGCTGTCAAAATATATATTTTTTGTTTCTGTGTTTTGTATGAGTGAATGTATTTATTAGAGTGAAAGGGGAGGGGCTGATGATGGAATAGCAACCCATCACCCCTAAAGCTGTGTACGTGACTTGGGTATGGCTGAATATTTATAAAAGTACCCCATCGACCCCAATTAGATTAGTTTGTTATTGTATACAGGTTGATGGAAGAATATTAAGTAGTCAATCTACTAAATAAAATAAATGTAATGTATATAGGGGGTGAATGTATTTATTTGTGTGAGTGTGTGTTGTTGTATTTTGCAAGGACTGAAATGACCAAGCTGTCGGATGCACCTAAAAAAAGAGAGAAAAAATATATAAATATGTTTAGATAGATAAATAGATAGGCTCACTGCCTGAGCTGTCTGGGATAATCGCATGGAGGTTATATGTCGTCATTTATATTTTTTTTATACGATGAATGAAGATTATGATTGATCTCAATTACTGAAAATTTATCTCGTAGTTTCATTATCCTTGCAACCATAGGCTTCCATATTGTAAATAGATATTCATATTTGTTTACCTGATAAATGAATAGTAATAGTTACAAATAATAGTTCAATATATAGCAATAGTTCTTTCAAATTGGTTTTCTCCCTGATTTTTAATATAAAATTATAATAATGAAGGTTCATATTAATAATATGGGATATAATTTCAATTATTATCTTTCCATAATAATAACTAACTGGAAGTATAAATTATGTTTTTGGTTGGTACTACCTTTAAGTGTTAACACTAAGTCTGTCTGTTCATTGATTTCGTTGTGAAAACATGCAATCGAAAAATAATACCAACGCCCATCCTTATTAATGTGTGTATAACAAAAGAGCGATATCTCGAACGGGTCCCCTCGCAGTTCGAATCCAAAGAAATGGTCAAAAGTCTTTCGCGAATGTGGGGGATAGCCTAGGGAGGAAACGGTCGAAGTCCCCACTCCCGCGAAGAGAGCAACTCTCTCGTGAAAGACATTCTGTGTCAGGACTCCGTTCAGTGCACAATGAGTACCACATAGCAGTGCACCCCGGTGGAAAAAGAAGTGACTTTTCTGTGTGAATTAGTGAGACTTTAGCACCGTATCAGTGACTCATTGCAATGTTACAGCCGAGATCCTGTTGGATCGCAGCCGCCCTTCTGCTTGCAGTGTTAGCGAAAGGTAGGCACGCCTGCAATAGCGAACCTGTTTTTTCCCATCTGCTTTTTAAACCATTAACTCGTTCATTTCAGATTAGATAATTTGTTATAAATCCCACCAGCCATCTTAACTTGACTTTACAATGACCGTACCCCAGAACTGTATATAGAACATACTCTTTACGTACACATTGATATTTAAACTGATGTAATGAATAAGGAGAAAGATAATGAAAGACTTTTTAGAATCAAGCTTTATGATAATCATAAATCATTTAGGTCTGTGTTTATTTAATAGATATTTCTTCATTTCTAAAAAGGACATTTTTCTTACATTATACTCAAGTTTTATTTATTGTAATAACAGGATTTTTAATAAGGTAATAAAGGCTAATGTTGATAAGGATAACTCCTCCATAAAAAGAATAAAATATATATATATATATATATATATACACAAACTACAATTTGAAAAAACTCAATTAATAAATGTAATACATTTTCGCACTCAACAAGTGTCAAGTGATGTAATTATACTGATGTAATTGTCTTCTCCAAGCGTGAAAATTGTGCGATGTGTTAGAGATATGAGTTGGCGTGCAACTTCGCTCTTCTGCTGAATTAGATGTATAATTTAATTGTATCAGATTTCTTTACGACCTCTGCCAAGTTTCTCAAATCCGGTTGACATTTCACAGAGCCAGTTCTCCCACTTGAGTTTTCACTCAAATCGGCCGGCTCGGATAAGGGCAATGGCAGTAAACCGATATACAATTGAGCCATGGGCCACTGGGCGTTCTCGTCTTTCTCCTTTTTTCCTGCTTCGAATCTGTGCGATCAGGAGGCTCTTCTCTTCCTGGCCTATATTCGGATCTATGCGCCTCTCACTTCAACGGGAAACTTGTGTAACGACGGTCTAATTAAAAATTGTAAAGAACGAGATCTCACAGTTTTCCAGGACTCTTCCCACAGCCCCTCCCCTTACACAACTCTTACAGAACTTTGCAAAAAGAGCAATCGATCGTGCTTATACGCTTTGAAAAATTGATCCGTACGAAAAAAAGCTTTCCATTTTTAAGTTTACAAATAAAATGATTAAACATAATAATTATAATATCTCTGAATCGTAAGAAAGCTATACGCATTAACTTATTGTCGGAAACTTCAACGCCATAAGACAGTATGTGGCAGTTTGAAATGAACATCATGCAATTTTTTGTCTTTGTGTAGCTTTAGATCCCTTGTGTTTTAAGGTATAATAATATACTGAATTATTCACACTATTATGCCATTAATGGCCTTTTTAGAAAACATGTATGAGATTTTCTCACTTGGAGCACTAAAAAGAAAGTACTCGATTAACAAGTCAACAAATAAAAATAATTTAAAAACGTATTATTATAAAACTTATTTTTCTCAAGTACGTCGTGTTGATATATTTGTTCACATATTTACAAACTTGGTTTTTCTATATTTTGATAGTTATAGTCTGAAAAATGTTAGAAATTCTTGTCAAACTGAAATTTATGACTGGGTCAAAATTATTACCTCAAACGGAAACTTCTTAAAATTATTTATCGATTCAATTTATTATTTTCATTATGTACACGGAGACACTTAACTTTAAGCTTTGAACTTATTTCCTATGAAAATGAAGCATCGGTATCTAAAGTTTTTCTCCCAGACAATTCACTATACTCAATCCCTTGAAAGGACAATTTATGACGAATAAATACATTTAAAAATTATTTAATAAGCCGTTTTTATATCTAGGGTGGAAATTTAAACGAGAACAAATGGATAAAACTTTTATCTCGAGCAATATTTTTCAAACCATATAAACCTCAACAAAAGCTGGTTTTTATTTAATTATTATGTTTAATGTGTGTTATTTAGCAACCGGTTGTCCAATAAATTGTTGAATTTGTGAGGAACGGTCAGTGAAATATTTTAGATAAACACCTTTTTCATTTTTTTGCCGACGTTTCTACTTCGGGTCATCTTCAAGGCATAAAGTGAGATGCTGTTCTTATAGTGTCATGTTTGTTTCGTGTGATATTATTGTGATTGTGACTTTTCATACGATACATACATGACAATACAAGAATAGCATCACACTTTATGCCCTGAAGATAATCCAAATAACGGTGGAAACGTCGCTAAAAATGAAAAGGGTGTTTATCTAAAATACTTCATGCTTGTCTGCTCCTCATTCCTTCAACACATTATTATAATTAATTCCTAGCTTTTGCTTAATAAATAAAATATTAATTATTTTCATGGTCATACTATCTACAAATTATCAGTTAATTATAAACTATGATTTTGTAGTCAACAACAAATAAACACAATGTCTTGGTTTAATAATGAGGAAAAGTGGTCTGGTCGTCTTTTACCCCCCTGGTAAGTCCGTTCCTCTTCTGTTTAGTCAGACGGTCGTCGTCTGGTTGTTGTCAAGTTGAATCACCGATGTAATATCTAACAACTTAATTTAGTGAAATGTTAAAATGCGTATGGCCGTTAAAGCGAGGAGGATGATCGAAATTCGGCCAAATCACGTTTCAATTTTAACTGGCCATCAACCAACAGACCTATTAAAAAAGGCCGCTGGAGTTGAACGGGGGACCTCAACTTACAGCAATGAGTGCCGTGTCAACCGTTGCGGCCACCGACGCTCAAAAAAATCTTATTTAATTGATAAAATGTTATTGAACATGTCTAATTGTTTAGTTGCTTTATATTTATTAGTTTCTTATAAGTTCTGGTCCTCCAGGAGATGCGTTTAGAGTTCCAGTATATCTTGGGATCGCCTAACTATTAATTCTCATCGCCTCATTATCTTTAATATGTCATTAAAAACTGTCCTTTTTCAAAAGCTAATAATGATAATAATTATTAAAACTTACCAGTAATTGGCCGTGTTGCAATCCTTTCGAAGGATGAAGGATCAAATTGTGATCTTACGTTCCACTTTGGCCTTTTTATAAAAAATATACCGTTATAACAATTTATCAAAATTCCGAGGGCTTTAATTTAATTTCATCGTCAGCTGTAGAAATATATTTGGAGTTTTATTTGGCCTTATCGCCGGCCAGTTCAGCCATCGAGATTATAATCGGCCGGACCCTCAAACGTCTAATTAAGATTGAATATCTATTTGAAACAATCCGGGACAACCGTTAAAACACTCGGTATTTTATGTGTCCTAACTCGGCTGTGGCTCCCGATCCGGTTTCCTTAAAGAAATTCGGTGGGTCCGCCGAGCCGAGTCTACCTCAAGGGTCTGACCCAGTTTCACCTCCTCCGGGCCACCACCAATTTCCGATTGGCGATTGTGTGAATCCTTTCCTCCGGTTTCCCTTCTATTTCGCCCTTCGGGTAATTAATGATCTAAGAAAATGACAGCCCCGATATAATTACGAATCAAACGAAGTGAAAGAAAGTCGGGTGACAACAATGATCAGACGTTTCGAACAGTCTCTCAAAAGCTATGACCCACTGATTCCATTATGCAAGTGTAATTAGGAGACTAGGTGGAGGTTTTTTCTTCCCATGATGGAATACTTTTTTCTTATTTTAAATACACTAAGCTCTCTCGCACCTTAAATCTTCTCAGTTGCCGACATCGAATCGTTAGCGAATTATCCTTTCACGTTTTTCTTTTAAGTTAACACACGATTTTATCAAAGCGGCAATTAACCCTAATAGTCCATTAGAGTCGATAAAAGACAATGCGTCCAACACCCTCTTTCAGCTCATTGCATAAAATAAATTCATAATTACTCAAAGCACGTCGTCCTGATTGTACAAGGCTTTCTTGGACAAGGGTTTTTTAATGACACCTTGTTTGTTGATTCAGGAAACACATCTTTCACTTTTCACACATTCAAAGAACTCGAAATCTTGCATAACTCCAAATTATTCAAATTACTTTTAAACTTGCCGAAGAGGTGGTCACTTCTCACGTGAGTGAGATCCAGGAGGTAATGGCTCTTTCTCTCCAGACTTGAACCCCCGACCCAACATTTCACTTTCTAAAATTGATATGAAAGCTACCAAAAACAGTATCAAGTGCCGCTAGAATAAACGGGAAAAGATATCGTATGAGAATTCTACAGGGAGACGGTTCTGTTTCTCCACTTAGTTAAATTGCCCATTTATCCTCAGACATTTCCGCTAATATGAAATTTGTTGTTTTTAAATAACAACATCATCAATAATTGATTTTCTAATTGACAAAGGTTGTTAATAAGCAATAATTTGATGACAATTCAACAATTCGTGCCCTATCTAACGCCTCTTTATCCGGATGGCTCCACGTACTTTGCATCTAACCTCGAGCATGTAATAGGAACTAATTACGTTCCAAGCGTCTCTTACACTTGCTCGCCCTCTCTCTTTCTCTCTCTCTCTTTTTACCGGTCGTGTACAAGTGTTATCCGGGGAAAGTGAGTTCTGTGGGTGGTAGAGACTGGCCTACCGTTATCCAAACAACATAACCTACGTATAGATGATATGACTTTTTGTAGCTAACTGTTCACCTGTTTCCTCTTTTCTCGCTGTCTGATTTTAAAACAACCGGCCTTAACATTATTTCTGCGTTTTAGCTCTTCAAATTCTATTAAAAAAATACAAATTTCTCTGTATCATTTTATTTTATTTTTGTTCAAAGATATTAGATTAATTGTAGATTCAACTTTTATATTGAGAATACGTCCAAAGGTGAAAATAACGAAATGACAGAAAGCAAAAGGGGAAACGTTGGAAGCTTGATATGAATCATAAATGCTTAAAAGTTCGTATAACTCTTTGAAGTAACAACCGGGAGAAGATCCTACTTTCACCATTGGTATAATCATTTTCAACCCATTGACCTTTTAACGCACCTGCCATTAAAGAAAAAAAAGAAAAAAATTCAGTACATGTTCTGTAGTCTTCTGTAAAGGGGCGCGTGGAAGTATGTAATCCACCTCTCATTGACCTTGTGATTAATTATAAAGTAATTATAAATATTCAATTATAACTGTTTCCAAACGAAAATTGATTTGCCAATTTAGTATTTAAAAAAAGACTTGTTCGATTAATTCATATATTTCAACAGTCATCTGAGGCGTTTTCGTGATTAGGCTCCTCCCACTGAAGAAAACCTTTGCCAAAATTACATCCTTGCGGTAAAAAAGAAAAGGCAATTCTAATTAACATTTTAGGGAAAACGTTAGCTCATGAAAAGCAAAGGCGTGGACGCATGAATCATACATTCGTCAGCCATGGCTTTTTATTTAATTTAAACAACGAAATTTATGGTGAAAGGTATACATTTTGAAGTAAATTTTCGTAATAATAATAAATACCGAAAACTAAATAGCCAGTTTATGTTCAGATTTAACATTGTGAAAAAGTATTTTCAAATGGAAACCTACAAGAATTGATGATGACATAAGATTTACCATGCAAGATTTTACTGTAAAGGATCGGGTCTTATATTTGAATTTATATTCACGCTCTAAAAAAATCTGAATACAATAGATTTACACAATGTCATGTCGATTATTTGTAGAATGAAGTCGAGTGGGCACATACACACTTCCGTCTCTTCTTTCTATTCTTCAGGGGTGTAAATTCTATCCTCTAATTTCAGTAAGCTGTTGCCAAATTCATTGTCTTAAATGATTCGTGCCGCATTGTTTGAAAATTAGAGAGAGAGAGAGGGAGGGAGGGAGGAAGAGAGAGAGAGAGAGAGAGAGGAGAGAGGAGAGAGGAGAGAAAGTAAAGAAAGTTAAAGTGTAGAGTGAAGGAAGAAATGTAAGAAGAGAGAAAGGATGAAGAGAGAGAGAAAAAAATAAACAGAGAGTGAGTAAAAAAAAGGTAGAGTGAAAGAAAGAAATTCGTAGATAAAAAAAGAAGGAGAGGGAGGGGAGAGAGCAAGAATGAAAAAGGATAAAAATAGGATAGGAATAAAACAGTTAAAGAATGACATGCATGGATAGAAAAGTGGGTGAGAGGAAAAGAGATAAAATAGAGAGAGAGAGGGAGGGGGAGAGGGAGAGAGAGAGAGTGAGTGAGAGAGGGTAACCGCTTTCATAATTTATTACGTGTTAAGTACCGAAGATTAAGCATTGTGCATATTTACAATGCAGAAAACTAGTAGCCTGCAGGATAAACTACTCCCTGCTGACCTATGCGTGGGCACCACTGCGATACCTTAGGCATAGGGCACGGATCGCTGTTTAAGTGGCTCAGGGCTATAAGAGTTTTTAAATGTATATAGTATGTGTTTATGTGTTGGTGTGAATATAAAGTATTAGCGTGAAAGAGGGGATTATCCCCCACCCCGAGGAAAATCGAGTACTCTGGGGTGAGAGTGTGTTGGCTGGTGAGAGAAAGCAATTTATTAGCACGAATGGAGGGTTTAAACCCGCCCCGAGGAATATCGAGCACTCTGGGGGGGGGGGTGAATGTGACCCGACTTATCTTTTTTGGGAGGTGACAGGATATCGGCGTAGTCGGAATATCCAGTGCTACGACGCCGGGCATTTTCTTGTTCTCTTAATAACAATTTTACAACTTGAAGTATGTTCGAGAGGTTAGCAAGATAAGCAAATAGGAGACGAAATATGAGAGAGTCACTGACAAAAATGCGCGAAAGAAAAAAAAAAAAAAACGAAGAATTTTCGCTTAAAGTGAGAGAGACCACTTGATGTTTGGCCACCCATAAATAAATAATACAATACAATATTACTTGTATACATGTTGCTTGTAATTACATAAAATAATACCCATGTGTGCTTTTTCTTCAAAACAAGTTCTAAATCGTTATCATATCGACAGTTTTCACTTTTCAAAATGTGATTAGTTTCGATTGTATCGATGATGGCACATGGTGTAGACAGTTATAGGTCTGTGGGTCGTTAAGCTCTCTCTAGATAATTTTTTTTTTTTGGACTGCACAACAGGTGTTGATCCAAGAAAGCGAAGAGAATAGAAGTCAGAATCGTGATCCTTTTTCTTGATTTTCCCGTGCTCCCTGACTGGCAGGTGCGGATTTTCCATATAGTAAAATCGGTACGGAAACCATTTCCCGGTGGTCTCAGAAATGTACCACAGGGAGTTTTCGTTTAAAACGGTATGTCAGCAGCACGAGTTTGATACGTGCTTCTTTCGGCCGTCATTAGCTCGAGCCGCTAGCCGGGCGGCCGTCTGGCTACGACGTCCAATTCTATATAATCATGGTAGGCCGCATCATCCTCCTTATTGTTTCCTCGGATCGGGGCCAAAGAAACTACAAATAACAACCTCGATTGATTCTACATGAACGAACAGAGGGAGAAGTGTCATGAGGATTATCGAATGCCATCAATTTAAAGTGCTTCTGTTGTCGATGGGCATTTAAATGTAACAATTTTTTGAAGATAATAACTACATAGGATGTAGATATTAAGGTCATGAAGAATAAGTCCAGCATCTCCCTGGTCAAGGAAAAAGCAATCATTTGGTATGCTGATGAATTCAGGGCTCAAAAAGGTGGGCAAGAGTATTTGGCCCCGAAACCAAGCACGAGTTCAAGTTTAATCCGTGTAATTGAAAGATGTACTTAGTAAAATAAATACAGCTATCAAGTCGGTAGGGAACCAGCCACCGGAGGACTGAATTAGAATTATCAGACTTAAGATGGTTCTCCCAAGGTTCCTGATCCAATCCTTTATTTAATAACTACTGGCATCCCCAATCATCTCAATACTCTGCAATCCGGTCCAATCGCAATGATTCTGTCCTTACTGTTCATTCCCTACAGTCTCACCTCACCTTCGTTCTCAACCCTTTGCCAACTGGCATGTAAACAACTCTTCCTAATCAACCCGCCTTCCTGGTCTCCTTGCGCTTCCTCAGTTCGATTATGATTCTTTGGCCTTCGGTGAACTCAACAGCGAGCTTGTTGACAGACTTATGAAAATCATAAACTGCTGTACCCTCTCCGATATGGGTATAGCCACAGATGATTCCGAATTGCCAGACCAAATTAAGCATGTCCGGTATATTAAAGTTACAATAATCAACCTAACGTACAGAAGTTGTCAGGACCCAAACCGTTCTGCAGGAATCCCTGCTATCACAGAATCAAGGATTAGCTGATAATGAAAAAGCAAAGAGAATCTATCATTGTACAAGTGCATTCACAGTATCTTCTCGTGATATTTAACAGGAAAAGAAAGAAGAAAGCCAGAACATACTTTGCTGGACCCTAGTTAATGAACAGTGCGATCCAAAAAGATACAAGGCTAGAGTTACTTTCTTTCAAAAGAAAAGCTTTTTATTCATTCTAGTTGAGTAGAATTATGCTATGTATTCTCGTTCCTGCTATATGGATGCTTGATCCAAGAAACTCGAGGCCTTTGAGGTTCCAACGAATACTCCGCATAATTGAGACTCAGAGGGTTACAAATGGAGAAGTCCATTGGCAGACCAGGGAACTTCTGTTACCGATGAAAGAAAGAAAAACACAGTATTTGGGACATTTATAGAAGACAAAATACTGGAGTAGCGTTTCATTGGAAGGAGGCAGAACCCTTGGCTACGGACTTGAGGCGGTGGTTTTCTGGTGGAGTTTTCAGGTTTGCTTAAGAGTCTAGCTCTTGGATCGCGAACCTTCCAGAAGAGAAGGCGAAAAAAGAAGGCTTTAACACGTTTCTTGACGCGGCCCTTAACGGACATGTAGGAAACATTAATTCGGCATCGTGGATTCTTCACAGACGCAGTGGAAACTAACAGATTTTCTAGCAGACGCTGGCTAGCGCTAACCTCTCGGCAGATGATATGAGCATACACCACGATCATTGAAACAGGTTCAAACAGTCCATTTCCTCGATAAATTAGGACTCACCGGTGAACTAGAAGTTCTTCTGATGCGAAATGAATGTCTTCGGTTTGCCCTTTCCAGGCCGTCCGATCGACGATTATAACTGGGTGTTTTGTCCAGGATCATGGCTTTCTTTCCAGTCGGGCCTACTAGTGAAAGTGGATGGTAGAGTGTAGAGGGGACGAATTTTGAAAGATCATCAACCCCTCTGATTACCGGTACTTTATCATTACCTTCTTAATCGCACGTGGAGATGTTAATGTTAACGTGTGAAAAAATAGCCGGTGAGAAAATTATCCTCTTCCTGCTCGATTTATATCCAGCCTTAGACATTTTACAGATAGAAGCAAATCATGAGATAATTACAGAGATAATCGTGTTTGTAAAGGGTAGCAATAAAAAACATGAAACACCATTACATCGCAAGCAATATTTAGCACATGCGTTCTGGTTTTTGAAGTATACTAGAGTAAATTGTTTCTGATAGATTTTTCTAGTAACGAGGCTGTCAACAGCAACGTCGTTTCAGAACTGAACACATGTAGTTCCTAGATCCAAACCCATCACACTCTCACTCACTCTTATTCACTCAGATAGGGTGGTGGAATACTCAAACTCCCATGGCCTATCCTTAATCGGGTGAAGAGATTTTTCTTCTATGAGTCAGATGCTCCGGGCCACCGACAGAGCTCTTCATACTTGATTACTGCCCGACGCTGCTACCTTCTTTTGATCATGATATTTTTATTGTTAAACTTGTTATTTTGAATGAGGAACAATCAAAATACTTTGTCTTTACTTTTATTTCAGTAAAAAATGATATTTAGTCCATTCAGCTGTTCAATACGTGTCATAAACACGGAAATAGTATTGAAATTGGGGTGGAAAGTATAATTTAAAATGAACGGGGAAGGGGGTGAGGGAAACGAAATTGCATATTTAAGCTTTTTAATGATCGGTCTCGCGTACCTGTCGTTGCCGGTCAAATTTCGAGAGCAATTATCGTCTACCGGTGGCTGGTTAATATTCGCGAAAAAACGAACAAGAAAGTGACTGACCCCAATTTGTTTCCGGGAGGCCGGACTAAATTAATAAACACGATGAAATTGATCTCGTGAAATTTTGACTGTTTTTTGTCTTACCAAAGTGGTCAAAGATAATCTGACTAATCAGATAAACGCTTGTTTTTTTTTAATATCCCATTCGTACAATTAATATTTAGTACTGTGATTAAGTGAATGCCACCGAATTCTTTAGTATTGTTGCCTTGAAAAACCTTAAATATCAAGAAATATTAATACAAAATGAAACGGCAAAACACGACAGCTTCACTCCTTATGGAATTTTTTCTATTAATAATAGTTTATAAAGCTCGTATACATACTCACATCGACAATCGTGACATTACTGATTGCATTTACTCGAATGTATTCATAAATATAAAATCGATAAATTATTAAACATGGTGCCATATTCAATCCGATAAGAACGAAATTACAATGATATGATGATGTACAAAAGTTTCTGTCGAATTGACTTTCAGGTTTTAAAATAAAAAAAAAACTATTTAAACACTGCTGAAAAAGTCTCAAATGTTTAAAAGTCTACTGTTACATGTAAAGCGTTAAAGAATTTAGCAAAAGTAGATTATTTGATCTCTTTTTACGAGTGCTGAGTGTTTGTTCAGATGTTCTACGGTGAGGTGTGCAATATTTTACCAGCAATTGAATATTGACAGATGAAAATGTTCTTTGCCGCGTTCATGCCATCCATGTGAAACTATCCATCAACGGCATTATCATTAGTACAAAGAACTATTCCTATTATTTTTTCCTATTGCTTGTGAGAGCCATCAAGTGATTAAGAGACTGTACTCATTTTTATTGAAGGTAACCGATTCTGTAAGTGCTACTTTGTATCCCAAGTCCTTGCAGTACATCGAAGGGTCCTAGTTCATAAAGGAAATGGAGTATGTAATCCCGTGTCAATGGTCGTACTGTATTATCAAAATTTCTGCGGATAGGTTTAGCGACAAAGACTGTCCGCAAATCTGTTGGAGTTTCCACTGCCTCTGGGAAGGATCTACGATGTCGATGTAGAACGGTGTCACGACTCCTATACATCCTAGGAAGGAGTGGAAGGTAATTGTTTAGCATACCGGTGTCTTGTTTTATTTTGACGAGCAATTCCGAACCATCTTTTTATTAATAATAATATTAATTGAGAAATATTAATGGCGTATATAGTCTTGAGCTGACAAATTGCTCAACAGTGATACACCGATATAAGTAAACCGAAGAATTCAGTATGACTTAAGATAAGAACATGAGGCGTTTAAGACTATCAGGAAGTGTGACTTAGGAAAGAACCTTATTATCTCGGGGTTTATCTCGATTTGACAACTTGGGTAGTATAAGGGATGTAGGAACGAAAGGTTACATAAGCAGGAGAACTTTAATATAATGAATGGTTTTGGACTGGACTGAATCGATAGGAGTTTGATACTTTGGCTGATCCCATATTTCCACGCAACATGTCGGTTTGAGTAGTCTGTTGTAAATTTGAATGTTTGTTAAGGAATAGTTTGGGAAGTTGATATCGCTTATGCAGTACTTGTCGAATAAACTGTGAGGATTCCACGTCGTGGGTAGAGAAACATGGCTGAGGATTGTCCACTGTAATGTAAAATTAAGGGCATTTATTTTTTTTCTTTTATTCTGCACTTTTTTTAGCCAAAGCTCGAGGACGGTGACGTGAGATTGTAGGGAGGGTACAGTTTAGAACAGGAAAAGTCCATTTTTTCTTTTAACGGGATTAGATGAAACTCGCTGAACCTGTGTTTTGAAAAAAAAACCATTTGTGGCAAGTGGTCGGGTCCGAATTCAGGACTGCTGGATTCGAACCCGGGAGCTTTATCTTACCATACATCACGCCCCAACAAACTTGATTATAAATCTTAACCATTTTTAGGAATAAAATGTTCAATTTGGACATTTAAGATAACATAATAATAATTATAACAACAGCTGGATTTTACAACGTTCGATTTACATGTTTTGGTGAGTAAATTGAAGTATTGAAGTTTCCTGTTGAACTTTTTGATCGGGATTGGATCATTCGCTTTATAGACAGACTTAATCCACTCCTAGATTAGGCACGTAGAAAATAAACTATGCGAAAGACTTCGAACTTTAATGTTTGGGTTTCGTTTAGGTTAGACTCAAAAGTTCAAGTCCGTTACCCACGATGTGTCTGATAATATCATGTAAATAGTTACTTCTTCTACTATCAATTTACTTTGTTTACAAGTACTACTTAACAACTACTTAACAAAGGAAAACCGTTGGGTTTTCAAAGCAAGGGGTCATAGCAGTCTGCGTTGATACTGGAATTATTAATGGGCAACGTTGGTTGAACGATGGAAATAAGGTGTCTGATTTTCGCATGGATGCTGAGAACAGTCGTGTGGTAGTGGGTCTAGGTGTATCTGCTGTGAAAATGTAGAGAATGGACACGGAGACTTCGGAGAACACATGCTTTGACAGTTTAAAGTTGCGACTATTCAGAATCTTATTTGGAGATTATTATATTAAAAACGTGTATATTCCTTTAAATATTTGTATTTTGATCTTGATTTGTTGGCAGTCAGTGTAATAGACGGACGCTGGAGGTAAAGTCATTAGCAAGATTCAAATTCTTCGACCTTTACCCAGAGCCGCACGTGTTTTCCATTCGTCCAAGATCAATTCTGACAGTATGGAATTTTCAATAATATGGAAATCCGAGGGAAGAAAATTTATGGAAAGCCCATAACCTTATAGGGATACGGAGGAGTGGGAACCGGTCTCGAAAGGGGCCACAGGGGTTGTTAGTGGATTCCAGAGAGAGGGGTCTATGGCCCACTGGCCCACTCACCTCCCTCTTCCGGCTTCTTCGCACCATCTTCCTTCGCCCTCCGGTCCTCTCGTGCCCCGCCCAGGCCTTTTGGCTATTAAACACCTACAGATGACCGGGGTCGGACCTTATTGGTCATAGACCCAGTTTCGCCTAAATACGTCCGCTATCGTATCAACAAACTCTCAGACTATAAATCTTTTATAACATTGACAATATTCTTGTTATGACTTTTGAGTTCACTTTCGTACGAATACGTTGTTTCAATCCTTTAACACCATGAAAAGGAAAGGTACCGACAAACCAAGGCCGATTGACACAGAATATTATTGTAGAACTTTTTTTTTCAATTGTGAAGTTTCAATACGCCGATAGATTGTTGAATCGTGCCAGTTGATCCGCTATTCTCTTTGTATCTTTGGTCAAAACCATTTCGGTATTTTAACTTTTTTGGTTGATACATAGGATGATGTTAATGATAGCTAAGGAGGAATGTTGAGTGCTGCATAGACTCTCAATTAGATTCCATCGCTTTAGTTCTGTGAATTGTATGTACCTAGGATTGAATCTATTTAAGAATGTATCTAGGTTTAAAAAACAGCGTGTATTGGGGGCTGAAATGGCCTAGCTTTTGACAACCCCTGGGGTCTAACTTCTTGTGGAGAAAAAACCGAGGTCTGACCCCGGATGGTGTTGACGGATACTAAGAAGTGAGGGTTTATGTTCTCCAAGCACTTTAGTCTTGTGCCTTATTGTACTTTCCTAGTTCCTTAGTTCAGTGCAATCGACTCGATCCTTCTCCTAATAAAAACTAGGTCATTGAATTACGTCGCTACAATTCATTTCCCTGCGTTTTCTTTGTATCCTAGATTATGGCTCCTTTGGGCGGTTGCTTCGCATTCGAAGATGATTTGGGTGGTTGTTTCTTCCTCCTTATTACATAACCTTCAATTGGGGTCATTACTGAATACATACTGAATACTGAATACTGAAACCGCATGTTGTGTGGTTGTTTTCTCAGATGCAAGTGGTCGGTGAACCGTCCTACCACTCATCTTTGTTTAGCTCTCTAGTTTTTCACTCTTGGCGAGTGTTGTTTTAGCATAAGCTTACTGTGTCCAACATCTCTAGAGTTAATCCACTTCTTCTTTTTTATTTTTTTATCCATTCTGTGATGGAGGACTTTGTGTTTGTTTTTGCTATCCCAAGTATAGGTTCACGGCCTCTATATGGTCTTTCAGATCCTCCTCTGACCAGTGATTTTCGTTACCCAAAATTCTTTTGTAACCTGGTATCAGGTTGTTCTATTTCCCCAGGTTTTGGATGCATTTAATGACTAAATTTGATATCATTTTCTACATGTTATGGTTTAATAACTGCTTAGCTAGCAGATCTTACATTTTGATTTTCTTAGGCACAAACGTTAATCGAATCTGTATACATTTAAATATATCATGCGGCTATTTCTTCTTCTCATTTGTAATCTGTTGAGACTTTATGTAAAGTGTGTTTCAGGGATCATACTGTCCGTCTCAACATCTATGAAATGGGATTCTTATTTTTTTCAAATGGGGATTCTTTTAATTATAGTCGTGTGCCCAAAATAAGTTTAGTTCCCACCCAGCTTGATTCTTTCTGAAGTCTAAAGGAGTTTTTACTCGCTTCTCCTTTCATAAATGCTTTAAAGGAGGTAGGTTTAGCAGTGCTTCTAATGCAATTGACTGGTTGTTCATTGTTTCATCGTTGATTGTCAAGGAGGTTCGCCTGTCTTTGTATGTATAATTCTTGGGTAGTTTCGTTTTGCTGAGCTTTGGCCCACCAGATTAGCCGGCCGAAGTTTCAATTTAGGTCTTATTACTGATGTATATAGCCAATGGGGCATTATCGGTTTTAATATATATACACACACACACACACACACACACACACATTAATTAATAAGATTGATAGTAAGAATGAAGTAAGAAAGAAGTAGTACATAATAAATGATTTATTATAATTATTCTAATAAATATATATATTNACTATTATATATATATATGTTTTTTGTTAATGAAAAAATGACACAAGAACAATTAGATTGGCTGTGTGACATTAATAATTTCATATTTAAAAAAATCTAATTTTTGAAAATTATCAAAACTAGACAGCTGTCATTTGAAAAAATAAAGTTGATACTCCATTACCTATTACTGGGGCATTATGGGACATTAAACAAAAAACATGGAGGTAACTATGAGGTTATCATTTATATTTTTTTTCTATAAAAAAAGTTTCAAGAAAAGTGGGTATCGCTTTAAAATAGAGACAGCTCGCATATTAAAAAAAACCCTGACCACCTGAAGTTCATATCGTGTAATGAACCATCCAACAAAATTTGACTACAGTTCAGATTGTTATTAAATGTATTATCTGAAGTTCAATTATTTTCTCATAATCAACGTTTTGTGTGTGTGTGTGTGTGTGTATGTTTTATCTGTAATTGGCTTCATGATTAAAAGTTTGCAATAATTTTGTTTACTTGTTTTATCAATTGAGTTACATCCCCTGATCAATTGATATCCACGCACAAATATTTAAAAAAACACTTTCGACTTCCGATCTTTAAATATGTTTCATAAGAAGAAAAGTTTATGACTATCAGAATGCAAATAGCCGTTAGTATTCACGAGGTGTAAAGTGATATTGCGTAATTGGAGTCGTTTTATTTAAGCGCATGCTATTCTAGACAAAGAAGTTACCGGATAATCACGAAAGAGAGAGAGAGAGAGAGAGAGAGAGAGAGAGAGAGAGAGAGATGTTTTTCTTATATGTCTAATGAGATTTTCAACGGACAAACTACTGAAAAAGCCGTATGTTGTCACGAGTTAATTCTACGTTTGTAGGAAATTGGCCGTAAAACAAGGACGAGTGTCCTAGCAGCTTTTTTTTTCGTCCACCCTGTTGTCCTCCACTGAGGGTGACTGCCAATGCAGCAACACTTGTAGAAAGTAGCTCCCGAAGGACGCTTATGACATTCTTCACGCGTCTAATGTCCACCTTTCCAGTCTGGTTGATTTTCTTGAAAATGGCTTGTTTTGTCTTAATGGTGGACATTAGCTTTTAAACGTCTATGGTCCAAATTATACTTTTTTTTTCTTAATACTATCTTTTATCTGCTTTATTACTAATGAATTGGCAATGTTTTTATGCTCCACTATTCATCTGTTAATTCTTCATAAAATATTGATAAGTATGGACGAGCGTATTATTATTTCTTTAATTGCCAACTTTATGGAGCCACAGATGCTGTAACAAAATAATTAAGGGTATATAAGTTGACCATCATTGGTGTACAATAAAATACCTTATGTCGATGTTATGTACATTTCTAAAGACATACTATAAAACATATGTACGTAAAGGGTTCTTTTAAGCAGGCAACAACATGGACATTAGCCAGTACAGTGCCCAAAGGACACAGGACACCTTCGTTACGGCACTAATTTGTAAAGACTAGAGATACGAGTTATTTTTTTCGTAAATCGTAAAAAATTCCAAAAGGTCAAATTGAAAAACGGACATCACAATCTTCAAAAGCGATGGTTTTCTAAAAGAAGTGCGGCGTTCTGGAAAGATGTTTGTAAGAGAAACCGGCCATCGCTGGCTTTCAATATGAGAGATTAAGGTACTAGGAGGCCTCAATGCGGTTTCTTGGGTTGGGAAATTGTAGATCAAGCTTGGGGAGAAGAGTTAGGATGGATCGAAAGCTTGGTGTGGAACTTTTGTAATTGATATCGGATCAGTGCATTGGCAAATGAGGCCGTTGTGAATCATGACGTAGTAAAGAATTTTGATTGGAAAAAGTGGGTGCGGTGGATAAGAGGAACAGGAGGAACTCCACAGTTCCGCTTCGTTTGTCCAGAGAGGTCGCAGCAATGCCTCGTGTGGCGATAGCTGATATTTTGATCTTAAAAGTTGTCCAAGTCCTCTGTTAAATTGTATATTAAGTCTTGTGAATTCTACGTCTGTCAGCTGGACTACGGAAATGAGAAGCTATTGTTTTTTGTCTATAGTGGAGGCCAATGCTATTTAAAGAAATATAAATGTACACTGGGTATATGTTTCCTCAATCAATCTTGTCCTCAACTTTTAGCACCAGTGATAAACTCAACTCCTGGATGTTGGAGGTTTGGATCCGGAGTTAGAAGACTGGGTATTTGCCGGTCTGTTAAATCGGATTCCTGAATATGATAATAATGGGAGAGTAGGTTGCATGTTATAAAGGAAGTCAGAGTGCCAGGTCCTAACAAGAGGTCCACATAGATAGAGAGAAAGGGGAAGAAAGGAATAGGCAAATGAATAAGAGAGAGAGAGAGAGAGAGAGAGAGAGAGAGAGAGAGAGAGAGAGAGAGAGNAGGAGGGAGAGGAGAGGAGAGAGAGAGAGAGAGAGAGAGAGAGAGAGAGAGAGAGAGAGAGAGGGAGGGAGAGAGGGAGAGAGGGAGGGAGGGGGAGAGAGAGAGAGAGAGAGAGAGAGAGAGAGAGAGAGAGAGAAAGAAAGAGAGAGAGAGAGAGCGAGAGAGAGAGAGAGAGAGAGAGAGAGAGAGAGAGAGTGAGAGAGAGAGTGAGTGAGTGATGGAAGGGAATGTAAAAGAGACCGAAATTGTAGTCAGACGTACTTCTTCTCTGATGAATGAACCAACGAGACTTGAAAGACTTAATAACGTGATCAATGTTAGATCTGTCTCATAGACCAACAAACAAT
The DNA here is from genome assembly GCF_000648675.2 of Cimex lectularius. Taxonomy (NCBI): domain Eukaryota; kingdom Metazoa; phylum Arthropoda; class Insecta; order Hemiptera; family Cimicidae; genus Cimex; species Cimex lectularius. Next base: position 1,224,285 of record NW_019392716.1, on the reverse strand, counting down.
ACCAGCATAGCAACATACCCTGAGCCAAATTAAATCAAGATAATCATTAATCTGAAGAAAAACACGTTACAAAAATTAAAAAAACTGATATTTCTGAAAACAAACATTATTAAATGGGCCTACGTATTGAGATAATAAAAACATGCCCTTCCCCTTCGCGTTCAAACTATTGTGGAAAGTGGCATAGTATTAGTTACAAGGCTACCATTATTCGTGATCTGGAAAATTACGCAATTGTAAAAGTATAATCCTTTTATCGCTACACGGTCAGTTGAAGGCATCTGACAGGTCCTAAACGAAGCCGGAGTTGGAAAGGAATCGGAATGTTGACTTAAACACGGTCAAAATTTCACCTTTCTTCAAATCACCGAAGAACAATTAAAGTGTAATTAAAATCTTTGCATAACGAACCGAACGCAAACAAGTCTAGGACGGGGATAAAATTCCTGTTTGCTACCGTGTTAGCCAGCTTTCTCTGCTTTCTAACTCTTAATTCCTGTAGTTTACCTATTAATTTTACTTATTTATCTATAAATTTCTTATTTCTGTTTCAGGTAAGATGTTAAGAATGTCCTTCCTGGGAAAAAATAATTCGGTATGTCTAATCAACTACTGTATATATAAATTAATTTTAATTACCTGAAATACATGGTTTCCCCAATCGTTGATAATCACCACTGAGTCGTAACCAATCAATCGAAACGTAAACAAATTAATTTACTTTGGAATGATAATCATTTGGACAAAATTAATTATTTAGAATGGATTACATTTTTTATACAAGAAGAATTATTATTTATTCCTCATAGTAACATAATTTGATGTTTACTTTAATCAATGAATGCTTTACAATATCGGATTGACTTTTAGTTCTAGATATATTCTTATCTCCATTTCAGTTAGTTTCCTAATATAAGTAGTGTGAGAACACGATTGATCACACAAAAAATAAATATTTATACAACATACAAATTAAACTTATGGCAAGTCTACAATGGTAAGAAATAAAAATACTATGCGAAAAGCGCGAGGTTGCATAATCAGAGTGATGATTAAAAGCGATATCGAGATGATGGTGGAAAAGCTCTCTAGTCGATTGATTAGCCGTAGAAGATTGGGCGAAGGTGGTCGGACGCGAGAGAAATTGATTTCTAAATATAAAAAAAGTTGAAGAGATGATTATTGAAACGGGGCAAAAATGGGGCCGAAATCATTTGAGACGGCGGTAGCGAAAGTGATGCACTCTTTGCAAACAAAAGAAAAGGGGTTGATTGATAAGGCGGTTTTTCACCGGTTTTCTATTTACAAACTGTACAAAACCAACTTTTTTCGATTTTTCTATTGTTATTCAAGAAAAATCACTGTAGTTTCATAAATCACTCATTTTCATAAAATGTGTTATATCGTATTTTAATATTTTCCGAAAGTTTTCTTTTACACCAAGGCGATAGTCGAATTGAAAATGACATTTTGTACTTATTTAGCATACAGTATACGTCTTCAATTAAAAAAAAAAAAAGTAATATTAATAATAAGTTGGGAAGTTCTGGGGCCGACAAACAGGTGAGGTCACCGCCGGCCCTCTGCGTGTTTTTACTTTTTTTCTGGGCTTTCACGCATATTGTTCAGCCTGCAACCATTTGAGCATCTCGATCTTTTACTGACCCTCTGCTTTTATATGAAAACTAAGTCGCCTTTCTGAAAGGCTAGACTCTGATTTGTACTTCAGGTTGTCAACTACAGAATAGATATAATACTATATATAGTATAGTCTGGTCATATTTACTCCTTCAGAGTACTCGATATTCGGGGGGCGGTGCTAAGAAACCCTTTATTTCACGCTAATAAATTAAATTCATTCTATAAATTAACATAAACCCAACACCCGGTACAAACATAGCATCTGGTCACATTCACTCCCCCAGATTACTCGATATTCCTCGGTGCGGGGTCGAACCCACTCCATTCTCGCTAATAACTTACTTTTACTCTCCAGACGACACACTCTCACCCAAAAGCACTCGATATTCTTGAAATAGAAATCATTTTTTCCTGTGTACTTGATGTAGTTAGATCTTAGCTTTTTTATTACTTTTATTTGTTATTTACAACTACAAATATTGCATTATGTAAATATTATCATATGCTGATTGATTATCACTTGTATGAGTGGTCGCCCAGTGACAAAACATTCCTACACACTGTAGTCACGCCATTAATTGTAGATCACCTGTGAAGATTTTTGAAAAAATTCTTTCATTTTATTTGTCAAATTTTGAGATTGTTACAGTTTTAACTAGTTACAAAAATAGTTGTAACAACCCACACTTCAGAGAACTACATAGCATTATTATTGACACAAATCCTTCGCCTTGTTGCAAATCATTCCTGCAAGTCATTGTAAAATTGCTTTGAACAAAGTTGATCACAACTAATTAAAAATATGTGTAAAGATGTACCGTTGATGAATTGAATTCAATAGACGATTTGGGGTGCGAATGATATAATTGTTTGTGGGAACGGGGGCAGACCGTTACATAAGACACCTTCCACTTCCTTTTTGTATAAGCGTAACTTAGTTCCTCTCAACTCGGTGCATTCAATTAATCGACGAACCGAATAATTAAGAATTAGCGGTTTTTAATATTATAAATATTATATCAGACGTGAAAAAACATAAATAAGATATGGCTTGTATGATTTATTGTCTTTTTTGCGTAATATTTCTTGCAGTTTTCATAATAAGAACTATCTCGAAGACGAACGATTTCTCTTCCAACTGCAATAAACAAAATTTTACTACAAAATTTAAGGACATAATTTCAGAAAAGTTCAAATTATTGCCTATGTAAATTTTGGGTTTCAGTTACTGCATTGTGTCTTTAATTGTTTTGACAATTTTCTTTCCATTTTCTGTTAAGTTACTTGTATTTAAATTAAACTGAATTGTTTTAGATTTGTTTTTGTAACTGAATTGTTTTTGTGTTCTCTTTTTTAATCCTTTATTTGATTGAAAAATGTCGGGGGGGGGGAAGGAAATTTGTGATTTTATTAGGTCGATCTAATGTAACTATATAGACATCAAATTCCGGCATTCTGTTGCGTAGGAAAGAAAACTGTTAACCTCTCACGTTTCGACTACATCTACATGATGCTTGCTATTCTCGCTGAACCGTGGTCGATCCCTCACTTAGCAAAACATGAGGCCAGAGAAGATTTATTCAACAATAAAAACAGACGTTCTCCTTTTCTAGAACCAGGACAAAGCTGTTTTTTTTTTTTTTTTTTAACATAGAGTTGTCCAACATGGAGGAAAATTTTGATGGTTTGAATCGTTAGTGTTTAGTTTAACAAATGAGGCCAGGAAATTTACTGTTTTATCATCGGCTAACAACTAGTTGCATGATTTGAGGGTCAAATTAAAAAAAAAAGCTACTGTATAAAATTGCCGAGTTTTGTTCCAGGGGAGTAAAGAACACATTTGTATTCTATATAACTGATGGCTTAAGTCCTTATAAAGTTCGATTTAACAAAAATACATTTACTTGTACTTATATATACAAAGAACGGATATTTTTCTATTATAAAGCGATAATGTATATTTTCTATATTTATAACTACATAAAATAATACAAAAATAAACATAAATATTACATTATCTACATTTCATTTCACATCTTGCCATAGGAATCTTAAGTTTTTATATTTTTAAAATATCGTTTATTCATAAATAAAGATAAGGGAAAAGTTACTGTTTTTCTCGTATTTTAAGGACATATACATTACTGCTGCTAGCTGATGGACAGGTGATAGGCGTGATGTTGCTGTTTTCTATGGAAGAAGAAGAAGAAAGGAGAGAGAGAGAGAGAGAGAGAGTGAGCGGGGGTAAAGAAAAAGATAATGAAAAAAGGGAAAGAAAGTAAGGAGAAAGAGAAAAGAAGTAAAGAAGGATAATGAAAAAGAAGGAAGGAAAAGAAAGGAGAAAGAGAGAGAGAAGTAAAGATAGATAATGAAAAAGAAAGGGAAAGAAAGAAAGGAGAACGAGAGAGGGAAGTGAAGAAAGGTAATAAAAGAAAGAAAAAGGAAGAAGGAAGGTAGAGGGTAGAGAGATATAGATAGATTGATAGATAGATAGATAGATAGATAGATAGATAGATAGAGAGAGAGAGAGAGAGAGAGAGAGAGAGAGAGAGAGACCACATGTCTAGGAGCAAAAGGCATATCTATGTATGCCTATATTCATGTCTGTGTCAATCATCATATGTACTTCTGCCTTCTCTAAATTTGTATACAGTTGTAGAATTATTAGTTTATTCTGAACATATCAATGTTTGTTAGCCAATAATAACAAGGGAATAGTGATCAGAGAAAGGCGTGGACATAGCGGAAGAAATTTAATTTCAAGTTCGATCTTCCGGGCGTTCATTTGGCTAGGATATTTTGCGGTTCTTCGTTCTTATCCAACCGCTGACCAGATATTCGGCGATTATCGGCCCGGAGAAAGTTCCCTACCTGGTAACCATTAACAGTTCGGCAAAATTCCCTCGGGTCCACATTTTCCCACATTTATTGATTATCCAAGCTTGTTAAGATGATTGGAAATTGTAGCAGCGTTTCACGACGAGATTTAGCCCCCTAATTCGCCTTCGGTAGGGCGACTCTCTCGATAAGTTCGGCCGATATCTACTGATCTCTCTCCAAATTTGGGAAACCGCTGTACCATCCCAAAGGGTTAAATTAGCCTTTCGACACGCCTAACGAGGTAGAAAACAAAACCAACACTTTTTTCAAGATATTCATGACTGATGATTTGATTCCTTGACCTTAACCTGGCACTGACAATAAAAGTGGTCTTTTGAATTGTAGACAGATTTCTCCTTGAATTCCATCGCCCAGATCCTTTCATGGAAACGAAAGACAGAAACTAAGAATATAAAAGGTCTTTAACAATCAATGAAGAAAAATCAAACTAAGTACCTCACACTAAGCCTTTGCACTGATAAGCTGTAAGAAGTTTAGAACGAAAAATGAACACACTTGGATACTAAGAAGTATGAAAAATTCAACATGAAGAAACTTATCAACACACATCGTCCAACAAATCAGCAAGGAAAGACAAGACCGAACTATAACAAATAGCGTCCTATATATTTACTGTTTGCACTTTCGAAAGTTTGAAAAATTGATGCGATCAACAAAGCACTCTTGAAAAAGACGAAAACAAAAAGGTCAAAAACTTCCAGTCATTGTAACACTCCGTCGGTTTCAGTTTCACAGAATATCGGCTTAAATCGTCGTGACCTTTGTCCAATGGCCGACGTTCAAAATTGCTTTGTCTCGTCCTCAACAAGATAGGTTAAATCGCTAATCAGGTCATAGGTTTTCCCGAATCTCACAGAGAACGATTTAGACTTTGAAAATTAACTATTGTAAGATCTCCTGTCTCGATGGGGCAATAAATAAGAATCAAGGACCCCGAAGAGATTTATCGGGAAGAGACTGGAAACGAAGGTGAGCGGAGGCTTTCAGATTTTTGGGATGTAGAAGGGATAGCTCAAGAAAGTTACGAGGTCGCGACCCATTCATTTAGAGGCAATGAGAAGTATCGATGGAGCCGATCTATTGTAGCACGGACTCGCTTGTAAGGTGGAGCCGTGCTAAAAAACGGACCCGCGGGTTTCACCTACACCTCATTGTTTCCGACCACATCCTGACCTTCCATTGTTGCATTGTTACAGACGAGTGCCGGGATGAGCTTCAGTTTCGCAACCTAATTGATCTCCACTAATTGATGACGCCGCAAAGACCGCATCTTATGACGAAAGAATAGCGGTGTCCAAATCCAATTTTTACCATTCGCGTGGCTTAATCTGTTTTCTAAAGAGAAAAGCCCGTGAGGTCGGAACCGGGTACAAACTGATGTAAATTGCCGTGTAGATAGATAGAAATAGATCAGAATTGATTCAGAGATCCTTTGGTTTCCAGCACGATTAAACCAGACAATTTCACTTTTTAGACTTTTTCAATTCGCCTACGATAGGAATATTAAAATATATAATCTTAACAAGATCCTCAACCGACCTTTAAATTTTTTACAATAAAATATCTTCCTACAAACAAAGAAATGGCAATAAAAACATGGCATTCTTAAAAGTTCCATTGTAATGGTCGTTTTTCTTTTCTCCAAAAAACAAAAATTTGCAAATACATTTAATAAATGTAAATTGTGATAAGAAAGAAATCAATCCTAAGTTTATGAAATACGATCTCAAAGGGACTTCAGTGACTGTAATGGTTAAATCCGCGGCTCTTATCAATTGTAAGGTAAATAGCCCTGCATTCGAAACCCGGAATACTTACAAATGGGATTCTTTTTTCAAAACGACCGAGGGTTGACCTCTGATGCTGCGAACCCTGGTTAAAAAATATCGTTACTCAGTGCATTGCTTATCAATTTCAAGTCCATCATTAATAGATATTTCGTAGTGGTTAGCATGAGAGACTCTCACGCCGCGGTCGTGGGTTCGATTCCCACCGTCGCCTCTGGCCCTTTTTTCCGATAACCCCCAATTTGAACACACAAGAATTCGTACTATGGCTAATATGCAAGATCATAAGGCCAATAAAAAAAAATAAAAAAATTAAAAATTGGATAAAACCCATAAAGGTAAAGAAATTTGAAGTGGAACACCAGAGAAAACGTCCCCGGCTATATCCAACCTAAAAATGTAAATTTTTAATTATATATTATAAAAAATTAAAAGGTGCATAAAAGAATATATTTTTTTCAATCATAAACTGTTTTAGTCTACCTTTATTGGCAGTGTTATGTACTTTTCTTATCCTACGTATAAAAACATATTATATAATATATAAAAATCTTGAAATACATGCTCAATAATGACAGACCATAAGTATTTAAAACATTTTTGCCTTGGTTCTTAGGGCCGGATTATAACATTTTTCGAACTAGTACCACTGATTTATGGAAATCTGTGATCACACAGCTTCTTCTAGTTAGTGGAATTGGCCCTCCGGGCCGTATAAATATTGTTACGTAACGGTACCGCGGTGACCTATTAATAATTCTCGTTTGTGTTTTTACGTCAAGATTATTCAAATAATATTTAAAAGTAGATGTATTATTTATTATTTACCTGTAGTAGTAGATATTTTGTACATCTATTCTAATTATAATTATCAAAATACTTAAAGCACACCAAATTTTATACCCAGTTTGTTACAAAGACTCAAAGCCAGCAAAATTTAAGAAGTATAAAACTATATTCTAGGATTTATAATAATTGCCTTATTATTTTCTGAAAAGTTTACCTTTCGCATAACGAGTTGATAAAATTACTATTCGTTGATAAAAAAATATTTAATATTTTCACAATTTTTTTGTAACCATATGATGACACATATGTGACCATGTGATGACACTTTTAAGCTGTGCCACACTAATGTATGAAGGCCGAATCCTTCAGATGATTAACTGAAGCAACAAAAGTTCAAATGTTTGACTCATAGGAAGTAGAAAATGCCCTCAGAATTGTTGAACATTTTGATTTATTTTATTTTTATCTACGATTATACAAATATTTATCTACCTAGAATGAAGTGTCATTGTTACGTGAAAATTCATAGATGACATATGGCAAACATACTATTACAATAATTTAAAAATTATAATCAATTAATTAATACTGCCAAGGATAGTTGTTTCTTAAGGCTTGGTATGATATCATGAACCAAGTTATGATTGAATCAGTCTTTGTTTGAAAGTATTACATAAATATGTATGTTCAGTTAGTAAGTCAATCAAATGGAGATTGGATTGTGATTAAACCGTAACTAATGGGTTTAGTTGTATTTCTATCGTATTGATTTGGTCATAACTGACCCAGTCACCATCTGCGCTGACGCGACAGGATATTAGCGATGCTAGTCGTGTAGCTACCGGTATTCTTAACTGTCTGACCAGGGAAACCTATAAACGTGGTTGTCTCTCCCGCCTTACATCCTAAACCGGAGAACCGTTTGTAGTCCGAATTCGGTTCATGGGAATCCGTACTTGTAACGCCATCGAGGGCCTAACTGAGAAATTAGACCGGGACCCTTTCGGGTTCGCTCGAGGCCCGTTCACAATTTCTCCACATGTAAACACGCCAACATGCAAACACCTTGACCCCTTCGGTTTTCGCAGTGTGAGTCATCTACTGTACAATTTTCATCGACAGACAGAAAATAACCCCCATGAGTGAGTGGATCCGCGAATAAAAAAAAAATTAATAGAAATAATTCAATCTGATAACCATTCATTAAATATTTAAACAAACATGGTAGTACGAGTCCATTCTAAAAATAGAAAAAAATTTATTTAATGTGGTGAAATATACTTTATTCCAAGCAATTTGGATCATTATCGTCGTCTATGACCCCATTGTTTGACACACCTGCAAAACAATCATAATTTTAGGAAGGCAGATTAAATTTCAAATCATTATGCAACCAGCAACTATAATAGCGTTGTTCTACAGATTTTTATCTTGTTTATAAAATGTTGTTTGTCTGGGGGTTGTATTTGTCTGTTTTATATTTAAACTTTAATCAGGCTTCTAATTATAATTTCATTTAAAATAAAATCATTAAATCTCAACGTTTCTGCAGTTCGTGTGAGTCAGGTAGGCCAATTAAAGCGAACTGTCTTGAAGGTCGCCAAATCTTTCTTAGGATCGGTTGGCAGTTATTCTGCTTTCATATAGGGACAGTACAGTGATGTACATTGTCATCCACTGCGGAGTCAGGACACAATGGAGTGGTAGCACAATGAAACCAGTGTAAGTCGTCGGTTAGTTAGCCTTTCCTTAGCCAAGGGACTGGTCTCTGGTGAATCTCAAGCAAGGCTGTAACCCAAGCATTCAACCAAAGATTCTTACGCTCTTTTCTAGCGTAGCGAGAACTTGAAGGGCGTGCGTGCACATCACACGTCAGTATAAATCCATTAATTTTATAACACCTCTCGGTTTCAACGGTTGTGTCGTAGGCTTAAAAAAAGAATACAGTAACTCTGCAGTTAGTACATCTGCCGGTTTGGAAAATCAATGGAAAATCTAAACATTCTGCACTCATTTTCGCCATTTTCTGAAGTCTATTTAATCTCCATCATGTCAAGATTATTACAATTCATGTTTATTCCTGCTTTATTTTATGCATTCTAAAATATTTTTAGAAATTTTGGCTAGCCATCCATTGCTCAAAAACGCCCTACCTAAACGTATAATCACAAACTTCGACGACGATGTTCCTACCTCAAAATTCCTGTGTCTTGAAGCCAAATGGAGTTCTGCGTTCTCAAGGTGCTTGCTGCAAACTTGCTTGAACTGAAGAACTTGCTATTGTTGGTATTTTTGGTTGGGATTGTATATTATATATAATTAAATTCAAGCTAACCCGTCCAAACCCCTTGAAAAGTTAGTTCAATGTCATATCCCCAATTATATAGAAAATTTCCATCTTCTCAATCCTCGCCAATCCGGCTTCCGACATGGTTTCTCCACCCAATTCGCCTTAGTTATTACTGGTGACCTACACACCGCAATAGAACAACAAAACATTACTAATTCTCCTTGACTTTAACAAATCCTTTGATTCCATCGATCATTCATCAATCCTGTCCCAACCTGAATCCTTTACCAATCCGATGGTTCCACTATTTCCTTACCTGCCGCTTTCAGCAGTAACTATTCCTGATGGCCACAAATCCTACTTCTTTCCCTTAACTTCAGGCGTTTCTCAAGACTGTAGTATTTCCCCTCTTGCGTTCATTTATCAATGACCCACCGACGTCATTCAGCATTGGGATTACCATTTCTCTTAACGACGACTCCCAAATGTATAAGTCCTTCCATACATCCGATCAAGAAAGAAGCTCTTTGAATTTGGCTATCCGCAGAAGATCTGAATTTCATAAACGAATGAGCACCAAAAAACAACTTAGAATTAAATACTAGGAAGTTGGTTGTTTCAAACACTGCTTTCACCTCGCTTGGAGCTAGGGACTTTAGTGCTGTTTGACTGTCAGAGAAGATGACTATCAGCCACATTCAAAGAGGTTCTTTCTTGATCACGGATTTTATTGCAGTCCTTATTATATGGTATCTTCTTCGTACATCTTGTGATAAATAAAAAAGGCCTGCGTGTTAAAAAGTTCTTTGTGCAGTTTTAGTGTGTCAGACGCGTTTCGATATTTCGCTAATTTCAATGACGACACCACAGTAATCGTCAAGCTCTGCTTACATCCACGATAACCACTGAAGATGAGGAAATTCTTAAGCACGCCTGACAGAACAAAACATCGAGAATTGGCTGGCTGGGAACCAAACTAAACTAAAACAATCTCACAATTAAATTTAGTTGGGTGTTTTTTGATTTTGATTAGTTCTGCCCATCCTGGCCATCGTCATGTTTTTAAGTTTTTATAAGCTAATGATTAAATTCAGTCCACAAATTTAAGTAATACAGGTTTGCTTAACTCACAGTTTAAAATGACTTCTACTGTTATGGTTTATGGTTTCTTTACAAATAAAGTAGGTAAAAAACCGCCTGGCGGTATGTTATAAGGGTAAGAGAGGCTTAGTAACATGATTTTACTAATTATTGTTGCATAAAGAAATGAGCTTTAGTCCCGATTAGTTAGTACTTTATAAGACTATTTTGAGTATTGTCCGATAAGCAAACAATGATATCTTCTGAGAATCTGACTAAAAATCACCTTCAGATGTGAAAGTTGGAAAATCAAATACTTTTTTTAATGCAACCATTGTATTTATTTATTTAAGGGCAATAGCTCATTTTATTACAATAATCACGAGAGACAAAGAACACTTAAAACATGCAATAATAAAATGATAAAAATAATACCACAGTATAATTTAGATACCGATATTTGAATACAAAAATAATATTTCGGATTTGACTGGTAAATAAAAACAATTGTAAATAAAATAATTAATTATACATACATATGTATACATGTCAAGAATCAACCAATTCATACACATACACATACATATACATAGACATACCCACATACTAACAGACCGTTGTTGTACAAGTTCCTTTCCAATTCCTCTTCAAATTGGCTTTAGTTGTATTATTAATATCTATACTGGTGGGTATCATATTCATCAGATCCATCATTCTGTACATCGAGAAGTGTTGTTGGTACGGGTAAATTGATGGCAGAATACTATTTTATTGTGGGTATGGACAGAAAGTACGTGAAAATTGAGGTATGGTAGTAATTCTGTGGAGTCAATGTTTATAGGAAGGTCGTGGATAAATATTTTATCCGACATATTTCTTCTTGCATGGATGGCATCTAAATTGAAAGATCATGATTTGTTACGGAAGGAGAGTAATTTCAGGAATTTCGCTTGTAATTTTTCATGACATTTGATGTTGATATTGGTATGTCGAGACCAAACAAGCATACTCTAGAACTGGTTGGAGTAGTGAAGTGTAAAGACAGATTACAGGACTGGTTTCTGTCGTTATGGGAGGATCTATAAAGGAATCCTAGTAGTCGTTTATGTCCTTTTGCCAATCGACTCTATGTGAACGTTGAATATTAATTTAGTACCATGCCAGATTCCTAAATCGTTAATGCCGGATAGTCTTGTTAAGTGAGTTTTATTAATCATATATCAAAAAGAAACATTTTTAACTTTACGGGGGTAAGTGAGTTCAAAGACATATTAGTTTTATAGCAGCATTTATATAAGTTGCCTAGTGAATGATGAAGAGTAAGACTATCTTCTGTATTAGAGATGGTGTGAAATAATTTTAGATCGTCTGCAAATAGTAATGATTTTACAGAATTGGTCATTGATAAAGTGAAGAAATAGAACAGGACCCAACGTGATCCCTGAGATATGCCTGAATTTGCTTCCAATTCAGAGGAATAGATAGTCTTAAGTCGAACTCTTTGAAGACTGTCTTTTTTGAAAAGCCAAATTATTTGAGTTTTAGAAGTAATACACTATGATAAACCAAGTCCAAGGCTTTGGAGAAGTCAGTGTATGTAACATCAACTTGCGAATTTGATCTAAAGGCAGATATGGTGTTATACGTTAGAAACTGAGCTAGAACCAATATATGTTTTCATTTTAAATTCGCACTTTAAGTACATAACGAGAGAGGTTTACCATCGCCCAGGCTTCCAGGGATCATGGCGTGTGAAATGTAGAAAAAAGGGCTATTCTGTACATTTGAATGGAAGGCACTAGCTCGTAAACATGACAATTCCAACGCTATCCTTGTCTCTAATTTAGATTTTTGTGACACTCGTGCACTTAAAACCAATCTCCATTCTTTAATTATATCGGTTAGAGAATCCCTAAGAGAAGAGTTTGTGGCAAGAGCCGTGATGTCTCAACAATACACACTGTACAGGGAACTAAATCCGAATGTAAAAAGTGCTAGCTTGACTGGGAAAAAACAAGCACAATTTATATCCTCGATCCATCAGACGGTTAGTGAAGTTAAGGGGTGAGTTGCTTAACTTGAGGTACAAACCGTACCAAGCTTGTGAACGAGAAGAATGCGGTCTTTTTTAAGGTGAAAGCAAGGGAGGACATTTTCTATTTTAACACGTTTACCCTGCTCTTTCTGAACATAAAAGATTGTTCTTCGGGTGCAACCCCGGGGGTTTTCACAAGAAATTTTTTTTTAAGTTTATTGGATGCAACCAATTGGGCTGCATTGGTAGAATAAAACAGGGGAGCCTGAATATATAGGAAGGATTATGTTGAATAATAACATGTTTTATTTTATCTATTATTCCATCTTATTATTATTCTTAGTTCTTTTTTATTCTCATGTGTATACTTCTTTCCCTTCTTACTTTTATTCTTGTTTATCTTTATTTCTTCTAATTAATCTATTTTTATTGTTTTTATGGAATGTAACTAATTCATTATATTAGTTTCTATTTAGTTATTTATTTTATTTCAAGAAAACGTATACTTTTGTTAACCGTTTACAATAATTTATTACCAGGGAGGCTTATATTATTTTAAAATGTATAAAATTATTTATTTATTTTATTTATACATTTTACTTTTCATTATTATTATAATTATTATTATCAACATTATTACTACTGGTTATTCAGATATCGTGAGAAGCGGTCGGGTGTGATGAGGTTTCAGAAAAACATTTTCTTAATCGTGCCAACGTTTCAATCTTTTATTGAGATCATCTTCAGGGCCTGGGATTTACAAACAATGTTTACATTTAACAAATACATTTAGGATGTGGAAAAGTGAATTTATACAATGCAAAATATATTTTATATTCAAACAAAGTATTTCTACTCACTCAAAGTGTTTGTCTTCTGTGTAATTGTGCCATCCTTGCGTGTCGTGTTGAGAGTGCCAGTGAGATTTTGCTGTTTTATGTTTATATATGTTTGGTTTTGAAGTCTCAGATTAGACTATCGATTAACGGTCACTAATCTCTACACATTATTACTACTATGTTCTCACCACCTTCAGGCAGACGGAGTATCCATGTCGTAATGTTTATTTTTTATTGAATACATATATGTTGACATTATTATAATTCTGCGTTGTTATTATTATTATTATTATTAATTATTATTATTATTTTTTATTATTGTTATTATTATTATTGATTTTTAAGGGCGTTTTAACGGCTAAGGTCATTTCACGCCCTACCATTTAAACTTTCTTACGTTAGCTATATACCTTCTGATTGCTACGAATTTCTGACTCCAAAAATTCACTCATAAAATAATCGATGCCATACAAAACTTTAATTTATCCTTTTAAAATACTTAATTTGGAAGACCAAAGTTATGCAAAAAACCCATTTTAAATTATAAAATTTATTTCTGTTTTTTAATTATAATTTCGAATTTTTGTTTCATAATTTAAACATTTCCCATAGGCTTGTATGGCCAATAATATTAATGGAGTCAGACTAGCAACAGTCTCAGCATGAGTATAGGCTCATCGTTATCCCTTTATTCTTTCTTCCCTTCAAACACTATAAATGGACCGCTACTTAACAATAATAAAAAAAAAACACATTATTTAGGGAGCTATCTTTCCGTATTTAAATTGCGATTTTGGGCATATTTTTTTACCCCGCAATTTGTATTTTATTTTATTTAATTTTTACGTTCCGGCAGCCTCAAAATTGCTGAAAAAAGAAAGAAATCTTCCACGCACAACTCTCATTCAAACACTATCAGACAAACATTCAAAGGTATAAGAATTTTGGAAAAGGCCTAAACCTCATTATAAATTACAATAAATTTAAGAAAGAGAAAACGTGGTCTTCGAAACAAACACTGGAGACTCATTAATTCCTTTAAATCACTCGAAAGATTGAGCCTTTGCCTAAAGGGTTGCAAAGTGCGACAGTCGACCAAAATATGTTTCACAGTCAGAATGATGCGTTATCCACTTCGTATTCATCCAGGACAAGTTGGAAGGTTGTTGCCTATTATAGATTAGTCTGACGTGACCTACTCGCAATCTGGAGAGAATCAGAAGTTCTTTTCTCTCAAGTTCCTCAGTTGGCCATTTATGTACAACTGAATTAATTTCTTTCATATCTGTCTCTACAGACATTCCATCTTGCCTCCCTCTTTCGTTTGATAATGTTTTTATGTTATTATTATTATAAGGACATTACCTTATTAAAAATATTTTTAAAAAGAATTCTATTAATGAATCTAGACAAATTGAGTAGATTTGTTATTGTGTTATAGAAGACTTTATTTGACCGCCAATTTCTCCCGTAAAAAATAGGTCGTTTTTTTATTATTTACACCGTTATACTATATAATAGTAATCTTAAGATATCGTCATGTTTTTCGTGAACTGATTTCCCCCCGAGTGTTCTCATTGTTACACGGGGCGAAATGTCAGAAATTTCGAAACGGTCCGAGCCGGATAATCACAAGCACGCTAGAATAAAGGGAATATTTCATTGCGAAGTAAGACAAAGCAGAAAAGCCCCAGGAGGGAGGTAAAAGCGAAAATCCCATCCGATATCCGTTTACGCAACCCCGGCCACGCGAATACGTGTTGACGCTTTTTTTTCGGCTAATTGTTTAATAACCTCGTTACGCAATTTTACTCTCACGCCCATCCTCAGCTTATAAGGGGCAGAGGTCATCTGATGAAGTTTTCACAGTGGTCCTTACACTCTTCTTGATAATCGCCGGTCACGTAAAATCAACTCCATGGAACTACCCATGAAGAGGTTTTATTTTAACATTATGTAAATATATTGAAGTGAAGCACAACCAATTTTTCTACACGTATCGAAACATTTTTATACAAGATATGACAAACAATTTTTTTCAAAAATTTACTTAATTCGATTCTGGTTCGTCGATAGTTTGTCTATTAGAGTGAGACGTTTCCTGTGGTTAACCATTTA
Source organism: Cimex lectularius (assembly GCF_000648675.2). Taxonomy (NCBI): domain Eukaryota; kingdom Metazoa; phylum Arthropoda; class Insecta; order Hemiptera; family Cimicidae; genus Cimex; species Cimex lectularius. The sequence goes on along the minus strand of NW_019392716.1, from coordinate 1,208,805 downwards.
ACCATATCCTATTACAATACACTTAGATCTTTTAACCATTGACTAATAATGCTATTTAAAACAATATTAAAAATGCTAACAATTATTACAAAATCCTTCAGGGTTCTTAAAAAGTTCTTGCAACCCAATAAAAATNTATATATGATGTGATTTCTTAACCGAGATGTTCTGTGCCTTGTCGGAAGTTTCATTTTCTTGAAACTTTCAAAATCAATTTACATGCTCCTCCAACAGCGCCATTCTTAATTCTTGCAAATTCTCTGGCGTCAATGGTCAACTTTTTACCCTCTTTGACAATTCGTTCGACCAAAGGGTTTGATAGAGGCAACTCGGGACTACATGCTGGCCATTCCAATCATTGAATGGAATTAAAACCCATTCCAAGTAGCCAGAACGATCCTGGCTGTGTCTGGTATTGGATAAAAATAATACCGTCGCCAATTAGTTGCATGCAAGAAACAACTTTATTGTATGTATGTTTCTTCATCGCACAGCTGTTAGGGAACCGTAGATGAAGATCAAGTTTGTGCGACCTTGCATAGAAATGCCTGCACAAACCGTAACACCACCTCCTCCATAGCTTCTCCCGAGTAAAAATGCGAGGATATATCGCCCTCCTGTTCTTCTCCAAACCCTCTCTCAGCCGCCAAAACACCCCAAACAAAACCTTGTCTCATCTGAAAATAAGATTTCAGTTCAAACTTCCTCGGACCAATTGATGACATTTCTTGCGAAACTGTTCTTTCAGAAATTCTGCACCAGTGACACGCCTACTCGCACGTAATCCAGCTTCTGAAGTGTGTAAACTGACATTAACAAATCTAACATGTTGAAGTTGTTGGTTGATCTCAACAGCGGTAGACTGTCGATTATGGAGTACATTCGAAACAATAAAATGTTCATCTCTCTAAAATGTCACAAGATGCCGACCTGACCCATGCCTTCTTAAGTAACCTCCTGTATCCTGGTTTCCTTGCTGAATTGTTTTATTCAATTTAATTTTTTATTTAACTATATCTTATATTTTTCTTTAAAAATATTCAGTAAACAACACAATATAAAAATTATAACGATTGCAATTATTTTCCGGGTGGCCAATTTTTTTGCCTCTTTGTGTATAAACAATCAAAACTTCATTTTGGTTGTTGTAGCGTCCACGTGTAATGTGTCCAAAGGAAGTTTAGCTACATAAAATAAATTAACTTTAATAATATGTGCTGAGAATGTATATGATGGTGCGAAAGCATGTCGATCCTTGGAACGATAAGCCTCAAACTGTTACACTTAATCGCAGCAGTTAAAGTTTATTATTAATGTTTTAATCTCTCTCTCTCTAACTGCGCTGGGTCCAAGGTTACACGGAGGGCCTTTAGGCGTGTTACTTTCTCTGGAAACATCAACACGCCCCAGCTTTCCAATAATTTCTTTACAAAGCGTACGGATGTTATAATTATAGCCGTCGGGGCGAGGCGAATTAGTAGCCTTGTTTGAATCTCATTTTAAAAAAGAACGAGAAGAAAGGATATACGGCTTGTGCAAGGAGATGTTAATAGGATGGTACTTACTACAACAAGATTGAAAATTGGTTGGACGGCCAATGTCACCCAATAACCATTACTAAATATAACACAAAAAACTTGACTAATACTCTTTGATCGACTCTTAGCTCGATGTGTCATTTATTGGCTTTAAGCCAGTAAAAACCTTTCCTTGTAGGTTTCGTAATACTAGGAAATTGCATGAATATTGACTATTTATTATGTAGATAGCCATGTTAGGTTTTTCTATACTTCTACCTAGATTAAAATTTTATAAGAATAGGTTTTAATATAAAAAACACACAAATTCAAGAAAAATGCAACATAACAATCAAACAAAACAAATAAAAAAGAGACAATAAACACAGTGAACAATCAAACCAGAAAAATTCCGTAAATTTTTCTATTTTTGTTCTTTTTTATTAGGTTAAAGTTGGATTTTGCAACTTCTGTATTATTTTTTCTCTGTATTTAGTGCAGATATTTTATCCGATTTTTCTACTTTGGTTGTTCGCTATGTTTATTGTCTCTTTTTTAAGTGGTTTTTTGTCGTTTTTCTTTCTGTTGGGCTTTTTGATCCACTATTAAGTTGGGAAATAAATTTTTCCCAAGACAAAAAGTTGAATTACTTGAACCCCAATCCTCTTTTGTCACACCGTCACCACTTTTTTCGGTTCAGCATAAATTTTATGCATTTTGGTTCGATGTTCGATTCGAGTGTACCTCTGAAATTTTTATTAAACGAAGATGTTATGAAATTTACCAAGCTCTTCCGTCAATTTTTTCAGTAAGGTTAGAAATTTAATTTTTTTACAAATTGTTAACAATTTTTGAAAGATTACTTTTTTTTAAAGAAAATAATTTGAAAGTTCTAGAAGGGTGAATTTGGATTTCCCCAAAAATAAATAGTTCAAGAGCTGCGAGTAAATGTATGAAGAAGGCCTTATATAATTGGGAAAAAACCCATAACATGTTGAACAACTGCGAAAGGATTGAGAATCATTCGTTATACGAATTTTATTGTTACAATTGAGGTGTAGAAGCACCTGACGAACTTTACCGTATGAGTATTTAATTACCCTGTATTATTTGTTTATTAGCCTTTATTAATAGAAGCTGGTTTTGGCAACTTTGTCCCTTTCTTACAATCTCTTTTTATTTAGTATGATTTCGCATATTATTTTCTTATCTTACTTTTAACAAATCAAATGACATATAACAAACTTGAAGGCAGAAAACTATATTTAAAAAAGTACCTATTGAATTTTTTTTACCGGAGTATAATGTTTTTCGACCTAGCAACACCGCTTTATTAAAATAGTGATCAGACGTACTTGTCCTCGTTCGTTTAATTGGTCCTCCGGGCCGGATAAAGTATTTTTATAACAATTCGTAGTGTCGTAAAAATACTGTCGTGTACAGGATAGTCTGGTGGAGGTTTATGTTTGATTCTCTACCCTCTATATTTACATCACATATTAACCTATATTTATACACTACTTTTATACCTATACCTTATATACCTACTCTAAATTTACTATATATACCAGTTTTGTAAAAAAATAAAATCTCAACGTTGTTGGCATAGTTTTAATGAAGCATGTGAATTCAGCAGTCGTAAAAAGTCAATTTTTTAATTATATATTATAAAAAAATTAAAGGGTTCTTAAAAGAATATCTTTTTTTTTTCAAGCATAAACTTCTTTGGTCTACTTTTACTGGACGTGTCATGTACCTTTCATAGTATTTTCTTATTCTTCGTATAAAAACATACTATATAATATATACAATTCTTGGAATACATACGGAATAAAGACAGAAAACCATAAGTATTTAAAATATTTATGCCTTGGTTCTTACGGCCGGATTATAATATTTTCCGAACTAGTACCACTGATTTATTAAAATCGGTGATCACATAGCTTCTCTTAGTTAGGGGGATTGGCCCTCCGGGCCGGATAAATATTGTAACGTAACGGTACCGCATTGGTCTATTAATAATTCTCCTTTGTGATTTTTACGACAAGATTATTCAAATAATTTTTAAAAGTAGATGTATTGTTTTCTCTATCTCTGACTTTCTATATGACGACATTTTTCATTTTTGGCCGCTTCCAGTCCTCCTAACGTTTTTGTTTGAAGTATGAGGGATGAATCCTTGAGATGATCAACTGAAGAAATACATCAGACGTTTGATACATAGGATGTAGAAGATGCCCTCAGAATTGTTGAACATTTTGAATTCATTTTATTTTATAATATTTATTTTATATTTATCAGCGATAGAGTAAATCTTTTTCTACCTAGAGTTTTAGATTGTCATTGTGACTCGTAAATTAATAAGGGACTAGTGCCAACTAGTACCACAGGTTTATTAAAATCTGAAATCTCGCATAGCTTCTCCTGATTAATTGGTCCTCCGGACGGATAAAGTATTGTACCCGACGGTAAAGTTTACAGTTATTAATAGTCATCATTTGTATTTTTCATCCATGATTATACAAAAAATATTTAAAAATTGCTGTATTTTTTCTACTCCTAATTTTCTTTATTACTTCACGTTGCTTAAAGTCCGCCTAATGTTTTTGACCAACAGAAATTTTGCAGACCGACCTTAGCGGTAGAACAAGCAAAAAGAAAACTCTGATTATTCCAAAGTTTTATAGTTTTCCATGTTTGCTCGTAGTTAGTTAAATTGTACTAAATAAATTGATTATTTTTACATGTAAAATACCTATCTAAAATATTTAAAAAACACCGAATCTTACGCATAGTTAATTACAAAGACTCAAAGCCAGTCATTGTCTAAAAAATTAAATGAATACTTTTTTTATGTTAATGAAGTCTTATTACCTATGCTACATGTTATTAATTCCTTATGAAACGTATAAAATCAGTTAAATTACACTGTGAATGAAATGATGTTTTCACGAGTCGTCATAATCAATTTTCGTAACATCATGGTACGCCCGATTCGAAACAAAAGGGGAGAAATTGTAATAATAACAGGATTGCGAAAGTTCCTCTGAGTTTTTGAGCTTTTTTTCACAACGAGTCGGAGTTGGCCAAGAAGGTCTAAGACGTCTAAATAAACCACGCGATTTTAGACCTAGACCTCCATTTAAATAATTACCGGCTGCGTTTTATTGTCGAAAGTACGAAGGATCTTTGTCTGTTTTTTTCCCTTTCTTCTCCGTGGATTGTTGCTTCACCTTTGAAGAAACTGTTAAATGTCCCATTTAGGTAATAAATTTGTTTAAAACGTTAAAGACGATTATTCTATATTTATAAAAGTACAAACAAATCGTGCTAAATTTTAAAATTGTAATCAGACCGGTACTGCATCCCCTGAGAGATTCGGCCTTCTCGAAATGCTCCAGGATATGACCTAACCTACGACCAACGTACTGCAAAAATTAACATAAAAAGGTCAGCTCTTTATGACATGCTTCTACAACCGTACTAAGAACAGCATACTTTCCAATACAGTTGGAATAATAGTGAAGTAATAATTAAAATGATCCCAAAACCCAAGGAACGTACTCAACATCCAAATTCTTTGTTAGTCTCCTTCCTGCCCTAGGTAAGATCCGTGAAAAGCTCCTAAAAAGATTTATATCAATAGTTGAAACTGTTAATACATCATCATGAGTTTGGTTTCCGTTCGTTTTACTCCATTATACAAAAGGTGCATCGCGTTTTGGACAATATGTCATTCTTTCCTAAGGACAAGAAGTATTGCTCAAGTATCTCGTCAAGGAAGCTCATGCGCTTCCTACTTCTCACACACCTTTTAATGATAAAATCCTTACACACCGGCACACTCAGTGGACTGCCTTTATTGTACTCATAAAAGTGAGTGTCTCCCAAGGCAGCATCCTAGAGCTCTACAGTTACTTAGCCGTCATTCCTGTTCTCTTTAATCATAGTAAATGCTCGTGATCTTTCATCGATTTTTATTGCACTTTGATTCATCCCTAACTAGACACAATATCCAACTTCAGGAGGTGTACCACCGAATAAATCCAATACTGTTGAAATCCAAATAAAGCGATAAAAACAAAAATCGCTTTTTACTTTTGTTTCTTTTTTCATTAAATGAAGAAAAATAAATTTCAAAACTTTTATTATTCTATTTAGGGACTCATATTTTGTTCAAAACGTTCACATTTTTGCCTTTTTTTCAATTTCTAGGTTTAAGTTAGTTTAAGTAACCTAGTGGGCATTTATTTTCACTTCGGAAGAAAGGTCAAAAAATCTCGAAAGGCGAGTAGCACGATGGTACTGAAACCGGAATTTCCCGGAGATTTTCCTCATCCCCCCCATTTTTATCAAACAGTTGTTTTTGTACCGTTTACGACATGTTACAATTATTAATTTTATGAGGCCGACCGTACAATTTTTATTTTTCACCGAAATCTGGGGTGAATTGTCGCAGAACAGCCTTGAATTCAGCCCGCAAAAATGTGTAATTACACTCTTCTTTCATGCAGGAAGGAACTGCACGATCGATTTCGGCTGGAAAAAAACAAAATCAAGGAAGTTTTTCAGGTTTCCTTTAAAAAAATCCTAAATAGATTAATTGCTCATCCCTCAGTAAGTGGGTCATTGAAGAAAATAATTGTTAGCCTTATGACTCGGATTTCCGTTTTCAACGGCAAAACACAGCCCGTAGATCTCTAGCCATCGAGTAATTATAGCTAATCCTCAGCTCAATTTTTCATCCTTCACCTTCCTAAAAAGCTATTTGCATTAAATGCTCACATCCGCAGTTTCACTCCGTGAACTTTCACAAGTTTCCGATATTTGTAAGTAACACTAGTGGCTTATTGTGAAAAATGCGATGTCCGGTTTTCTTAAACTTTTTTTTCTATATACCTATGAAATCATGGTCATCATCATACAAGCATGTAGGTACTGCCCAGCAATTGTTCATTCTAGATTAGGGTTATGGTTCATGGCAATTGCTTTCTGTTATAAAGACTATATCTTACGTTGATAATATTGTTATTCTTACTCAATTCCATGGGTTGTTATTAAAATTTATTTTTTATAAATCACATTATGTTTAGTGACCTAATTGACCAAATTACTTTTTTCAATTAATTATTTTTTTATGTAAGGTCTTGGTTGTGATGAAAATTTTATTAAAGTTTATTTTTTATCTTGGCCCACTCTATTCCAAAGACGGAGACAACCTAAAACAACACTTTTATAAAAAGTAGTATTTATTTTTTAAACATGTATCGATTTCGGGGTGCTGCCCGCTCCCCCTCTTCAACTATTATGACTTAAAACTATAAAAACCATCATATTTTAAAATAAAATTAATACAAGTAACTTACATATCCAGTTTCGGGGAACACTGAAGGTTACAGTTTACAAAATAGGCTGAGATATTTCAATTGTTCTTTTTTATGATCTTATGCTTCGTCAACAAGTTAACCAATTATGTTTATTTTTAATTATTTATTTATTAATTTATAATTTTTAATGTTTTATTTTATTTTTCGTATAAATATCTAAAATGTTACAGTATTGATTATATACATTAATATTTCTATTCTTTTCCAAATTTATATACACATTCTTTAGCCACAAACATTTTTGTCGTTATATTCTTTTTCTATCTATTTCTTTTATAGGTGTTAGAATAGAATTAATTTCGTTTTTAAAATATGTATGTGAAAAACATAAATTGTTCCCGTAATTTTTGTTTTTTGCAAATGTTTATAATTTCTTCTCTAATTTTCATTATTATTACTTTCTTTATTATTATATTTGTAATTGTAAAATTTACTTGCTCTTTTTTTTATTAACTGCGAAATAAATTTTTCAGGATAATTATTATTTTTAAAAGTAATTCAACTATTTTTTTTCTAAAATTTCTTTGTCATTCATTATGCCACTTTTTTTAAGTATTTTTGGAATCACATTTCTTATAATATTTAATTTTTCATAAATGGGATTTGATGAGAAATAATCTAATACTCTATCAGAACATTTAGTTTGTTTTTTTAAATAAATATTAACAATACAGGTGTTATTATGCCTACTTTTTTGTGGCATTTCTATGTCTCAAAATGATGAAGTTCCATTTTGTTTGATGTCAACAGTAAACTTTATACCTTTATGACATCCCTCATTATTCCATCAACTGGCAAACATCATCTTTATTCATTAAAATTGTTGGAATTGTATCATCAACATATTTTTTATGAAGCCTATATTGTTGAACTTTTTAGCAATTTATTGAACAATTCAATAATGAAAATGTCTGCAATAATATAGGCATCATCAGATAAATAACCCTTTTATTTTTTTACATACAGTTTTGTTAAACTTACAAAAGGAATTATTTACACAGGTTTTTAGAACGTTGAAAAAATTTCACAATCCAGCTTAATATGTAATTTTAGATATTTCCATTTTTCTTTTATTAAATTAATTGCTTCTATGACCGGAATTCTGGTAAACATTGATACAATATCTACACTAACAAAAATGTGATCTTTTTTACATTCTTTTGTGTACAGAAATTATTTTAATTCTAACGATTTTTTTACATTAAAATTATAACCATTTGCATTAAATTCCAACGATGCTAAAAGTATTCTGGATGTATGGTATAAAGGTGGTTGTATGGTACTAAGTATTGGCCTCATACTGCCTCTTTTTTATATAAAGACCATATATGCAAGGTAGTATACCTGTGTACGTATTAAATTTACATTTTTCCTACTAATTTCTGTTAGTGCGTAAAGACGTTTTATGTTATTCACTATTGTTTTGGAAAGATTCTATTGGATCGACGTTTTAATATCCATCTTCTCGATCTTATCATTAACTATTTAGATTAGAAAATGAATTGATTTTTTAAATAAGTTTCCAAACTATTGTATGTCCAGTAGAATATCTTGGTAGAGGTAGAAGTAAACAACCCTGCGTCGATAATCAGTAAAATATGGTCCCCATCCCTGATCCATATTTAGAATTATGAAGTCATACATATATTTTATATCAAGCCTTCCCCTCCAATTATGAAAATCAAAACGAAAGTTAAACTGAATATGCCATTTGATCTTAACGTCTCTCATGATTTGTCATTTCCTTCAAATTTCCAGGAGAGTTTTTTTTACCGATCGTTTAAACCGATCAACGGATTAATAGTTTTTAAACGGTTTTAGGCGAGAGTTTTCGATTATATTTACAAACGGGGTGTGTCCTTTTTAGTTTAGAGGTTCCCCATTGAAAGTCGGTTGATAAGAGACTTTTGTCGGAACTTTCTCTCCTCCGACGTCGACGACTTTTACCGGCCTTCAAATTCCGTGAGAATGGAGTTACATTATATAAATTGAGGTTACAGCAATAACTTAAAAAATTGCGTTGATGTTCTTACACTTGAAATGTATATATATATATATATATCATGTTTTGTTTCTATTCTGTATTTGACAACCTGAGGTACAAATGAGAGGTTAGCATTTTAGGCTATAAAAGCANATATATATATATATATAAACGTAAAATTGTTTAAGGGAAAAATATATTTAAAAAACAGACATTACACAGAACAATAAAGGTATAAAACAACATTATATGAATATATATGTGATCAAAAAGTAAATAAGACAATTAGAATATTCGAGCACATACCGTATATGACAAATAAACTAACAAAAGGACTTGATATTGGGTTTAACCAGGTAGGCAGATACACATTTCTTTTTACGTTCATTAGTTTTCATACAATACGTGCTTAAGTCTTTTATGCTTGTATTTACGGTAGTTCAAGTCTTCCCTATTATAAATAAAACTGTTTTTGATAAGTACAAATTGCATGAATTATAAAAATTCAGAATTTTTCTATATATGTGAGTTGTTAAGTAGGTATGCTTAGTACATGCAAGTAGTCTATCGGAGTCCAACGTGGTCACTCTCTATTCATTCTTAGAGAAGCATTTTGGAACCACGAGCGTTTTTAAAGGATTTTTTGGGAGGTTGATTTAAAAGACAATTCTTACCTCCAATGCGACCTAAACAGATCTATTGTGGAACCCCTATATGTTATAGCCATACCTTAGAAATTAGCTATTTCTTACAAAACTTAGCACTTTCCTTGGTGCCTCTTCGTGGGTTTCCTTGTGTATGAGAAATGTCCTACCCAAGTGGTTGTACCGTAAACGGGCTAACACTTTACATTCGTAAAGGAGGCATATAATTCTACTCAAATCCTGCCTGATGAGAGAGAGAGAGAGGAATAACTTGGAGCTTGGTAAAATTGGATCTAGACATATTTCCCCAAATGGGGGAACCATATGTAATCATTGGACGTACATTTTTACACTCCGTACAGGAACGCTTATTAACAAGCGGGTAAAGGCTCCCTATATGGTCCATGCGTATGAGCATTTTTTTAGTATGTCTGGAATTCAGATACATTCCAAGGTATTTAACATTCTTAGCCTATGGTATGAGCGAGTTATTTATGATGACATGATGTCAAATAAACAGTATTTCTTCAGACCTGTTACCGTTAGGTATGATTGTCCATTTCTCAATTTAAAACACCTAGCTGTAGCTACTGATAATTTTCAATATAATATCATTAGCAAGATTACTCGTACGGCTGTAGTTTTTACTGGCAAAAGTCATTTATAAAGTTGTTAATAATGTTGGTCGAAGAACAAGATCCTTGGGGGAACTCAGCTCTTGTACTTAAAGGTTACCTTATGCCATCAAGTTTTTTTGTTGGTTTGGTAATTAATAATGAAATGTGTTTGACAGTTAGGAAATTGGTGGGTTTAAATATGAGACCTCTTCTCAAACACACTTTCTCCATGTCTGTAAGTACCAACTACACATTATTTTTACGTTAAAATTATGATGAATTTTATTTATCACGCTGGCCTGCAGCATGAAAGTAAAAGCATGGAACTGAAGCCAAATTGACAAGACATAGTGTCATTTTCATTTTGAAAATGTTCCTAATTCTTTGCAGTATTTTTTCTCTGCAAATAATTAAGATGGTACTAAGGAGTGATATTGAACGATAGTTACCAGGCAAGGGCTGTATTAGGTTTACGAATAGAGATGACTTTTTCTAGTTTTCCGGGAGATGGGATTTAATTCGTTCAATCCAAATCAATCACGATGATTTTTCATATTTTTAATGTACTCTTTTCGTTTTGTTTCTGTTTTTGATGAAATTTTTAGATTTATATTGTTTTTCTAGGATATTTATTTTTTAACTTAATACCTTTTTAACTTATACATAACATATTTGCATAATATTATAATATTTAAAAAAACTTTTCACATTTTGAAAAAATAAACTCTACTCACATAAACAGGAAAATAAATAATTATAAATTACTTCATGACAAACTATTTAATGAGGGGATAAAAAAAATTGAAAAAAAAGTCCGAACCGGGAAGGAAGCAGTCCAGGATAGCAAAATGGGCCTGTAGGTCTGATGGTCTTTTGCTTTGTTTTTCCTGTTTGTGCAACATTATGATTTCCACTTTGTTGGTCCGAAAACCAGCAAACTATTACATAGGTTAATAATACCAATGCTTAACCTGGCAAGCTTTTAAGCATCAAATTACTGATATTGTCATTTCCTGTTTTTTTTTTCTCTCTTTAAGATGATTATTCGGAGATCGTGAGATGTCACACGACACACACAAGAATGGCACAATTACGCACAAAACAAACACTTTGAGCTCTGAAGATGATCTCAGTAAAGATCGAAACGTTGGCACGATAAGGAAAATGTTTTTCTAAACCTACATCACACCAGACCCATCTCACGATCTCCGAATGATCATTGACTAACGGTCACTAATTACCACCCACTCTTTTAAGGTTTGATGCTAATAAGTTTGCTTTCTGTATAGATGTTACACATTACCACTTTTTACCAAGGGTTTATTCTAAACTTAACTATTGCTTTTAATACGCTTACTAATTTTCCAAAGTGATCTGTTAGTACTGTAACTGTTTTGATCGAAATTTCAGATTTATATTGTTTTTCTTGAAAGTACACGATCAGCACATTTTGATGGTTAAGAAACCGTCAATTCTTTTCTTTTTATGTGGCACTCTCACATTTCTACAAATCATTGCTGGTACAAAAGGATCGACAACTTTCCAAATGACTCTTTTTGTCTCCCCGAGGAGTCTTTACTCGAGGCGCAGTATGATTACGGAAATGTGTCAGTCGGTTATGAGGCTAAAGCGACTCATCTTCCATCCACGTTGCAACTTCTGCAAAAGAGGGAAAAAAATAATTTCCGATCCGTCTCGTCCCGTGGCCGATTATTTCCTCCCGAACGCTTCGGAATTTATTTGCGACACGTTGGGAATTTCGTCCGGATAACATCGCCGTTTCCCAGCTGAAAAGTAGAAAATCAAATTCGTACCGATAGACAAAATCGAACTCTCCTCCCCTCCACTTGATAAATAAGCCGAAAATAACTTGTTGACGATCAAAGTTTCACATATGAAAGCTGGCGTTCGGGAATTCTCACAGTTACCAAACGAGTTTAGAAATTTCATTGGATCGGTGCGACACGCTGTATGGGAATGCAAAAATGATTAGCCAACTGCCGTACATATACAGTGCAGATTCGTGTAATTTTCTAAACGTACGATATCGTAATTACCTCAACGAATCATAATACATTAATATTCCTAATAATATAATTGGTTGCCGCATTACCTAACCAGTACAACCATTCTGTAATACCCTTTTCTTTCAGAACACATAAATAGCTTACAATTCTTAAGACTACAAAACGTTCATACGCTCTATTATCTTCATACAATAAAGTAGAAAATATTATTTTTAACTTATTCCATTCCAGTTCAATAAAAACTCAGAAGTCGGAGATTTAGATTTTTGGGGCTGGCCGCAACGGTTTAGGCGTTGTCACGATTGGATCGCCAATCTTCGAGAGAAGAAGGCGAATTAAGAATAAATGTAGAAAAGTTTAACATGGCTGTCCACATAAAAAAAATCACTATTCATACAATTTCCTGGTATTTATTAAAGAAGTTTTGACCTGAAAAAAAATCTGTTTTGTTTTACCCACCCTTTAAAATTTACATTATAATCAAAAAATTGATTTTCAGGCAGGATGTAGCGGGACGCCGTTTTCTCCGGTGTTTTATTGGGTTGTCCGGAAAATAATGCAGGATTTTGGNAATGAGTAATCCTGTAAACGTAAACAGAATATTTTATATAGATTTTTTTTAATGAAAACTTAAAATCCTGCATTATTTTCCGGACAACCCAATACTTACAAATTCATAACCCTTATGGATCTTATCCAAATTCAACGTTATTCCAACAGTTGGAAAGCTGAATTTCTCTTCGTTTAGGCTATGTCAATAACATATTAGATTTTATGTTATATAAATGATAAAAATAGAGATCGAATCAACGACAAATTCTGAAAGTTTTCATTTTATACCTCCGGTACTGATTTAAATACTGGGGGCGATAGTGGCCGCAACTGTTCAAGGCGTTGACAAGGCGCTCATCACTGCAAGGTAAAGGATCCCGGGTACGAATCCAGCGGCCATGCATTCGAATCCGATATTCTTACAAATGAGCTTTTTTTTCTTGGGGGTCATGCAACTCCTTGGTTGCACTCGGAAAAGAATTGTAATTTCAATACTGCTATATATTTTACATTAGTAATGATTATTTGGAGATCGTGAGATGCGGTCTTGTCTTGTCATCTCACGATCTAAAAATAATCATTAATACTACACATATAACAGTAATGTTGAAGATGACAGGCGGATTAAGAGATTTGAGTGATCGGGTAATTTAGAATGAACATTTTTGTAAAGGAATTGAGCAAGGTCGAATAGGATTTTTAAGTATGAAATGTATGGTTAGAGACATAGAAGGGAGCATTAACTATTGTTCGCCGAATTTTAGATTGTAGGCTTTGTACTGTTAAGATTGGATGGAACGGTTAGCGGATCGACGCTGACCATAGTGGGGCTAGCAGGGAAGTGTATAGTCTTTTCTGTTTTGTTTTGGATCGCTCTTCAAGTTGTCTTTTTAGAAGTTTGAATCATGTATTCAAATTTTTACTTATTCAGAAATCGTGAGATGCGGTCTGGTGGTCTCATATTTTTACTTTTGAGTCTTGTCTGGAGTCGCACGTACGTCGTTTGTCGAGGCACGGCCAAAGTTATTGTACGTTGTTTGCAACGGGGATGGGAAGATTATTGAAATATAAAGGAGGGAGAATTGTTTTGCTAAGTGTAAAAACAATGTATTTAGATTTAGTTTCATTAACCGTCATTCTCCATTGCGGAGCTAGTATTCAGTATGTGTAGTATTTTTTTAAATTATGCGAAGCGCACAGGAGGAAAGAAGGCGCTCCTTGGTGGAACACCAGCGTGAATGGGGTAAATAGAGGAGAAAGAAGTGTTTTGAACAGTTTGGACGTGGCGGTCTGTAACTTATGACTTTAGTATCACGACTAGAGTAGGTGACAGGATGGTCTTGAGAATAAATTTTAATCTTCAACAATTCTGAAAATGACCAATTATTCTATAAACAATTATAATTACACTGGTATATATGCTAAATAGGTTACAAAAATTAGAATAAATAGGTAGGTATATTGGCTATACTGTACAGGATAACCGTGTAGAGTACCAAACATCCGTCCATTCTATATCAGAAATATATCCTCCACCAGGCTATCCTATACACTACAGCCAACACACTTAACCATTTTTCAAAATTTATCACAATAATGTCTACGGCAATATTAATAAGTTTAAATGCACTAAAATAGCTAATTATCCATAAACGTTTTATAGTTATACTGGTATATATGGTAAATTTAGAATAAAAGGTAAGTGTATTGGCTATACTGTATAGGATAACCGTGTGGAGTAGACAACGCACCTACTCATTTATTCTACATTTACCATAATAATAATGTCATCAAAAAATTAGTTACATACTGCTACATAGGTAAAATTAGAACAAATGTATAGTTGCATTAGCTATGGGTTTATTCTATATTAAAAATATAACCTCATCCATTTGTCAAAATCACCGGCACCCCGAGAGTTCATATAACCTCGTAGTTGACATATCGTAAAAAGAACCCTTCGATTTGCAAATATCTTGTGACACTATCGTTGTTCATATCCGATCGGATTTCAACCCTTCTTCTCCATCCACACTCACGTTTCATCACCTACCACTCAATACTGTTTTAACCTTAAGGGGTTTGCAAAATATTCAGAGTATTCGTCATCCCGGAATGGAATGTGATTGGAAATCATATCTTCCTACTTTTATTTTTTTTATTAGAAAATATTTACTCAGCCGTTTTAAAATGTTTGTAGTCCACTGATGTCAGATGTAAGGTTAAATGTGAATTCCGACTTAACGTTTCATCTGGCCTCTAAGGAAGAGATGTCAAAAGTTGGATATTCTTACGATTGAAACATTGACCTTTCTGTTTGAATTCCCACGTCGAAATGTCAAATCGCGCTAATTTCATTCGTCTCGGTGCATTTCCCGGCAGAAATAGGTGTGATATTCAAGGTTGTTTCACTTTCTCATGACAGCCGGCTCGACAATGGCCAATTACATTAGTCGTCGAACAGGTGTCTTTTCTGCTTTCGCTCCGGGTGGGTGTCTTTCGGTATTCCTCGTAGGACTTTTCCTATCCCCGTTTTACAATCGGACCCGGGATCTGTGGGCTGATTGTAGTGAGGCAACCAGCCGTGACTCTCACCTCGCTTCAACCCGTGGAACGACCCCGAGGAGAAAGAGACGTTCCAATGTAACAGTTAAACACCAATCGCCGTACATCTGACGGACTTTCTTTGTGAAAAAAAAAACTTTTCGGCATTTCGCTCTTCATTCAACTTGGAACGCTCAGAACACGTACAATGAAAACTCAGCAAGATACTCTATGATTGATTCGCTGAAAATCAATTTCAGGTTCATCGACATGCAGAACTCAATAGGGAATCTTATTTGATTGACTATTTGAATCTGTAGTTTGTCGTCTTCGATTATCTGATCTAATCCTTTGTTTTGCTTTGTCATCATATCGGCATTTCACCATCGTTTGTGTGAAATCATAAAAGGATAAGGTTCCATATATTTCCAAGCTGCGTGAAGCTGGGGAGGGGACCTGGCAGAAATATTTCACCTTATCGATGAAAATAAAAAGAAATCAGAGAGGAAGTTTAATTGGCCAAAACATAGGCTAGGAAGCAGATGGTCATAGCGCTAAAGCAGATACCGCGCTACACATTAGTTATAATAAAAAGCCAAAAGACTAGAAATGATAAAGGATGGAAACGATACCATAAGGTAACCCAAGCATTAACCGATCGTGGAAAGTATAGGGACCATGTACATCGCTTTTAAGTTAAGCAGGCCAAAACCTCTCATTGTCCAGATCAAACAGCGCAAACTTAATACCATCTAATCACTATGTGCGTCACAAAGCTCAGAACACAAGGCTAATAAGAACTGTTCTTGCAAAGGGATGAAGATGCTAACCAACATTTGAAGGCATTAGTGACATAATTTCCAAATGAGTTTGTCCTATATATTATGCCAATTGATTTTAATTGAATTTAATATGAATTTAATGATATCTTGTATAAAATAAATCTGTAATAATCTAAAACTAAATTAATTCAGCCAAATTCTAATACAGTTGTAATAACAAACCAGTAATCTGTATAGGAGCAGGTACGAATGAATAAATGGAAAAAATGTCCAGCATCATCTTAAGTTGATTTGTTTCCGTAGCAGTGCTTTTGTAGAGACTCGCACTACTTTATCAATGTAGGGTTCGTCTAAATTAAATTTGACCCAGTCATACTTATGTATTTTAGTATGTTTTTCTGTTGTTTACCGTATTTGCGATCATCCTAGCCTTCCTGCTTTGCTCCCAGTCGTGGGTCCTTCCTTGCAACACTCAAAACCCAACAAAGATCTGCAAAAACGCTTTGGGAGATCAACACGGCGAGACTAAACCAGGATTATTTATATAAAATTATTTTAACTTATTTTCCCACGTTGCTCGAATCTTCATTCTTATGTAAATAGCTAAAGTATTTATAGTATAGGTAAATATAATTTTCAATAGTCAGAAATTATATAAGTACATAAGAACAACCAAAAAGGAGGGTTTGGTACAAACGACGAATTATTTAATTAACTCACGTAGGTACCCATCTCGGATCATAAACTACCCATTGAAACACATAATTTTTAGCCGTGCTACATAAGAAATGTAAAATACTCCATCAATCCACAGGAAGCTTTGCAGAGGTTTAGGACCTTACGAACTACACGTAATGACTTAAACGTTGTCTTAAACGTATTGTTATTGAATATATTTTGCCATTTATTTGTTTTTTTATAACTTCATACAAAATACATAAGCAAAAATTATGTTATTTACAATGATATGGAAATATACTTGCACATAAACACTATTGTATGCACATTGTGTATGGTTATGTGATTGGCCATTATGGCGTGAACGGTTACAAGATGGTCGCGAGGCCATCTGCACTTCAGGCTTCTATGAAGATGGGAAGGAAGGCTGGCTGGACAGGTTGCGAATTAACGGGTTGTCATGGGATAAAAATTTGGAGTGAAATTGTAGCAGGAGTGGGCTAGGTTTGGGACCAAGGGTATATTGAGATCGGAGTAGATAATTCGACGTGACAGAATGGAGCATCAACTATTGTAGGGATTGGATTTTGTTAAGATTCGAACGCTTGGCTGTCCCGTATAGTTCAAGTCCGTCTTTTGTCAAGTGTTGTATGTGTGCATCCCACGTCTTTTGTCCAACTTAAGTCCAAGATAATCGTACATCATTCTGGAGGAATTGGGGCGCTGTATAAATAGAAAGGTGGGAGAGTTTTACGATCAACGAAAAACTTTAGGTTTTTGATTGTTCATCTTGATTCTCCAATATCAAAGCCAGGGTTCAAGCATATGAAGATGGGATTAGAGATTGCGGATAGAAATAACAGGATCGATGTATGGAGAGAGGATTTCCGTGTCATAGGCTTACGTAAAGGTTAAAGGGTCGCAATATAATGTGAGATCAGCTTAAAGAAGGAGTAAAGTAAGGAAGCAAGTGTGCTTCCCAGGTGGACGCTGACTAAAATGGGAAATATAGAAGAGGAAGAGGTGTCTTAGGTAACTTGGAAATATCGGTTTGTTAGGAAGGATTTGAAGATGCTGTAGTATGTAAACTTCTTTTAGCTTCCAGAACAAGCCCTCGTGACACGATCAAAGGCTTTATTAAATTAACGCTTCGAATAAATTAAAATACAGTTTCATTAAAATCTTTTAAACAATTAATGACTTCTTCACCATTGAAATATACCATGACAGTTTCCAAAACTAGTTTTTTATTTTGGTGGGCGGTATGTTGAGTCATATATTTTTTATTTCTCTATTTTTTTATATTTATCGGATTTTTCAAGAAGAATAATATTAAATAAAAGAGATCAAGCTATCTATTAAATTTATTAGGTTTCGTGGTCAGCTTGACCAAATATGCATTAAATGTACTATGCATTGAAGTTCTTTTTATGTTAAATAAATAATATATTTATGATAGATAGAAATTTACAGTTTATAACATGTATAAATTTAAACTATGTTCTATATATATTTGTTTTCCTCCTGATGTACTTACACTTTTTCTTTTCTTCATTTAATGAAGTAAATTCATTCCTGGCGTACAGGAACACTTTAAATCCAACTAGTTGAACATGGCAAACGATGAGTCAGATCCAACTCCGAAGATGGTTACAATTTGTATCCGTTTTGAAAAGCAGTCCTTATTAGCCATACGCTATGAGCTTCGTGAAGCACACAGTCAAACATTATGTGCTACTACGTTGGCACTATCTGGAGAGTAAAAACTTTTGCTCTGCTCACCTTCAAAGCTATGTAGACGGTCCCTACGCTTTCCATGATCGCTTAATGCTTGGATTATTTAATAAGTGCATGGTATATTAGTTTACGTTTCTACCCTATTTTGAACCCTCGTGTGCCAGAGTGAAAAAAAAAGTCCATTTGTAAGTATGTCAACGGCTCTGCATTTGAATCCGGGACCTTACAGTGATGACGCCTAAACCGTTGCGGCCACCGACGTCCTACCATATTGTTAATTTTAATAAAAATTCAAATATAATTAAGGAAATTCAATTTATACGTTTGTATTAATTTTTTTTGTGTTTTTTAGGTGAGTCGGTTGATCTCTGAACAATTTTGGAAGAATTAGAGTAGGCTGGCTTTATTATAATTTATAACCAAGGTGCTTTCCCAAGGTGAGTAACACAATTTTTATCATGGTGGGCTTGAATCGTGTCACAGAATATTTGAATTGCAAATTATTATTATAGGAATTATATGTTAAAACATAGAATTTGTTGATTTTTACGATGGTCGGATTCCATTGTATGGAAGCACGACAAAATTTATTAGTCAGACTGTTGAAAGGATTTTTTATCTACTCGCCTTCGCTTTAAAAGTTCAAAAACCAAAATAAAACCATATTTGCCAAATATTCGAACTATTTCAAACTCTGTCATTTTCTTAATTACTGTAATCGTTTATAATCGAGGTCGAACATTGAAAGTAAATAACAAAACTCTTGTGGATGGCATTAGATGACATCACCTAATGACATTTAACTCATCAGCCAAACCTGCGTTAGTCAATACTGCAAAAATTTTAAGCAATAAAAGTACCCTCGGAACTTGAAAAAAGTGAAATTTCATGATAGTAAGGACAGTTATTAGAGAGAGAAGAGAGAGAAGAGTCCTTGGTTTGATGATCACGATCCACCTTTCCAATTCCAAACCAGATCAACTTGCTCAAGTCATCGTCCCCGGATAGCATCCCGGTCGCCAGAAGAAAATCGTCTTTCGACATACGTACCCGTATCTGTGTCGTGTGCAACATACGGCTTTCTTTTCGTTTCGAATTTTGTCGAAATCTCTACTGGTTTCTTATTTATCGATCTTGTTCCCCTTTGATTAAATGTTGGCTTAGCATGCATTAAATTTAAATTTTGTAACACTTCAGCTGTATTTTTCGAGATCTTAAAAAAAAGGTTTCTTTTCGGGTGATCGGCGAAGAGACGTAAAGATGATCCCGTGGGAACTGCGGACTTTCACGTTAAAACGGTATAGGTCAAGGGTGCGCGGAAGTCCAAATATTGCGCAATTGAATCGCCACAATTGGCCAAAACAATGAGACCGTGTGAAACTATTTCTAACCACTCATGTAAGAAAGGATTCGGGTTAATTTAGTCTAACAACACATTATGGCAATTTACGGAAGCATCGAGGTTCGACGGAATTCTAAAATGTTAAATCTAGTTAGTGGAAAAATACTCTAGTTTTTTCTCAACCGAAAAAATTATAAAGATAAAATAATAGGTATGGATGAACTACTAAGTCAAAACGGTTCTAGCATGACAGAAACAGATCAATCGGTCGTTTCTACAAAGATTTTTTTGAGCTATTCATCAATTACTTTTAGCCAGTTAGCATTGGACTTTGGTGCCGTTTTAATTGTAAGTCATTGTAGTCAAGCCATCCTTGAATTAAATGTTTTGTTGAAATGAAAGGGCAACGTCAAGGATATAAGCTGGTCGAGACAAATTTCCCTGTCTCACAAGCAAAAAATGTAAAGTATTTGGTCAAAACAGGGATGTCGACTTTTCAGAACAAGTTGTAGAGTTTGAAATTTACATTCAAAACACAGTACTCAAGTTCTTTTTCCAAAACCTGGACCATGGGATGCTCACGGAAAGGGGCTGCTATACCGCTGATAGATCCTGAGCACTTCCGTGGTATAAAGATTCACATTATTAACGAGTCTTAACAAAAAGACAAATTGGAAATGAGAAAACAGTGGATTCACTCATTAGAAATAAACAATCCAAAAATTTTCTAGCAAATGCATGAAAGGAAGCAGGAAAAACTTCCTGACTCCAGACTGAATGGGCATCTGAAAAAGACCCAACACGTCACATGCAGATTCCGCAAAGAAGCAGAGGAGACACCAACATACCGACTAAAAGACCGTGGCGCCAAATTTGCCCACAAGAGGAAGTGTTTTGGGATGTAAACGTAGCAGAAAGTCAACCACTGAAACCGGGCCTTGATGAACTAGGAACTGATGTGCTATAAATGTAGAACCGGCTGTACAACAGCTCTCGTATTAATTGCACATCCTGAATCATAAATCCACATCTCAACCTACTAACCAAGTTCTAATCACTTACCTCCTGCAGAAGCGACCATTGTTTTAATTTCGGAACGAATTTGTGCTGACGTCGTCATGCTATTCGTTCCTTTGACAGATCGTGAGTTAAGAAGTTGTATTGTCGAAAAACGCGATTATAAAAATGATAGTTTGCTTCACCATTTCATGGTCCATTTTTAGTCGTTAATCCGAGAATCCTTGGCTAAAACTTTCCAGTTATTCAGCATCCTCCTTTCCAGAATGGAAACTTCAAACCAAAGACTTCAATCGAACAAGGGAATCGCGTTTTTTTAGTCTAAATTTTTCTTTGCAATTGGCAAATGCCAATTGTACATAATTGAATAAAGTCAGTAGACAAAATAAATCATTTAAAAAATAAAGATTAACAAAAATATTTTTTTCATTTTTAAGTTTAATTCATATCTCCGATAATCCTGGACAGTTCTTTCTCCATGTGTGCTTCAACCAAATCCGTTTCGTCATTACTTGCATCTCAATCAACTACAACATGTGCAATATTTCTAACAGGCCATCGGGCATTTTTTGTCTGTAATTCAAACAATTAAGAAGAGAATGTGATTTGTGGTTTGAGACAAATTGAGAAAAGTTCGTGTGGTGCTAGAGCGGTTTTGAAAAGTTGTTTTCAATGTCATTTTTCACTGATTTCATTATCAAATTTATGAGGACCTTAGCTATTTCAAATTTGCCAACCTATTCGCTATTTCAATGCAAAACCTCCTTCCATTAAAACAAATGGCTGAAAATTCATTATTAACTACCTTACCCCCGCCTGCGGATAGGCCACACAAGGCTGGCAACATGGATCAAGGAGATGCCCTTTATGCAGTGCTCTAGTATCTGTAAAGCACATATTAGTAGAAAGCGAGGAATTAGCTTCGCAAAAATTACGGTGCCGTCTGCCTGCAGATTTTAAACAACTTCTATTTAAGCGACGATCTCCTGGGTATTTGCTTTTAGGGGGATACTAGCGTCCCGGCCACGGTGTAGGTTAACTCCCTTGAGATGTAGACCCTAGGGTCAGCACATCGTGGAGTGACAACCCTTTGGGGTGAAAGTCTAGTAAGAAATTGATGCAATACCTGAAGAAGGTGTAAACGTATATGATCGCATATACAGGGTGTCCCAGTTCCTTCTGACGAAACTCAGGTAATCGATTCTACTCTTCGTTTGGAGCAAAAATGCCCAGGAGAAAATTTCCGGAAAGTTCTGTATTTTGAAGATATTCGTCAATTAAGGTTTTTTCAACTTTTCACTACCTTACCACATAAAAACGCTTACAACTTCCTAAATGTTGAGACTACAACAAATCCAATTAGACCATTTGAAAGAACGCTAAATTTTCTGTAAGATACTTCTAATTGCAATAATCTGAATGATATAAAATGTTAGCCAATATCAGTTGGAACATGTCAAAATTACAAAATTTAAAATTTTGGTCATGATTGCACGTTCTACTGAGGTCACAAAAAAATACCTACAACTTGTCAAATTTCACAAAAACTTTTTCATCTAATATGCTTTACGTTCATATATCCTGGTTTTTAAATAACGTTCTAGTAGAGTTGAAAAATAACAATTGAATGTTCGAAAACGTGAGCTAAGGTAAATTTGAAGGGTGGGGTAGAAATAAATCAATTAGAACTCGCTTTGTAAAAAATCAAGAAAATATTAATTCTGAAATATAATCAATCTTTCCTCTAAAAATATTTATCGATTTGTTTTCTCCTAGCTGGTAAGAATACCGTAAGCTTTGTCACAAACGCAATGCTGCCATAGACCCACAACCAAGCCATAAATTTCCCTTTTTTACATAAATTCAAGTCTATCAACAGCAAGCATAGAAAGAATGTACGGTGCCAATGTCCATGTTCATGTTGAGATTGCTTCGCCTTGAAAAAAATGAGACGGATCGAAAGTCCTTCTTGCGATGCATGTTGTATTTAAAAACCCGTTATAACACCTTGTGCCCACTGATAAACCGCTAACTCTCCTGACCTTCAATCGGTTTCTTCCTATATCAGTTTGACTATTACAACGCCTAATTGAATAGATCAGATTGTTCGTGAATTTATTTCATTCCTTACCACACGGTGCATAGACGAACAGGTCAGAGCAGTCAAAAACATAAATTATATAAAGGAAAACGTTAAAAGGAGCTAGAGTCTGGAACACAACATCGATTTAATTTTTACTTTTGTATGACCTGAGGACATCGTGGAAAATGTCTGCCATGAGGTAGTGCCATTCAAAAGGCGAGGGACTGTAGCCTGTACTATCAAGCCCGTAGGAGGTCCGGTAAAAATCCATATGGAAAAGTGGACCGTTCCTCAGAGTGCGCAGAGGGACCCTTAACCCAAATGTGGAGAGGATATCGGCGTCGAAATTGATTAACAACTTCCAACCTAAGGATAGGAAGCTAATTTTCCTTCGGACCTCGAGTCCAACTTGAAGTTTGTGCGGAGGTTAAAATAGTCATCAGATTATTGACCTCCTGGAGGAAATAAATTTAAGAGATCGGTACCGAATACTTTCCAGGCGTCTGATGTCGCTTTTGTTAGAGGGTGCCCATACAATACCTGCATATTCCAAATGCAATCTAAGGTTTGGAATAAGACCTTTAAAGCGCAGATTAATAAATTCAGCAGTGATTCTTTAACAAATATGAGGCTTTGCTTTTTTAATAATTGTATCGATATGAGTGTCTGAGCCAGACGACATCCAGCCATCCATAACACCAATACACTCAACGTTTATTGAATAAATGAAACGGTTCTCTCTTCGACGACATACATAGAAATAGAAAATTTAAATATATATTTAAAACCAATCGTCGACACGCAACATCCTGCAATAATCTTTGTGATTGGATGCGACCGGCTTGCGAACAAACGACCGCTAAATTCCAGGCTGTTGCGACAGAGGAGTTGCGACACGCGGCAAACGAGAAGAGCCCCGGCATCTGCGGGTTCTTCCGAGATCGTTAGTGTTGAAACATCCTCGCCGTTTTAGAGAAGACCGAACGATTCGACTACCGCAAAGATTGAAAAAAAAAATCTCGCGAGCATTTGGACAAATAATTTCTTCTAGTGGAGCGTTAATTCGTTTTAAGCAAGGGAGAAGAAAGACCGCAATTCTAATGGTAGACGAGCAGACGGAACCGGGATTCATAATGGAAAATATATGGGCTGATGAACATTTACGCGAGTATCTTGTGATGTCGGGTTAAAAATGAAACATTTTGCAAAAGGCCGTGTGCCATTCACGTCGTAACCTTTACCATGAAAGAATTTTCACAGATCGTTTTGACCCTTCGCCACTTCTTTAAAGAAGGAACGACATTAGTCGGCCTGTAACACATTTTTTCCCAACCATTTTTCTTCGCCTTTCTCTAATTGCGGTCAACGCAACAAGATGAACATCTTGTGTACTACAAAATCAATTAACAACTGGAACTTTTTCTTGGAAAATTTATAAGTTTCAATTAAAACAACAAATAAATACAAGTAGCAAAAATCTAACAACACAATGTAATTAAAAATCATAAGATATTATCAGCTGAATTTTTTTAAAGTGTAGATACTTTAAAGAGAATAGAATGGCAGTTTCATAAGCATATGTCAGGGTACTGGTTTCGGGATGGCAATATATACCTAGTACAGTAACGGACCGAGGACTCTGCCCTGAGTTCTCATCTGACTCATACAAAAGAGACTGAGAGGACCCATACTCGGGTCTGTCGGCCAGGTAGGACTTGAGGATGAGGAAGTACGTAAAGGGTAGGATGCCATTGAGTTTCCAGAGTAGTTCGACATCGGGGAAGACACCCAGAAAGAACATATGAAACTCAATTGCCAATTATTTTATCCTTGTTGTTCGTTATTCTATTTAATGTACACAATCCGAATATTTCTAGTGTTTTATCGTTTGGCAGCTCCATGCTGGCCTGTCTATCCTCACCGATTTTTGTTGGTTCACCGCGTTTCATCATTTCGCCATCTTCAGTGTTGGTGATATTTGTGAAATGAAGCATGAAACAAAACCGGAATGATAGGTAACTATCAGTAAGTTTATCGTCCAAGACCTTGGGAGGCAAAATTTTTAGTTTTTTTTTCTACCAATATTTGCTAAATAAGCGATATTTTCAGATTTCTTTTTTTTTTAATTTTCAAGTTCTGACAGCTTTTTTAAGTTTTAATTAGCCATCAAAAGCGAAAGAGGTCAGGAACTGACCGGATAAACCCGTTTTTGGTTTTTGGCGTTAGGGTCTAGCACTGTAGAAATGAAAAATACTAAATATATAGCACGAATTCACTTTCCTTGCTTTTTTGCATCAGTACAAATGTACTTTACAGAACTTTTTGATCTTTCGAAAAGTCAAAGGGCGTAATTTTGTTGAAGAATTGCTATTACTAAGGAAGAATTGAGAAAAAATTAGAAGATATTTTACGTGAAGGCTATTGGTCCTTCTGCCAATTAAGTTTTTTTTGTAGGAAACTTCAGCTAAAATTTTCTATTTTAAATAAATTATAAATCTAACGTTTTAATTAAAATTTGTTAGGTCTGTGTCGTCAATTTTGCTCGCCAATTATCTGATCCAGACTGACTTTCTTCATAATTTTTTGCCTTTGTTATAAAACCAGCCAATTTAACAGAAATCGCTATTGTCGCTTTTTTTCTGGTGGCATAATAAAAATAAAAAAATCAGCCACGCCTTAATCAATCAACTTGTTTACCAGAGATAACACCCAACCCGGCTGAGACGTATGACGCGCCCACGGTGTCTCTGCACGCACCGTTATTACAAACGATGACAAAAGCCGGTTGCGCAAGGAGATCGTGATCTTATAAAAAAAAATCCCTTGTGAATTGAATAAGCCATCCCGGTGATTCATGACGCCAAAAAAGACATTCTGGTGTTTCACGTTTAAGTTGTCATGGTAGATAAATGAAAAAACGCCCTACTAACCAAGAATTGGATTTTTGTTGATCTGCTATGATTAATCAAATATGTCTAGACTAATATAAGCTGCGTCTGTCGAATCGAAATCTGTCGTTCAATTTTTAATGAAAAATGTATACAAAAGAACATTAATATCTTCATACATGACATATGGACCGTACAACGAGAACTACAAACACGAAACACAAACCATAAAGTAACGAATAAATACAACTCACAAACATAATAGAAACTACTCAACACACGATACACCAAATCTACATTAATGGACACTAAAAGGCGGACTAGGAATGGGAAATCCAAATTCAGCCATACTCACAGCAGTATTTTTACAAATATAAGAGAAAAAAAACCACAATTGGAAAACTACTAAGACAAAACATCGACAGCCCTAACCATCCCTAACAATCTATCAAAACAACACTCATACCTACCCAGCACTATCCACGACCTTAAATAAAATTTTATTCCACAGAAATCACCCAAACACTAAAAGACGGCGAAACGCGTCTGAACCAACAAAAATCAGCGGGGACAGGGAGGCCAAGATTATAGGTAACCATCAAACAATAACTTCGCAGACCTCAAGAGGAAACCTCAAAAAACTCACAATACAGACACCAAAAATGTGTAAAACCCTCAGGGAAAATACTAAAATAACAAGACTAAACCACAAGACAAAATGACATTAAATCGGCCAGAGAAGTAGAAAAATTAAACACTGGTACGTACAAAGAACAAATAAGGTCATTTAGGGACAAACTGCTTCGAACGAAACCACGACAAAAAAGTCCAAATAAAAATTACTTACATAAAAGACAAAAACGGCTCACAGACATTCTTGCAAATCTAAAAATCCACGGATACACAAATCAATGAGGCACACGCATCACAGAACCGACAAAAACTCAACCATACAAAGACAAAAAGCCAGACAAAATTCATCAAAGACGCCGACAGACGACGATCCCTTTCGCTTTTCACGAACGATTGAACGACAAGCGCATAAACCAACGAATGAAGAATATCGAAAGGCGTCTGAGAGTAGAAACCAGCGAGAATAGGCGGACCAGGATGATCAGGAACGACCAAACTGTAGGTTTATCCTGCAGGCCTCAATGAGACTCACAATTTAAAATTATTTAATTCATATATGTTTAGCGGTCATAATTGCCCATATTAATTATGTCAATTATTAATTATTTTTATCTAAGGTCTTGCTTCAGATGAAAAAGTTAATGTCAGGACCCAACAGCTCAATTGGTTAGAGCAGCTGTGTATTGATCCGAAGGTCAAGCCCAAGACCTTAGATAAAAGTAATAAGTAATTGAAATTTTAAATTATATTAATCCTAATTATATATATATAGTCATAACTGACCTTATTAACTTTTAATCTAAGGTCTTGTCAAGACGAAAAAGCAAGTGTCACGAATAGGATTCGAACCTACGACCTTCGGCTCTTTATGCCGCTGCTCTAAATTGTTGAGTAGTCGTGACTTCGATCTACTCGAACGCCAAATCCTTATTGTGTGATGAGTTGGGGTCCCAGTGGATCGAAGTCACGATAGTTGATATAGTTAGTGCAACGGCGTATAGAGCCGATAGTCGAATAAGTTAAGTTCGAATCCTGCTCGTGACACTTGGTTTTGCTAGTATAACTAATTAAAATTTTAAATTTATCGATTTGGACAGACCTGATCAAGATAATTTACAATAACTGAAAGTTCAGAAAATTTGCTGAAATACTAACAATCGGCAAATAATCACCAAGCAGATCAGAAGATGGAATCAAATTGTGAAAATTCCTTCTGATGAACTTGTAGTTTGGTCGTTTCCGATTTTTGGACAAACCAGCCTTCATGGAATATTGATAAGGAACCAAAAAATAAACAGTTTGGATCCAAAATTTGCATTGAAGAAGAGGAAAGGGGTGAAATGCAACCCCAGTCCTTGTGGAATTTCGCTATGCCTCTTTCAGCGAAAGTCGAGTTCCTTCCGATTCACGGAAACCGACGACAAACTGTGGAAGACGTCGGCCAGAAGCCGGGATTTGGACGCTTTTTCCCTTCGAGGGCGGTTCGGAAACGAAAGTTTCTACGGCAGATCGATCCCCGCGGCTCCCGATGAAAGGCGTATGCACAGCACCTGTGAGACCGACCTTTCTCCGAAACTTTCAGCCTCGTTGTTCGTGACTCCGTCACTCCAATGACATCATGTTTTATTCAAATTGGAAACCCGAAAGGCCAAGGGTGCCAAGCGAAACTCATTGTCCCGAGAAAATCACGAGCATTAAGAAAATCCTATGATGTTTACCTATTTTTACTCTGGGAGAACGTGCTAAGTCATCGTGTTACAAGGCTTTGAAGGATACACTCGCCCACTCCCATTCCAACAACCTCTACTCTACTATTTAAACGGATTCTTGCATAATTGTATGAAACAAATGTCGATTATTCATCAATACTATGATTAGAAAGATGGTTCCGCCCAATGAAAAGAAATTCAATTTGCTAAATTTTTTTTCTTCTACCTGAATGTGTATATTGAGTCTATAAGGCACGAAAGATTCGTGTAATAAAAAAATGCAAAAGTAAATACGTGAGCTTGAAATTGGGTTAGCCCTTAATTGGGATAGTCGTGCGGTGTATTTATCCGTGTATTTTTATATTATGTGAGTGTGAATGGTGGAAGAGTCATCCGTTAGTTGGACAAACCCGTTAGTCCCCGCCACAGATTCCCACAAGTCTCGGCACACATTCTTACCCAAACAGACGGTAGTCCTTCTGTGCTCCTACCCTCTTTGCGCACCCGGACATATGTCCCCAAGGACAGCGGGTGACACTCGCTGGAAACTATAATCAATCAATCAACGTGTCTTCCGTCGTGATTAAAAATACTAATGTTGACTGATCAAATCTAACGTAAAAATTATCTGTAATTTATTTGTAGGTAGCAATTTAAGCCGGTTCCAACCTCTTTTTCCCTATCATAGAGGGTTTTTCTGCATCCTAAAACATTACCAACATTCAAATTATGATTTAATAGAAGAGTCCTTAAATAAAATGTTTTTAACTTAAAACATCTAACACAGTAGCATACAAAAATTCAAATTTTTACTTTATACCGCAATAATAACATGACAAAACTATTATATCCTTAAACTATATGCTTTCTATGATCATAAGGAACAGGTCTAAAAAAAATTGATCAAAATCAGACTAATAGGCTTCGTCATTGCCTGTTACACACAAAACTATTTTCTCTCTTTATTACTTTAGCAAGACATAGCAAAATGTCTTTTAGGATCAATAATTCCAAATAATTTTATTTCTGGGTCCAGACCATTTAAAGGAGAGATCTTGAGCCACCTAAATTTTATAACCTATTATAAAGCCATAAAATTTAACCTTTCTAAATTTTACACACACACACACCTTCAATTAGTTCTTTTACATTTAATTGGCCAAAATTTCAGTGGTTGTATCACTACAATAACGACGATGTTTAGAGCTGTAAAAATTTGGCTTTAATATTTTTGA
The DNA here is from genome assembly GCF_000648675.2 of Cimex lectularius. Taxonomy (NCBI): domain Eukaryota; kingdom Metazoa; phylum Arthropoda; class Insecta; order Hemiptera; family Cimicidae; genus Cimex; species Cimex lectularius. Next base: position 1,179,429 of record NW_019392716.1, on the reverse strand, counting down.
GTTATCTCGTTGAAGTCTGCGGATGATCCTGCAGTTCGATCGTTTCCCGATCATCTTAGTCCGTCTATTCTCGCTTGTTTTTCTCTCTGACGTGTTTCGGTATTTCAATTTTTTTCCCCTAATTTATAGGCATTTTATAGATCTTATGACCATGAGAAGTAAATATAGAAAAATGTCTTTTAGGATCTATAATACCAAACAATTTTATTTCTGCCTCCAGTTCATTTAAAGGATAGATCTTGAGCCACCCGGATAGATCTTGAGTTTTTTTATACTTAATTGGCCAAAATTTTAGTGGTTATATCACTACGATAACAACGATGTTTAGGGCTGTAAAAATTTTGTTTGAGTTCCTCACTGAAGATGGCGCAATGCCGAAACGCGGTTGAATAACTCAAAAACCCGAGAGTGAGACCCAATAAGTGACCTTGTACCTGTTCAACGTGTAAAAATTTTGCCTTACGACTTTTGAGTTATCTCGTTGAAGTCTGCAGGATGATCCTGTAATTTGAACGTTTCCCGACAATCTTGGTCCTTCTATTCTCGCTGGTTTTGTCTCACTGACGTGCTTTGGTATTTCAAATTTTTTTTCTTAACTAATGGGCGTTTTATACAATCTTATGACTTTGGGAAGTAATATTGTAGCAGTATATAACCATTTACTTTCAATAGTGTATAATAATCATCTTAAAAAACCATAAAGCAATATAGCTAAACCATCACCATTTATTAAAATTCAATACTCCAGCATAACTCTATTTTGCATTAAAAGTCTGTTTGAGGTGAATAAGCAATTGTTATTTTAAATTCCTTAGTTAACATTTTCATATTCAGTCGTGTACCTTCCATGAAAACGTGTTGAACTGATCAATCTTAATTGTCCATCTGTTCTCGCTGGTTTCTAGCTGCTTGAAGAAAGACCCATTAATTTGATCTTGTTGAAGAAGTATAAATTAGTCATGTATGAAAATACTTTGCAAATCTTTAATAGGCAGACTCGATTCTTTTGTTTTTAACTTTAACGTGGTTTTATTTATAATTGCTGAGGCGAAGGGTTTTTGTTGTTATCGCATATAAATTTAATAAACTCCACTTTATTGACCTTTTTACAACGTAATGCAATTTGGAATATGAAGACAACGAATTTGACTAGTCGGTTGAAGATTGCATCAATGGAAATTAGGCGGACACCAGTTTTGTATTAAGATCATCATCAGTGATACTTGAAACGTATAACTGAGTCAAAAGGCGTAATGAAATTGAAGTGAAACCGTCATTAACTTTCGTAATTACCGCCCAGGAAGATACGTGGGACATCGGATTGATTAATAGCTTCCTCATTACTTGCCTTTATTCGGCTTTGAAAGGTCAACGTCGAAAAGAAAAGGAAACTGAAATTATTTTGCGGCAGGGTTGTGAACTCGGGACCACGAAAAGCCTCACTCCGACCCAGAGACGTACACGGAGGGGAAAGAGAGACAAAAATTGGAAATTACCTGTTGAAACGCGGTCGACGGTCCGGTGAATTGCCTGGACAACTTTCCTGGAGGAGGTCAACAGACCATTTTCTATTGTCGCAAGACGTAGGCCCTTTCCGATAAGTTTAATCGGTCCTTCAAACCATCCCCCTACTACTTTGGGATTTGAAACTTGAGGAACGGTAAATACTCAAGTTCAACAAAAAGCTAGGCATTTTAAGTATATAGTATAAGTAATTCTATATTTAAAAGCGTAGATTATTTTTTAAATTAAAACTGTTGTCTTACTTGATACAATATGCCAATATTCATTATTAATATAAATCATCTGGTTCGAAATGTTATTAGTCCAACGTTTTATTTCCATTTTATGAATGTTCAAATGAGTTTTTTCAATATGTGTATTTAGGAAAGGAAAGTCTCTATTAGCAAAAGGTAGTTTTTAGCTAATGGAATTGTTTTTCTTATCGGTCGGCACGGTTTAGGAGAATTTTGGCTAATTCATACCGTTATTGGTGCTCCTGTCGACATTATGGAGGAAATCGGTTGGGAGTCGCCGAACATCGGTTTGCAAGAGATTTTGGAAGAAATCCACGAAAATACCAAGTTCGTCGAAAGCGAGGTTACAAAGCTCCTGCAGCACATCAAGCATGTCGCCGAACGGGGAACAAAAAGGGACTTGATCCAGCTCGGGCGGACGATTATCAAACGGACATGTAAAAAGAAAGAATTGCCACGACCTACTGCCAAGAGGATAAAAGCTTACAGTCAGATGAAAGACTTGGACGCCACCCTTTTGAAGGAAAGCATCGTTAACCACGCGGATTGGTTGAAAAAGCCCGATATCGAAGAGGAATTTCGATGTGAATTCGTTTCGAAGAACGATTCCTTTCTGAAACTCAATTACGAAGATTTGGGGTTTAAAGATACCAAGTACAACCTCCACAACGATAAGGTACCGCTTCACGTGGTGAGAAAAGACTACGAGAAAGAATTAAACGGCGAGCTCGTCGACGAATACATGAAATTGCAAACGGAACGTCTCTTGTATCGGGAGAAGTTTAAAAAACCCGAAACTTTGTTAGAAGCGATAACGGTTGTGGACAAAATGACCGATCTGTTAGATATGATAGGGGAAATGCAGAAAGAAGAATTGAAAGGATTCAAATGGTCGGGAGATGTGATAGACCAGCAGGAATTGCCGGCCGAAGAGGAAGACGAGAAATTGAAGGTCCATTCTACAGACGAAACGAACGAAGTCGAGAAAGAGAGCTTGGCATCGGAAAAGCGCAAAAGTGTGAAGACAAAAACGCTCGTGTCGGAAGACACTACAATGGAGGATTTCGCCTCGACATTAGACGAAGAGAGCGATAAGGAATTTTTTCAGCCGGGCGAAGACGAAGATGCGGCTCTGTCGATGTCGTCTGAGGAAGACGCAGAAGCTGGAGACACGGAGGCGAACAGAGAAGCCATGAGGATTTTATACGAGAGGCTGAAACGAGCCGTTGACGACGAATACGTGAGCCTTTCGCAATTGGTGGATGAAGAGGAGTTCACCCCGGAATTGATCCTCCACCAGATATTTTTCTCCAAAGCGGCTCTTAAGTCGATAGACCTGGAAAATGATTGTTTTCTGTTATTTCTCGTTAAAAACGCCCCTCGGCTCTTGCTGCGTTCTAACATATCCTCGCCGGCCCACCACAAGATAAACCGGAACGGGAGGGTTCTCATTAAACTGCTCTTTAAGAATAAATTGTTGAAGCCGATGCCGAGATTGAAACGGAAACGAAACCCGCCCAAATGGATCGTAGACGACGAGTGTTCGATCAGCACCGTCTCCACAGACGTGTCGAGCACCGAAGAATCTTTTCCGTTCGTGGAGAATAAAAAACTCATGGCGGTACAAGCGACGGAAGACCTTCGTAAGTTGAGCGATATACTGAGAGTACAGATAAACGATAAATTCATAAAAGCGACGGGCGAAAGGCACGAACTATTCTCTCATTACATCGATATTTCTAACCAAGAGAAACTATTTAAGAAGGCGTGCAATAAAACTACAAATCATTTCCCACAAGTGATGTATTTATTCTGGAAGCGGTGGTTGCTCAGCAATTTGCAAGACTTGATATTCATGGAGTCGCGCGGACGGTTGATTTCCAAGTCCATCGGGTCGATGCTCCGCATGAAGAAGCATTTCGATTACCTCGAGAGCATAACTCAATACGGCGACAAGCTGCACCAACAGATCATCTACGATTCCGTCGCCGAAGATTACAACTTGCTCTCCGATGGCGTGTACGACTTGAGAAAAGCGATTGCCGACCTTCTCAACGACATCTTCTTCAGCTGCCACAAGATAGATAACAAATTCGAAGAGTACAACACGATCAAAAAGGAAGTGGACAGCATCCAAGCGCAGATCAAGAATTGTAACAGAATCAGGAGGCGAGAGAAAGAAAAGTACAACAAGATAAAAAGCGTTTTGGATAGTACCAAGGTCGAGCCGAAGAAGGTCGTCTTCCGCAGTCACGATCAACAAAGTCCCAATATCAACGTGTATATCAAGTACAAAATGAAGAACAATTTCACACGGCACGCTCTCACCAGACTCCAGACGTTAGCCCGTAGCCAGCATTACAAAGTCCTATCGTTGACCAACGCGACCGCTCCAGTCAAGTACCATTATATCAAACACAAAGAGCTCAAAGGATTCGAGTCCTTGTTGAAAATGGTCAAAAGGAGCTTCGACAACTTAGACCCGTCTCCGAAGGTTCAGCAAAGAAAACCCAAAATACTTCCGAAAAGAAAAGGTAAAAAAGGAAAAAAGAGGAGGTTGAAATATTAACTGCTTCTCCCATCATGCTTCGAGCTGGCCAACTTCATAACTTGTACAGTGGAATTCTAAATTTACTTAGCGAGAAAAAAATTTAATTCCAAACAATGATCGCATTTTTTCATTTTTTAACCTAAATATTGACTAAAAATTTTGCCTCTGGAAAAATAGTCATTTGGTTTATTGGATTGAAATATGTATATGTATCAGCTGATGTTTAAAACTATGAGTGAGCATATGTAATCATTAGATTAGTCAATATTTTTGTAACTCTCCTTTTTGAATATATTAAGCTTTAGTTTTATTCACCGCCTCAGTTAACTGTTTTTTCGATTCGTGGATTTCGATTTTTCTGTGACTCCATTCTTCTTTCGCTTTCTGCAATTGTCGCATTCTTGTTTGCTTTCTCTTTTTTCACCAATTGTCAATTTGCTCCCCGGTTTCTATTCTGAAAGCCGTCGAAATCCTAGGAAAGATTGTCATCGGCCAAAAATTTGTATTATCAACGGAATCCATATTAGTAAACTTGAAAGAATTCAACAACTAGGATGTGAATATATTTACCGCAATGAATTCAAAATGAATTTTGCATATTTGCAAATCGGAATAGCAAGAAAATTATTATTCAAAGAATTTCTAATTTAGAAGGGAATTATTCTAAACCGGTAATTGACAAAAAGGAGAAGTGAAACGATAACCTGCTCATTTTTATGACTTAACATGAACATAGCCTTCTATTAAGTATATGATTATGTTTATTTTTTAAACAAAAATAAACTTTAATGAAAAATGTTTTAATGCACTGCACAGGGAACACTTATTTGAATATCTGAGAGGTGAATGCCCATAACCACCTAATCTCTGCCAAATCTGCTTCTTCATATATTTCATATCTTATAATTGCCGATTAATTATTACAGAGAATGTTGGTTGAGTGAGTTAGAATGAAAACAGGACAAAAATATTGACGAATAACTGTATTTATCTACGAGAATGATTATGTGTGGGGTTCCATGGTGTTTTAGGCTAATGGTGTGAATGATGATCAGTCACCGACGGAATACAGAGTACTACGGTAGCCCGTCATGCAGTATGCTTGTTTTTTCTATGAATGAAACATTGATGGAAAAATTGATTTGATAATATGTGAAGGGTGTAAGGAAAGTGTCCCAGATCTAAGAAGATAAAAAATGCAGAGGAAAATAATGCTGAAGAAAAACATGAATGAGAGACTTCCTATCTGTCGGAAAAATAAATAGATTAATTAAATTTTAAAATAAAATTGTCCAGTTTATAACACATTTGTGTGAAAAACAAGGCAAATTTAACAATTTTTTCATGGGTTAACTTTGCCCAAAGAATGACAGTTGAAATAACTCACAACTCATTTCAGATAAAATCCTTCACAATAATATCCTTCAAAATAAAAAAAGTTTATATGAAAAAATTGAATTATAGTTGAAAATCATTCGTTTCTTAAGAAGAACTGGGTTAAATTTGATATACTAATACAAAATTTCATGCATCATTTCTGAAATTAGTTAAAAAATTAAATAAAAAAATACCGTATATAATCCAAGGATTTTCCAAGATATGTTTGGTTCACTAATACTTTCCGCTTAATTAGTTTTGTGGTTATTTTCTTTGTTCACGTTCTGCACTTGTACACTTCTGAGTCGATGAATTTGAATACTTGAACCCATTGTATTTTTTCCTGAGTTGTGTTGTAGCCTTACGGTTGGAGATAGGGATAAAAGAGGTGGCCACAAGGCCTTTTGCACCTCGACCTGAGTAGATCTATTGTGCTCTTCTATTTTTTTATAAGCCACTTCAGTTTGTTAATCCATAGCCTTGCCAGCGGCTCCTTAGTGTGGATCTTGCTTGCGGCTTTTCCTCTTCTTGTTGCAAGAATTTGCATGTACATACACCTTCATAAAAACATAAAATGTGTCTGCGGTCTCCTCCTGGCAATATCTGCACAGTGTTTCTACCTATTCGTCTGTCTGCCTTTTCTGTTCTGCGCCAGTGCTCTGTCAGGAGTCTAATGAGATTTCTGGTTCGGTTGCAGTGCCTCCTAGTAATTTCCTTGGGTGTTTTGCGGATGGCCCTTCTATGAATCTCTTCGCTTGCCTCATAGCTGGGGTATTATTCGACCAAACTTTAGACTCATTAAGGATCCATTTTAAGATGTATCATCTTTTGTGGCAAGACGTAAGCCACAATAAGTTCGGGTCCTAGAGAGTCCTGGTTCCCTCTTTTGCCACCATGTCAACCTTTTCATTGCTTCTATGCCCCGAATACCCAGGGACCAATGCCAAGGTCAGGCCATTGGTGTAGCTGAGTTCCCCCAAGGCATCAGTTCCAAACGTACTTTGCTAACGTAAGGCTAGACCCTTTAGTAACATAACAAAACTTTAGCATATTTACCTAATTTTACAGTCAGTTCAGTCTTTGGATTCATCCCGAAGTCAGTTTTAGATGCCGTCAGTGTACCAGTAGGAATTTGACTTTAGCGGTGTTCCTTTGGCCCATTCTTCCCGTCTGTAATCAATACCTTGTAATTTTTAATGTGTGTGTTTTGGAGTAGTGACATCGATTGGCATGCATAATATCTCATCTGCCTGTATCTCTTTTTCAGTTTCCATTGTTCATTTACATGGCCTATTATTGCAGATGTTGCCATTTATGAGCCTGTGATCTCCTTGGATTAAAATATGATGCGGTGGGATGATTAACTGTTGTAGCTTTGTAAATCCTAGATTATATCCTGCGAACAAGTAATATATAAAACCACGCTCTCCAACTAAATGGTTTGTGTTTTTGCCTTTATACAGGGTTTAAACAATCTCAGTCCATTGAGTCTGTAATACTCTGTCAAAAAAAGTCTTCCTGTTGGCTTTAATGCATTCTGTAACCTCACAACCAGACTATTAGGTTGTGTCCAGTGAGAGATTTTCTCATTCTTACTTCTGCTTTCTATTTAGGGTTTGGTCCTGTCATCAGTGTGGCAGTTATTTTTCGTGCAATTTCAAAAAATTCGGCACGATTGATATCGGAGTTCATGCCCATGAGCTTTGATTACTTGATGTGACCAATTCCTTCTGACCGAAGGGGTTCATCTATTCCCATTCTCTTTTAGTGCTAAAATCTGGTAATGATTTTTACAACTGCGATTTTTAGACGCAACAAGCAAATGACGTAAATGACAAAATAAATATAATAAAGATAACAGTTATACTAAAAATCTAGCATGTTATACACAAGATAAGAGAAATAACCCGGCAGTGTGTGTTTGTGTGTTTGTGTGTGTGTGTATGTGTATATATATATATATATATATATATATATATAACCAAGTCCCGAGGGGTTAAATGCCTGGGTAGACTCTTAGCCTATCCCTAAAAGGTCCGGGACTTGGTCGGCTCACGTGTCCTGCATAAATCTCTTGGACTTGTTCACAAACCCCAAGATTTTGAACCATTTTATCTCGGGGAGTGATTTTATGTAAACAATTTCTCAAGAGATCTCTCGTACATAACACCGTTAAACGTCTGGGATTTCCAGAAATGTCCCAAGAAAGCTATTGGATTAAAATTTCACATTTTTCTGGAAGTTTTTGTATCGTGATTTAACAATATCAATTAACAGCTTCGGTATTTAGTTAAGGTCGTTGTACAGATAGAAAATTCAGATTCGCATGGTAAATTGGCCAAATGGAAGAAGAACAATTTTTGCTTCAAGCGGTTGAATTTTTTTGTTTCCCAGTCGGAGTCAAAAATTGGGGTAAGTATCGAACTCGAAAGTAGATTTCAAGATGGAGTCCCAAATAATGTCTATCAAACATTTGTATTCACTTGAAGATAGTACGGTTGGCTTTGTTGAAATTGAAAACGGTTCGACCATCCATTCATGGTCTTGCGGCATTGTATGTAGAACTTTTCGGAAGTAGTACTCAATGGACATCTCCCAAATTGCGGAGGTGTTCATATATTTCATCACTAAACGTGCCGATCGTAAGCTCTAGTTTGTTTTATTTTGACAAAATCATTTGACAGGAAAACCCTCCACCTCTTCCTTCTCATCAACCCAAAACTAGATTTTTCTTTTGAAGGCGCTATCTTTGTCATTATCATCGAAAGTTGTGTATTCTTCCCTTGAAAAGAAAGACTCATCTCAATCACTTTAATCAAAATATCTGATAAATACGACAGTGTACATTGTCATTTTTATCATTGAAAACGTTGGCCAATATGATATTGTGGTCCATTAACAAGATAAGACTTCAGAACGTAGTCGAGGAACAGACAGAATTCCTGTAATCGAAAGACAGCCACCTTATTTCTGAATGTAGAAGCAGGGCTTCCCCTAATATTGTGACAAGTCTTGACTTCAATGGCCGCGATTTGATTATTAATTTGTACATACTCACCCAAAAGTATTTTAAAAGAGGCTGGCATTTGTTTCATAGCTAAAGTACGTCTGTGGAGAACACAATGACTGCTGCAAAATAAACAAATTTCGCTTTCACTACTCATTGTTATTAGTTTTTAGTTTTATTTATTCATTCTACGTTTATTTTTGTAAATATTAATTTTTCTCGAAGTTCACCGCGGACCTCTAGTTAGGGTCGGCGGACCACAGTTTGGGAAGCCCGATAGAACCCTTATTTTGTCGTTTCAGTTTTAAAGTTAATAATATTTCGGACATTCTTCTTGTTTGATATGAGAGATCAGAGCGCTGGTCTTTAATGATAAAAAATTCCCGTTATGAGGAGAGGTGTCAGCGGAAGAATTGTCATATTTAATTAATATGTTTCAATTAAATATGAAATTTAATTTTTAAAAAATAAGGTTTATCCTTAGAAAGTGAGTATTGGCTCGTTAGCTTTGAACGTGGAATGTCATCTCGCCCGGGAGCTTCGTCTAAGGGGGATCAGAGGCCACAGATCGAAACCACTTCGGCCACTTTCTCAAAGGTAAATCAGGAGAAATGTTTCGGGTCCTCGACAACCCTCGAACTTTTCCCTCGGCGATCTCGAGGACTTCTTTATTTGCCGAGTCGGCATCCCTAAACGGTTCCTTATAAGTCGTGGATATTTCGAAATGACCCATTGCCCCGAATTCGGCCTACAGACCGTCTTGGGCGCGTTCCCTCCAGCCGGACCTATCCTCCTTTCCGCCTCCCGTCTCGTCCTGCCCGGTCATCTTTCACCGAACGCATTCCTCAATCGGATTCTACAAGAAAATTTTACCGTCTGCAAATTCCAAGGCCTGTCTCTCCATCTTCAGACAGAAATCTTTCGGCAGAGATGGATACTATCGGAAGCTATTGTTTCCTTCGACCTTTTTGTTCTTTTGTCGGCCATGCTGCACCATCCCGAGGTCCATTCCGACCTAAAAGCAGTGCACAGCGAATACAGTCAAAACACTGCAGCACAAATTAATTTTACTGCTACGTACTAACAATACAAGTACTAACATTAGAAAATAACTAATTAGTGTGTTCAACGTGTTAAGTGATATGGAAATAAACGTTTTAATATGAGAACCAACTTTCCCCGACAGGTTTACAGTTTCAACGAACATTTTTGCGAAGAACTTCATGACTAGGTACAAAAAAAGTCAATCAAAGTCGGCACTTTGTCCTTGTGTATATTTTCACTCTAAATGGGCGACTAGTTCTTGTATATTTCGGTTTCAATGTCTTTTTACATATTCAATCCGTGGATGTTTATTGAAACCCCTTTTCTAAAATGAAGTGGAACCAAAATTCCACAATTAATTTATTTTTAGTAAATAGAAAACGACAGGCGGCAGCCTAAAAAACGACTGTCTGCTTGAATGGACACTTGTCGGTTTACTAACATCGCCGATAGCACGTCTTGGTCCGCCGACTTTCGCTGCGTGTCATAATCGTGGTCTTGCTAATATTCTGGCTTGGACAGAAACAAGTTTAACATAGAAGAAGAAACGACAACGATCAAACCAATATTAACGATTGGAACAAAATCAAAATATCTAAAGATAGACTCGTATTATAAACAAATAAAATTCCCAAAGAAACATTCTCCATTTTGGTCCAATGCTATAAAGAAGGTCAAATATAATTTATACCAGCTTTCAATATTATACTCGTACATTGAAAATGAGGGACAAGAACGATTGTAATGAAGAAACATTCAGATCCTCGTCAATCTTTCAGCGAATACATCCCCTTCATCTGTACTTTGAAATTATTATTAACAATTTACAAGATTAGCAAATATGAACATCATATTTGACGCTGAAAACTGTGGTTTCAAATATAATGAAATGTGAGATAGAGATAATTTATATCAGTAATGTATATTATAATATTGATTAAATTGGTAGGTACCTCTTCCTCTTCTATTTTTCCCATTTTATCTGGCGTCCCCCAGGGAAGCACACTTGCTCCCTTACTTTACTCCTTCTTTACAGCCGATCTCCCATTACGTACCGACACCTTCACCTTCACATACGCCGATGACACGGAAATCCTCTCTCCAAACATCGATCCTGTTACTTCTACCCGCAACCTCCAATCCCATCTACATATGATTAAACACTAGCTTTGACATTGGAGAATCTTGGTGAACAATGAAAAACCTAAATACATAGTTCTCTCTTAATCATCAACTCTCCCACCTGTCCATATATTCGGCACCCCAATTCCTCCAGCGAATGATATTCAATTATCTTGGACTTTTCTTGGACAAAAGACATACTTGGAATCCACACACACGGCTAAAACGAATTGAATGTATCGTTAGATAGAAAATGCTGAAGAGACTACTTGACAAACGATCTAACCTGATATTACTTAACAAAAATATATACACTATTCTTAATCGCCCCAATTTGGACGTACAGACTTGAACTATACGGAATATCTACGTGTTCCAAACTCAAAAAAAAAATCCCTACAATCCAAAATCCTTCGCACAATAGTTAATACTCCATTCTACGTCACCGGTCGTATTACACACTACCCAGGGGCTCAATATACCCTAGGTCCCAATCTACAATAAATTTCACTCTAAACTATGCTCTCGTGACAACCCGTTAATTCGCAACCTGTCCAGCTCACCCTTCCTTGGTGGCCTCGCGCCCATCATGTAACTTGAGCAACTGTATGGGATGTTGTTGACTTCACGCCATAATGGTCAATCAGGGCCACTTTCACTGGATGGTGGCTGTTCAAATCAATCACGCCATACATATAAATGCGCATACAATATTGTGTATGTGCATGTATATAATTGTAAATACCATAATTTTTACTTGTGCATTTTGTATGCAGTTGTAAAATAAATAAATAAATGAAAAAGAAAAAACAAGGCATAATATAATCACCAATACATTTACAACGAACAATATCAAATTCAACATGCAGTGAAATATTATAATAATTGTAACCCCTAACTGAATATCTGTACGGCCAACACATCTACCTTTTTAAATTAAAAAATAATAATTTCTGTCCTGATCAAAGGTAGAAAATATGACTGAAAAACTGAATAATTAAATAATTAATGGTTAAAATTTTACAACACTTAATCATTGTATATATATCTCGTTAGCCGAAAACGGAATACATATATTGTATATATATAAACACACACACACACACACACACACACAAAGGCTAGACATATTTATATGTGAAAATAATTTTTTGCTTTGTCTTCTACCAATAAAAAATAAATATGCGCCATCAAAAAACTTAAATTATAATATATTGTTTATCGTAATGATCGATAACTTTTTAAACCTGCATCTTTTCAATTTCGAAAGGAATAAATTTGACTTTTTAGTTGTTGTTTTTTTCTATTTTAATTTAAGAGAAATTTAGAGAGATTATGAAAGAGGCGTTTGAGTTAAACAATTCGCCAGTCGTTAGAAGTCACAATGGACTTGTAAATATGAATGCACCCAGAGGAGTGGAATATTCAAAAGTCAAAAGAAAAAGAGAGAGAGGAAGAAAAAGGAGGAAGAACCGGCCTCCAGCCTTGTCATCCCGCATTAATCAAGTTAGTGAAAGTGGCTGACTAAACTGGGCTAACGGAATTTCATTTCTGAGTCTAGCCAGGGGCCGCGGTGGCTCAAATTCCGATCGAGGCCTGATAGTTTTGCTTCGAATATCGCCGGAACACAATAATTTTCGAATCAATTATTCCGAAGGACGACACGGGTTCACCCTTGTTCTCGTTGTGATTCCGGCCGGATTTATCGAAATCGTGGAATATGTGCCAACCGTGATGTAATCCACTCCTGCACTCCATCCCGGTGACCATACCCATTTTAGACCTGGCTTGAATTGAGTTCGTCCGCTAATGAAACTCGTAAAACGTGGTTTAAAAAAAGCATAAAACCCAAACTGGGTGCCTTGGTTTACTTTCATTCTCGTTAAAAAAATTAATAAATGAAACTTTGATGAAATTCGCATATTTTTATGCTGTATGAGCACAATTTAAAAACTTTCTTATTGATTTTATAATCATCGTTACGCTTACTAATACACTCTTTTTATGCATAATTTAGCTTAATTTGTTCGTATAATTTCATTGTTTTAATTACATCTTACCCAACACCTCGAACTGAAACCTTCACCTATTTTACATACAAATATATCATAATTTTACATATTAATCCGTCCGGAAGTAAAATATTGATCAACCATAAGAAATTGTTTTTACAAGATTATTAATAATGATCAATTTAAAAACATTCATTTAATTTTTTTTTCGGGGTTAATTTTTTTAAATTTACTTTATTTATTTCCGATCAAATATAGGCTGTTGCATTGTTGCCTCTTAAATTTAAGCCAATATAAAAAAAGCAAAAGAGGCATAATTTTTTTTTTGTTCAACTTATTCTGTTAACCCTTTATGACGCAATGTTGTCTTAGATCAAGTCGAACATTAGCAATTTAATTAAAAGGTTAGAGGGAAATTCCGTAAATTTAGCGATTGAGTTTAGATTGGCGCCAAATAAGTAAGTGTTGCCAATACATGGAAACATGGCAGGAAAAACATTGCGCCCGCCCTAAACTGACGGGATTTCCTCTAATCTTAAACAAAATTTCTAAAGTTGGCCTTGCTCTTAAGCAACTTTGGGCAAGAAATGGTTAAATTATAACTGAATATGAAAAATGTTATGTTTGACAAACATAATAATCGATACAAGATGCAGTGGTGTTGTGAAGAGCCAATGTTGGAGATAGAAGATTCCTAGAGGAGATTTCAGATTGGCACCAATAAAATCAGTGTTGCCAATACAAGAGATGAAACAGTCAAGGAAAAACACTGCACCCACACCAAACATAGGAATAGCTAAGCTATAGCAAATTAGTTTATTTTCAATTTACTGACTTTGGTCTGTTGCTTCTTCAAATTGATTTCGAGTATCAATATTCTTAAAGTTTGGTCAAAATATCCTCAAAATCTTTGTAAAACTAAGGAAATATCAAAAGTCTAAAAAACATTTGAAAAGTATCTTTTTTTTTCGATTTATCCAAATTGAAGCCTCGTTTGAGTCGAGAGTTGCGAGTTAGCGACTTTGGCCTGTTGCTACTAATTGATTTCGTGTATCAATCTTCTTAAAAATTGGTCAAAATACCCACAAAACCTGTGTTAAGCCCTCCTGAACGATAGAAATTTAAGAAAAAAGTACAATTACATTAAATGAAGCAATGAAGAATGCCTATATTTTTGGTATTTTTACTCTTTCTTACTTTAAACATACAAGCTGTAAATTTCTCTGTAAACTTCTGTTAATATTCAAACTGCGTGTATGGCAGGGTTTCATTCCAGTCCTAGGGATGTGGCTATTGACACAAGGGTCCAATTTGATCCTTGCATGTGGACATAACGATTTCACCTTATCCGTCTTCGTTTCTCAAGTCTTACGAGATTCAAAAACGAGGAAGAGTTTTTCCCATTTGGTCGATGGATCTTGCGAAACGTCTGAATAATCCAAGCCGGGATGCGTATACGAATCTTAATAGAGATCGCGATTCTTATTTCGGAGAAAAAACCCGATAGGGTGTAATTTTGTTTATTTTTGGTAAAAACGGCTTCCGTGAGTTTATGGGTAAAGAGTTGTTTTACAGTTTCTGTAAGAATGAGAATCTTTCAGATTTTTCGGATTTTTTAGGATCGTTGCGTGCTGGAAAAGAGTGAAGATTGACTCTTCAATTTTGACATTTTTAAATCGATCTTTCATTGGCTTCATGATTTAAAACTTATGTTTTTCGTGTAAAGAAACGGATTTATTTCTTCTTGCATAAAGTTTTTGGTTAGAACGGAAAACGTTAGGTTTTTTAAAATAAATTGGACTCTTACGTGGAATGTATAGAAAATAGCGTCCACTGGCGGAAAAGCGTGATGCATTTTCGTCCAAACGGAAGGAAAGGAGTGAGGCTTTTGTCCTCCCGGGAGGAACACCCTCGACCGTTTCCTGTTCAATTTCTCCTATGCGGTTTGTCGCGAGGGGGGGTCGATTGTCGAAATAAAAATATATAAAAAAAATTCGTTTCTCTTTCCCTCGGCAATGACAAGAGCGCGAAGATCACGTTAAGACGGCCGCTTTCTTCCTAATCCGGCGTATTTCTTGAAAAACGCCGTCCTTCGGAATGGGCACGTGATGAAACCACTTCGGGACAATGGAGTCGTGCTTCGCCTTATTTGTTTACAATTATTTTTGTCTTTTCGACGTGTCGTTAGTGTAACAAGGCTTAAAAGATGCCGGGAAAAATTACTTTCACCTCGTCCGGCCTTAAAATCCCATTATTTTCCCTTACGTTTTAACTTTTATCCTTCGCGACGAGCCCAAACCAACCAGAAAGGCATGAAAGCTCATTTCCGTAAAATGAGTTACATAAACTTTAAAGGACAAATCATTTTTAAACGATTCAATTTTCCAATAATGAAACAAAAAAACAAGGGCAGAAACGACAACCGGTTGGATTGAAAGTATTAAATAAGCCTTTCACATAATCAGAAAAGACGACCATAAATGAAAACCTTTTCTTTTAGAAAGTGTTGTTTTAATATACTTTTTATATTATTAATTGATCAATTAACTCAAGAGATAATCTTTCAATCGAAAAATGTATATGATAAAGAATGAAATCATTATTAATAGACATCAGGACCCTAAACGTTAGTCCTAAACATAGAATACAAATCCATTTATGTTTAGTGTTCTAATTGACCATATTAATTATTTCAATTAATTATTTTTTTATGTAAGGTCTTGGTTGAGATGAATACAATAGAATAAAAAATTGTACATTTCCAAGAAATGACAAAAATAATACAAACTTCCCTTTAAGATGAGAAAATTAGGGGAAATTTTATTTCAGTGGTTTGTAATATAACCCAATTTCGAATATAACAGCAAACTAGAGATCCAAATTCTCTAAAATTCTATTTGTTTTCATTCTAGGGCGAGATCTTTTTCCATTCGGTTTTTCTTCCTTTTGACTCAATGTTGGTCCGTTTTTTGTTCTTAATGGACAATACAATTAATGGCCTTCTTAAGCAAGAACGCATCACGAATTATCAAGCGGTTGTAATTATTTTAAGATAAAAAGCGGTCCGTTTTGTAAAGCTGTGTTTACCCACTCGGTACATCTAGCTTACAAATTACCGCTTAACGCATTTACATTCAATGCCTTGAATTGTGTGGAATTATAAAATGCGAATTGCCCACGGTTTGTTTTATCTTATAAAATGCCCATTGTCCCGACGCGTTTTCGCCCGATTTGAATTTAAATTTGTTATAGATTACCCAGCAAATTCTGTTTTTCACGTCTTTGATAGAAGATTTCTAAAAAGAAGCAATCTTACTAAACAATAAGTAACGGTATGAAAATCGCCAATTTAGTAACGTTAGTCATGTCAAAATGAAATCCGGGATCTCTAGGAGGAAAACCGTGATAGTCCTAACAGGAACGCCGTCCTACACGGCTATGCAAATCGATGAATGCCTTCGGCATTGAAATCGGCCCGCAGCCGGTAGTTCGGGGTCACATAAAACGATCTGTGAATCATCTAAGCTCGGGGCTAGCTCTGCAATTTTTCTTTTTTAATAAATATTTATACAATACGATTCCCTCAAGAATGATTCCAACTAAAAAAATGGGTTAATCATGTATGGCCTATTCCCAGTTGGAATAGGAATTTTTAGATCTCTTTCGAATTCTTGGCGTGGTTAATTAAACTGCTATTTTCTTCTCTCTCTCTCTCTCTCTCTCTCTCTCTCTCTCTCTCTCTCTCTCTCTCTCTCACTCGCCTTCTATTGCTTTCTATTATACTTTAATTCTTCCCATGTTCTTATTCTTCATTATATATCCTTTTGCTCGTCGTTTACCTCAATGGCTGACAATAAGCATAAAACAAATATTGAAAAAATAGGTGTAGGTGTATAGGAAATGGGTCGTTCATGTTACATCCGTCTTGGAACGGTTGTAAATCGCCCAACCCCTTTCGAAGGCTTACTTTTCACCTGGCTATCACGAAAAGTTATAAATTTTCAACGAAAGCCAATTAGCTGTAATCTATCAGCCGTATTGGATGTCGTTTAATTGAAAGTAATTCGTGAATCGTGAGGGGAGAAAAAGATAGGAAAAAAGCGCGTGTCGTGCACTGGAAAATCAGGCCAGTCACTTGCCCAAAATAAAATTCAACCGGGGACGAGAAGTATGTGAAATTACCATGGGAAGCCGAAAACTTCCAAACTCGACATAACCGAATTGTGTAAATTGATTACTTTTACGTCACGGCCGGATACCGGGCCCATCCAACGGTCTTTACTGTTACCGATGATTTTAAACACTTCATACCCGATTATTCCGTGTAGAATCGAGCCGTGACAATGTCACCGCTCTTGTACACCGTACGGACATTAAAATTCCACTTACATACGACAAGAATATGCTAATTTGCCCCGGGTTAAACACAGCCCTTGAATACTTTATAAAGAAGGCTCTTTTATTATTCTCGTTTAGTGGATTCACTCTTTTTTTTTTTTAAGTTCTTGTGCTTCTTCTACTGCACGCCCACGACTCGACTCTAATTTTTGTTAAATACGCCTAAACCACTGTTCATGATACTCTTTTATTCTCCAATATTTCTTTACATACGATAAGAAAATCATTATAGGGAAATTGTGAATATTCCGAAATTTCTTCATAACATTCGTGTAAAACTAAAGATTGGATGGTGATTCAGTGTTACATGTAACTTTAAATAATACTTTTGAGTCTTATAATAATGTATAATTTCAATAAATTATGTATACACTGGTAAATCGACTTAGTCGAGGGAGTAAAAGACCGTGAACTATGATTATAAAACAGACAAGTGTACGTATAATGTATGTGTTAGCACAATACATTTGCATTGTAAAAGTGTAATTTTCTTTGACTGTTTTAACATTCTAATCGCTTTCATGAAATTAATTATGGAAAATTATTAATTAATGGGTTTTTGTTAAAAGATTATATCGTTTTAATCAGGAAGTGGTAAGTTTTCAATCAATCGTATGTAGTTTTGGATTATTTTAAACTATATAATTACTATCAACCTTCAATATTACAATTGTGTATTCAAAAATCGGGGCTGGACCAAATAAAAAAGAAAACGGGCCAGTTAGACGATAAATAATATCGAAAAAGCTGTGGGTTTTGATAGATATTGATAGTGAAACTTCCATGTATCGTCACTTTTGGGGGAAGGAAATATTTTCGACTATTCAGAGGTGTCCGCTTTTGTGATAAGTGTGAAAAAAATGATTACTATTACAAGATGGGCCACAATAGAGCATACAATATACCGTCACCTTTGAAACACCGAGGATTTTTAGACTTTACTATGACCAGAGAGTTTTCAAATTCACCGAGAATATTTGTGCATAGGAGCAAAGCTTGAAAACCTTTGAAACTTTTCCTCCCTGACAACGCTCATTTTTTTAACTGCACAGTTTTATCCGGAAGTGCTCTAGAACAAACACGGTTTCATCGCGTTAAAAAATATTTTGAAGTTCAACATCGGTAAAAATCAAAAGAATTTTAGGGCTTTTTAACGGATAAGGATTGTTTTTTTGTTGTTTTTTTTGGCTTTGCTTAGATGCATACGGCCAGTGTCCCGAGTTGCCAGCGACACCACCCGCCCGACCCGCGAGAACCGACCAAAGCCACCCCCGGGAAGAGACCTAGAGCGCCCCCCTGACTTATTTTTTTTACAATTGGGAACTCCCCCCTCTCTTACGGGTGCATTGGGAGGATATAGAAAAAAACCACTTACATCGCTTTACAGTGCTGTGGAAAAGTCCACATCCTCCCCGCAATCCGGGGCAAAAGGCGCGGGCAGGCCTCCCGGACATAGATTATTGTTTGAATAGTCTATTTATCTATTCCGCTATATTCCAGGAAGTCAAAAATATATCTGTATATAACACCACTACTTGTTGCCAACAAGGTTTCATAGCTGAACGGCTTGATCACCTCCTTCCGCTGGAAGATCCGTCTTAAAAGATTCTCTCTTTCTGTCTCATATTCAGGACAGAAAAAGACAATATGCCTCATGTTGTCTGGCTCATCGCATGTGGAGCAATTTTGCGACGGCCTAAGACCAATTCGATGCAGGTAAGATCCACAAATGCCGTGATTTGTTCTTAAACGTGTTGAAGCAGAAAAAAAAATTTGCATCCGTACTCTGTCGACAACTTCATAGCTAAATCTCGCACCTTTAGTTTTTAACTTTCACGCACTTTAATTATAGTATATTAATTTTTTTCTTTAAATTTCAAACGAACATAGATATTCGATATTTCCGCGTCAAAGTTCAAATTCAAACTGGAGAAGGGAAAAGTCCATAAATATGTTAAATGGCCTAATCAAAATCAAGGAATTCCAAAGGACGATATTGGAGGGCGAATAAAACAGGGGAAAAGGCGCGGCGTTTCTCAGAAAACGTTCATTTTCGTGAGGATGCTGTCCGCCTTTGTTAGAGCCTTGGAGGCAGAATATATTTGACAAAGCCGTCTCCGTTATTGGGATTCCGCTTTAGAGAAGATTTTAATGTAAAGAAACTAAGGGGAAAATGCCGGAGAATCAGAATTTGTCCGTTCAATGGTGCGTGTCGTGTTGAGAGGGCACTGGATTATACTTCTGCCAATACAGAGACACATCCTAAAAGCGGACACACCGTCCGCTTTTTAGAGGTGTCTCTGTATTGGCAGAAGTATAATCCAGTGCCCTCTCAACACGACACGCAAGAATGGCACAATCACACAGAAGACAAACATTTTGAGCCCTGAAGATGATCTCAATAAAGATCGAAACGTTGCACGTTAAAGAAAATGTTTTTCTGAAACCTACTTCACACCAGACCGCATCTCGCGATTTCTGAATAATTATCGATTAATGGTCACTAGTACCACACATTTATAATTTATCTGTAAATAAAATATCACACCAATTTAATACGCGTTAAGCTTGAAGAAAATTTATTTGTACAATAAAAGTGCAATAAATTCGAGTTTAAAAACGATGTCATAAAAAACCATATTATGGCGTTTAAACATATCAGACATGTATTACAAAACTATTGTGAACGGATTATCTACTGGATAAAGAAATGTTCGTAGTAGTGAACGTCGTAATCCGGACGGATTTTATGCTTGACCGGTCGCTTAAACCTACCGTTAGATTAACAATGTAAACAAGAAACAAATCCTATCTACTCGGCAATTCTTTATTGATAAATACGAAGTGTATTCTGTCCGTGTGCACAGACGGTTGAGAAAGTTCAAAAATTGATTGGAAATCTATAAACGAACGTGTGTTGCATCACTTTCTGTGACTTCTTAATGGATTTCTATTTTTAAGACGGAATTGTTTAAAAATTAATTTCAAGTGGTGGTAGGTTTGTTGATTGTCTAGACTACATGATAATAATTTTTTTTTTTAAGGAGATTCTGCAGTCCAGTTAACTTAAACTCTGACATTTAAGATAAAAGTCACCCGACGAAAAAGAATTTATTTTTTTATTATTCGTCAACCTTAATCTTATTTTGTAACATTTTCTATGAAGCAGTTTAGTTCTGATTCGTCATCAAGATTTGATACGTATGAGAAATATTTTTTAAAAATTTATCTCAACCAGTTTTAGGTTGGATTTTCTACATTTTGGCATAAGGAATGGCCTACAAGTTATTAATTTATACTTACCTTATCGGCTTCCTGGGTAGATGATGTGAAAAAAATTCAAACATGTGGAGAAACTTAGTGTTATTTATTTCCTTGCTCTTTGACCTAAAAACAAAAATCTCCCTACTTAAGTCAGGTTTTCAGCTTTAAAAAAAGTTACCGAGTCTTCAGGAATACAAAAAACCTGTAATCTATTGTTTACCTACGAGAGGAATGTCGAAAGATCGGATGGAGGGTCTGTTTCCCATTATTTGGGCCACCATCCCATTGGGTACCGTACGGCTTTTTGTCGCCTGGAATGGGAACGACGGGTGATCTATGATGATCCATGGAATTGTTCGGTTGTGCAGCCCTGAATGACTTACCGGCAAGGTAGAGCTAAAGAGTATGATCACAGTCGAACAGCGACAGACCGTTAGCGTTGAAACGTGTGTCCCGAATCCGGTTCTGATCAAAAGCCGAGCCGGATCATTGACGTTTTTCCACAAGATTCACTGCTATCCCGGCGTTATCTACAAACAATTTCTTACAACAGTTTATTCTTCATGATTGCTAGGAAGATTGGCAGTGATTTTTCCCAAATGCTTAAAAACGAGAATCAACCGTGATCATACACACAATCTTTCTGCAAGCGGTACAACTCGATTCCAGATATAAGATCAGCATATAACTCGGTCAGATCAAAACGATATCGTGGGTGAAGGTCCAAATCTGCGAACAGCGAAATACAATTATGACTTACTCCAACGTTCAAATTATTCTATGACCGGCCTTAACGATCCCAGAAAATAGGTCAGTGTATGAAACGTCAATTTTTCTTACACTCGCATAGAACAGTTTGTAGAGACGTTTATCCGGTCAATTCACACGACCTCAATTATCCCTGATCATGAAAATGATTTATGGTCATGGTGTTTTCACAACAAATGAAACCTTTCTCCCTCGCTCTTTCTCTCTCCCTCCCACCTCTCGTTCTCTCTTTCCCTCCGCGCTCTCTCTCCTCTCTTTCTTACTTCACCTCTCTCTGTCCTCTCTCTTTCTATCTACCTATCAATTACTACNTCTATCCATCTATTTATCTATCTCCATCTATCTATCTCCTTCCCTCCCCCCTTTCTATCGATGATTTGGTCAGAAGCGTTTCTGCTTCTTGCAACTTTTAATGAGGTCTTGCGCTTCTGATAAGCGCCCCACCCTTTTTATAACACTGACGACACTAATCAATCTATGAACTATCTAAATATTTAATATTTATTAGTCTGTTTATCTGTCTTATTTTATTCACCCCAGCATTTTCACAATAAAGTGCGTTCCATTGTGTTTCCAGTCGTGCTTAACGACATTTTAAAAATAATAAACTTGATTCATTGGGAACTGAAACAAGTCATCCTACTTGAAAATGCCTGTCACTTTCTTTCAATCAACCACCAAATAAAGGTTGATGGTAAAAAAATGAATCACAGGCTTACCGAAAGGGAAAGAAAGTATTTCCAAGTCCATCTCGATTCTCATCGCACGTGGACGCGGCCCAGAAGCGTTTCATCTCCCGCTTTATTAGAAATGAATGTAATCCACAGGGAGCAAGTCATCTGTCCTTAAGGGCCTCCCCGGATGCGATCAGGACGGAAATTAGGTACGGTTTCTTCCTTTATCCATCTCACTTTCATCTTCTCTCCGTTTATGTAACGTACGTAAACAATTCCGGGCAAAACGCGTTTGTATTTCCCATTTTACCCGTAAATAGCGGAATGAAAATAATTGAAAGAAAGTTGAGCAACTCGGTAAAAGTCTTTTCAATCTATAGTTACGCATTCTGCTATTTCTCTATATACAAGTATAACAAGTTATATTTATTTTTTTAAATAATAATAACATCCCCTTCTTCAATTTCATGAAAAAATATTTTTCGCAATATACGATAAATGGGAAGATATGCCGGCTATATGGGATTGGATAAGGGGAGGGTGGTTACACCCTAAATAACTACACTCTACTAAATTTATTATCATAATGCCAGCGACTATATTTCTATGTCTGCTTATCCTTCCTTCTATCTCTCTCTCTCTCTCTCTCTCTCTCTCTCTCCCTCTCCCTCTCTCTCTCAGGGAGGGCTCCCATTACAGGCGCACTATAATTAAAAAGTAAAGTACAAATAGTTCTAAAATAAATACAGAAATGTAAAAGAATGATAAAATGTTAAAATATGCATGCATGCAATGTTTAATAAATTGTACTAAAATAAAAATACTACAAAAAACCACAATACGTAAAAATAACCCTTAATCGGAAAATAGGATAAATAAAAACGAAGATACAATATATATAAATTATAGATATAAATGTATAACATATATATAACTTTTTCCTAATATAAAATAGGCAGTTGTGTACTGAGAAATGAGAAGAATTAATATTAATGGTGGTGAATTTGCTGGGGGATGAACTCGTGTGGTTGTTTAACTAGATCTTTCTTTATCGTGTAAGCGAAGAATATGATGTTTATTCATGGTAAAAGTCTATAACCCCGAGCAAGAAAATGGGCAAAAGGATATAAGCGGTAACTGTCTCGAACGATCCTATTGAATCGTTCATTTCTTTGTTCGTGACGACGACGATCGGTACACATTTCCTATTAGTATCGAACGATCTAAGGACCAATCGAAGGTCTTCAGTGTGATGTCCGACAAAAGAACAATGAGCTCTCTTCCTTGCCATTAAAACGACTTTCTACATCACGCCCTGTGCCCTCTTCACGAATCCGATCTTCTCAGGGTCTCAATAGTGTCGCATGGACGTCACCAGTTCTCTCACAATGGAAATAATTTCCTGGCCTTTGTTAATTATTGTTTTGTTTATTGTTTTTTTCTTCAATATTGTTCTTGAAATATCGTGTCTATATGGTATACTTTCCACGTCGAAAGACTATATTGATTTCGATACCTCAATTGTAAATTATACGTGAAACTCCTAAAATTCGCTGTATTGTGTTATTTAACATATCGTGTTTTAACATACAGGTCGTGGGTTCGAATCCCTCTCGGGCCATTCACTTTTTTTCATCTCAACTAAAAACCTTAATTAATTGTTATTTAACATAGTTTAGAGAGAATGAAAGATAG
This sequence comes from Cimex lectularius, assembly GCF_000648675.2. Taxonomy (NCBI): domain Eukaryota; kingdom Metazoa; phylum Arthropoda; class Insecta; order Hemiptera; family Cimicidae; genus Cimex; species Cimex lectularius. Next base: position 1,155,760 of record NW_019392716.1, on the reverse strand, counting down.
ATAGATAGATACATAGAAACATAGATACATAGATACATAGATACATAGAGAGAGAGAGAGAGAGAGACAGACAGACAGACAGACAGAAAGAAAGGAACCTGACAGGAAGATTTACTCAATACTTATTCGGAGATTGGGAGATGCGGTCTGGTGTGACGTAGGTTTTAGAAAAACATTTTCTTTATCGTGCCGATCTTTTCGATCGTACGAAGATCGTTTCGATCTTTATTGAGATCATCTTCGGGCCTGGGATTTATAAACTTTGTTTAAATTTTACAAATACATGTAGGATGTGTATTACGCTTTAGCGTTTTCACGGAGGAGGACTACTCCATTGTTATACCTCTGCGGACCACTTTTACTTTATCGTCTGGTCGAGGGGGAATTGAATTTTACAAATGCTTTTCTTCTCAGGAAGTAGTCCATCCCACGACAAGCCGGACAATACCCGGTTAAGGAGATCTTAGAACAAGTAAAAGTTTTTAAAGTAATTCGTATGTACATTTCCGAATTTGATGTCCCTATGAAACTTGCACTGTGATAAATAGTGATGGTTGAAAGTTTCCCTTTATGTTAGTTTTATTTAAGGAAAACATTTCAAATTATATGTTTAGTTTCATATTCCAACCTAAAGGTTTTTTTTTATCTGTCACCTCTGGTTATGGTAATTTTAACTAGCAGCATTTTTACAATATAACTTCTGGTTTTGCCAATTACAAAAATAATCCATTTTTATGTAAGGACTCAGCTAAGGTTATGGTTTTTCATTCGAAAAAATTATAATTAGCGAGTCAATTTGAGTAAATATTTTGAATCGATACTGTTTTTCCCCGATTTCACCTTCATCCTTTAGTGCCGCCTCTGAGAGATGAGGTAAGAGCTGGGCGAGGCTTTGGGCACATAACCGGAGATACAGGAAGAGAAATAAACCCCTGTCGCACGTAACAGAATTCCCCACAGGGCCGGACCCAGATAAGCCGCATTTGCCCAGGTTCGGTCCAAATCGCACCGAGATAAGGATCGAATGCGGTTTTTCCTAGATCCACCTCGTCCTCCTGGGCGAGTCCCGAGAACTCGGCCGGGACGGACAATGGGAGTAAGGTCGGGTCCTTGAGGACACCGCCGACTCAATGCCGACCGGTTCTCCCGACCGCTATAATTACTTCGGATATTATTCGCCTGTTGGGCAAAGTGCAAATGAAGGAAGCCGGGACTCGGTGGGCTTTCGACATTTCAAGCTTTGAAACTAGACCGGGTACCAAACTCCCTGTCGCCCTTATTACCGGAGATAAGTATCACGTTAAAAAATGGCCTGTAAAAGAATTAGACATCGATTTGAAAAGCTCCCATTTGAAAATTATTTCGTGTACTTATCAACAAAGACAGTCTTTTTAACTTGAATAACAAGACAAATCTAAACAGATTATCACACAAAGAAGAAACATATCCTTGAGATAAGAGAGGNTATATATATATATATATTTACAAAGTGAACAATACAAATTACAGTAAACGAGATCAAAACATCTGTCCATTCTGTATCAAAAAATCAGCCATTGTCCGGTTATACTACACAGAGCAATACATCTATCCGTTTATCAATTTACCTTCATAATGACCGTGACAATATTTCTATGTCTGTCATTTTTCTCTCTCTTTTTTTCTTTCTTTCTCTCTTTCTCTTTCTGTTTCCTTCTCTTCTCTTATCCCCTCGGTCTATGTCTGATTGTCTGCTTACCGTTTTCAATCTCTTTTTCATTCCTCCCAACCTCCATCAGGTTGTCGTATACAGTGAAGCTAAGAATACAAAGAGGGACAGAGAAAAAGAAAAAATCATAAATAAATTTTAAAATGAGGAAGAGGTGATCGAACGTACAGAGAAATAAATATGCACAGGTAGACATATTTTCAGGCCAACACGATTTTCCGATTCATAAATACTTTTTAGATGTGAACGGATTCTTTTACTTATCGCATTTTTCATAAATATATTAATATATAGATATATAATAAATAGATAGTGAGTTGGGAGTCAGACAGGCAGACTTTTTTCCAATCAACAAGAAATATGTACGATTGTTCAATTCTTTTTATATTTAACTCAATTATAAATTTAAAGTATCAAGGCTAATTGATGATTTTACTTAGATATGTACTGATAAAAAATCCTGTTACGCAATTTCTGCTTAAATTGTCCCACGTCGAATGAGGTTAGAGAATTTATCAAATGTCCTATTGTTCTTTGTACTAAAATGTCCTCTGGAGATTGGGATCAAAACATGTTTTCACAAGGTTAATTATCAATTATTTAAAAGGCCGACTTTCTGAATCTTTAACATAGCGATGCCTCTGCCGAATTTGTAACTGGCATTTACGAATTGTTTTATTATCCTCTCAAAATTTCCCTTTGTGGGGAATTTTTTTAAACTTTGTAAATAATAAAATCGAGGTTAAATCCTTAAGTTTACAAAAAAAAATAATATTATTATTTTTACTGTTATATTTTTTTTATACATACATGAGAAAATGACAAATCATTTCTTTAAGTCTAGGACTCTAAAAAAATTCAATCTATAGAAATCCTTGATGCATGAATGAGCTAGGAATGTAAGTTTCTCTTTAATAAGATTTACGTGTTCCTTTTTTTTCCTTTTTATCATAACGATCATCTTCTTTCCGTATCGGAAACACAATTAAATTACACACCTCCGGGCGAATCCACGTCTTGATTACCGTGATACATCAAACATGTAAAGATTTGCCAACACGCAGTGTCACGTGTTCCCCCGAAGACATGATCGACGAAGTCTTCATCCGAGTCTTTCGGATCACGTAACCAGCTTTCTACTATTCTCATGACTACGTTATTAGTTAATGATGCAACGCTGTCATATAAATAAATAAAAAATAATGTTTTTGAAAACACATTTTTCTTGAATACGAGATCCAAATAGATTTCTTTAAGGTTTAAGACTTTCAGACGTCCTCTAATCCTTATATTTTCTCTTTAAAAAGTCATATATGTACGAGCACAAAAATCATAAAAATGCAAACGGATGTTTGTAGAATGTTCGAGCTCGGATTAGGCCTGTTTGTTTACATAAGGTGCAATAGAGTGCTATTGCCACTCCGTAATAGGTCGTTAGACAGAGTCGTTTCCATAAATTCCCTCCGGATGCAAACAATGGACGATAAAACTTCTTCCTCTTGAATTTCTTTTGGTATAAAAGACTTGTTGTTTAAATCTAAAAAATTAAGTCGTTAAATAAGATTTAAATAATAATAAACGTAGTAGTAGTATTACAAGTATTGGTAGTAGTATAGTAATAAAATAATATAAAACAGGTTGTTTTTCATGGCAACTCGGTTGGGCCTGAATGTAATAAAGAAACAAAAGTAAATAGGATGAGTAAAACTAAGTCGCTGGGAACGGATGAGGAAGTTGGTGACACACTGACAAATACCGTTAGACGAATAGGACTTGACCTTATCATGTGTATAGGTCGAAAGTAATTGAACTGTGTGATTTTGTTTTCCAGGTTTTAAAAAGCTTCTGAATTCAATGTAAAGGAGTAAACAAATGTTAAAGCACTGTGGTTATGACATGGTTAATGTGATCACCTCCTCATGAGATAAGAGAAAAGAAAGATGGTACTTCTTTCCTCGTTGCATAATTAGAAAATCTGCAGCGATGTAATTTCAGATGTAACTGCATTGTTCACCAAGTTCCACTATTGTTCTTTTTATGTTTTTTCTCCATCAAACCCGGGTTAACGGTAATTTTTCCTACCTCCCACTTTAAATGCCGAATTGAGATAACACACCGCGCTATAGGCCGCCGCGGTCGGATTTTCGGCGCGGACCTCGGATTAGAATAAAATTAGCATAAGATCTGTGGGTCTCGAAATTATGGCTCGCTAAATTCTAGCCTCTTTACAAGAGTCAATCGGTTTATTGGGTTACAGCCGGCCTGAGGATGTCCGGCATTCCACCGGCCAGTCCCAGACACGGGGATAATTGGATGGAACTTTCTCAAAACGCTTAAGGCCATCGATCCTCCTTTCTGTCTTAAAACGTTCAATTATCGCGTGAAGTTCACTCAACATCAACTAATTTGAAAAATTCAAAATAATAAATGTAATAAATGATACAAATAAATCATATCTCTCGCGCTGTAATAATCGATCGTAATTTATACATACGATAATAATTAAACATAAATCTATTATAAATAGCAGTAAACAGTTTATAATTGTCCGTCATAAAACACATATCCAACCTCTTTTCTATGATTAAAACTTCTCTCGCCTTCATACTTATCTGTAAATTACGTCTATCCTGCCATATTATATATTTAGAGAAAAACGTAGCTGCATAGACCTCATTAATGCACTGCGAATTATAGCTGAGCAATGTATCGAGCGAAAGAGCCTTCATAGATTTTGAAAAGGCTTTCGACTGGATCGATCTTGGACAAATGTTGCTCATTCTGGAAAGATATGGGATTTCCATAAAAATCATTAAACTTATTAAATATATGTACCGAGGATACAACTGTCAAGCAAAGAGAATTTTTCAGAACGGTTCAACGTAGGCACAGGAGTTAAGGAAGGACACATCGTGTTCAATTGGGAATGCAGGAAAAATTTGAATATCTTGATTTTGCCAACGCCATCTGTCTCTTGGCGTTAAGGATAAGCGAAAGGGGTAGGCTTAAAAATAAATACCAAAAAAGGACAAAAATAAATCCTAGTACAGATGACTTCCTGACGCTAGAAAACAACCTTGATTCCTATCTAGGAAGCGTGGAGTAAATTGGAGGTACTGAGCATGATGTGAAGAGTAGTCTTAGGAAAGCCAATAGTGTATTTATGCAATTGTATTAAATGGATCTGAGACTTGTAAAGTCACCAAAACCGTGAAGGTTCTTCCAGGTTTCCGTGATCCGCTGACCGCGGCGGATTCTCGGAATATGGTGGTATGAACAAATAAGCGATCTAGAGCTTTGGAAAAGAACCGACAAGCTCCCCATACATGCTGAAGTATACAAAAGAAAACGGAAATGGAAAGGACTTACACTGAAAAAATATATGTACCAAGGGATCCACGAAATAAAGCTTTCAGATGAATTCAACAGGACTAATGTCGAGATAAGTGTCGTAGAGTCGAACCCGCAAGAGCAACGCAAGATTGGACGACCGAGGCTATCGCGGAAACGATTACTAGGAAAGGAACTTAGGACAGTCAGAAAGTGGAGAGAGGCCAAGAACCTATGCTTCACTGTGAGCAACAGGAACTAAGTCTAAGTCCAAACATTGCTATGCGAACAATCACAACATAACTACTTCTTCGGTACTTATTTAAAAATATACACTTTTCACATAATTATTATTATATTGTGAATAATATTTCCAATGCCAACGTTTCGATCTTTATTGAGATCATCTTCAGGGCTCAAAGTGTTTGTTTTCTGTGTAGATGTGTCATTACTATGTGTCGTGTTGAAAGGGCACTTTTATAATTATTATTGTATTATGAATTATATTACGGTTTACTTATTGTGGCTGATTATTAACTCTCAACAAGTTGCCAAATATGCTAATTTTGACAAATTTACCTTACAGTTGTAATGTTGAAAACAGCGAAAATCCTCGAATGCCTTTATTCTGGTTTCAATCGAACCTCCCACCTCGGTGATCAAGTTCAAAATATTTTTCTTTAAAAAAAAACGCAAAAACCGTCGTAAAAATGTTTTCCCAGGGCAATCTGCATACATTTCGCCTTATAGCAGGCGCCTGTAATAACAGGTTGTCGGTGTTTGCCCCGGTAGGTTTGTCTGTTAACAGTTTAAATCTCGATAGCTCTGCTCCAAAAACCGAAATGGAATATTTTCGCGACGTGTTTGCCCGCATAACCAAATCCGGACGTTCCAAAAATATCGATCGTTTTTTACATAGTTCAAAATCCATCATCCCACACTTTTGTATGAGGTGTTCCTTCAATTTTTCAAAAGAAAACGCCTCAAAATTTGATGAAGGAATCATTAATTATAATTAAATATTAATAAAAATGCTAATAAGTCAAAGTCTAGGAGAATATATGTTAGATATAATTTCTTTTTAGCATAAAGACTGTTAATCTCTCTTAATTTTCTCTCTGATCACTGTTCGCTTTTCAATAGAATGTTTTTTTTTAAATATTTTAATAATAATAATTGAATGGGAAATTTTTGTTTTATCAATGGCCATTTTAATAAGTGAGCAATTAAGATTTCACCCGAGGAAAAGTCAACGAGAAAGATTCGCATGCACAGTACGGTTGGAAAAGGTAAACTGACATATTAGGAAAGTGTGAGAGAAAGACAATGCCACGGCAAAAGAAAAAAAATTTAATATCAATTTTATTAATATTAAAATAACAAAATTACAACAATGCGACAAACAATTGTTTTAAAAAAACAACAATTAAACACGACCAATTTTATTTCCATAAAATATAAGTTATTTTAAGCATAGTGTTATATTAAATAAATATATATGGTTACTTGTTTCACCTGCTTATAACCTTAGTAAAAATTATGAGCAGTTTAAGTTTGTCAGTCTTCACCAAGGTCTATTCGGATGAACCTGAAGTTTGGTTGTTTCGAATCAGGTCTGTCAGACGCGGCTTCACGCCGTCTTCAATACTGGTAATGACCTAATTACTAACAGGCCGAGAGGAAATGTGATCATGATTCAATGCTTTGGAATTTCAAGATCATTCTGCCAACTTTTTTTAAATTTATATCATTCGGTTCGATAATTAATGAATACGGTAATTTAGAAAGTTCAGACCTTGGGTTTCTTAGAACAAACGTTGAGAACATTTTGATGAACTAGGTTTAAACTTAGCAATGTCGAGTTTGATCAAATTCCTGTCACAAAGCTAGATAACAATGATTTCTTTTTGTAAGGGGGTGGATTTTTTAGAAAATAAAAAAATAATAATAAACAAAATAATAAAAAATAAATAGTTATATGAACAATTTAAAATCATTTTATTTTTTGGAAATACATTTAAAAATTTGCATTTCTTATATTGTATCGAGATTTGATCTTTCATACTATTACTAAAAAATACTAATAAATAACTCGTTTTGGGTTTGTAAAGGTGGTGTAAAAACATTAAAAGGGCTTCCCATGGGAGACAGCCTGTCCTCTATGGCGGCTGATATTTATGCGAACTGTTGTTATCAACAATAAAGTTAAATAACAATTTAAAAAAAAATATATTGATGACACCATATTGCCGATAGGAGTTATGTTGAGTTGGTTTTGGGGGAATTGAACATATTAGATTGAAATGTTAAATTTACAATTGAATGTGAACTTAGTAGTAGTTGCATACCTTTTTTTGATTTGCTACACAAATGAAAACAATAAATTCTCTATAAATTTATATATATTAAAAAACTTATTGCTTAATTTATTATTCATTATACCCCTTTAAATCAATCAACAAACAAGTCACAAATATTATCAAAAAGATTTATAGTAAGTGTTATAATAAAATAAATCTCGAGGAGGAATGTAATTTACTATACATAAACAACTATCGAGTTAATTTGCTCCAAAACATCATTAAAAAACAAAAAACTATTTTTTACAATTCTGTTAACATTCACAGTAGGGGAATTGTAGTTCGGGAAATAGTGGATGGTATAGTTATTTTGGTATCATAAATGTACCAGGACTTACCGAAAGCGTAGTTTAAAAAAAATGTTCACAAACAATAAATATTATTGCTATGTAGGTAAAAATTTTAAAAAGGTGTATAATAAAAAGCCAGGAATTACGAATAAAATGGAAGTGGGGTTTATAACGCAATGTAGTATACAAAATTATGTGCTCATGCAATAAACCATATATTGGTAAGACCATACAATTTGTAAAGAGCAGAATTATACAGCATGTCGACAATATTAGTAATAAGCCATTAACAACAGGGTTCCCCCAGCATAATGTAAACTAAAATCAGCTAAGTTCATATTCGAAGGGGTGGAAATAGTTCAAGGGAAAATAACCAAAAAAAGCTAATTTGCCTGAAAAAATGTACATATTAATTTAGAAGAAAATAATACAAAGATAACATAAGCAAACAATATAAGAATATCTTGGATTTGTAGATAAAAAAAAAGGAAGTAACTGTAGTTAGTGTCGTATATGAAATTGAATAATAAAAAAGTGGGGGGCGTCGGTGGCCGCAACGGTTAGGCTTTGACACGGTGCTCATCACAGTAAGGTAAAGGTCCCGGGTTCGAATCCAGCGGCCCTGCATTCGAACCCGACATACTTACAAATGGGCTTTTTTTCCAAAACACCGGCACCCTGAGGGTTTAAATGACCTCTGCTGTTGCGAACCCTCGTTTTAAAAAAATAGTAATAATAATAATGAAAAAGGAGTCAAGGTAGTGGTAAGAACACTCAAACAATGCACTATGATGCATGCTTGAAGCACATCCTTCCATATATTTGAACAAAATTCACATTTTAATGTACGGACTTTTTATAATGTTAATTTTTAGTTATCGCTAAAGAGGGGAAATGTGAGTTCCGAAAAATAATTGATATATGCAAGAGAGCTGGTTGTTATTGTTCCAAGCTTTTAACAAACCTGACCACTGATTGAACGAACAGCAGCTTTAAGGAAAAAAAGCATACATCTAAAAAAACATTATTTCTTATATCCACTGCAAGTTCTTTTAAAAAAAAATCTAAACCCCTTTAAACAAATATTTGAGTATAGCGTTTTAATCTCTGGCATAATTAAAGACAGGCATATCAACGTGCTGATTGTAACTATGGTCAGCAAGGTGCAACTGGAGAAAGTCCAGGCTCGTTATGTTGCGCAATAAGCGATGATCCGTAAGAATATTGTTATTCTCTTTTTTTTCCTAGCCGCTTTTACACCAGAACAATGATAAAATTTTCTCTAACTCATTACGACAAACCTAGGATGAACAGTGTTGTTGGCTAGGATAGTTCAAAATGTTAGAATGTCTATAATATCTTGACAACAGTGTAAAATATTAGGGTTGTTTTCGTCATCCATCATTTAGTTGTTTTCGAGGCTCTAATGTGTACATTTTAAATGCATAAAATTGGAGAATATTTTTGGCATATTTTGATGGTTTTTCCTCGAAGGGAGGTTGTAAACCGTCAGTGAACAACAGAAGCGTCCTTTCTGTTGATAAAGGATCGGACGCGTTTCGCTCCAACTCCGTCCAACGCCTCGCTGGCCCAGGAGTCGATGAACTGTTAACAAAGGTTAACAACAAATGTTGATTTCATTATGCCGATTGTTTTAATTCGATTGATTCTCTCCGGTATAATCTCGCCGGACAGGTCGTTTCCTTCGGGTAAACTCCTTCCGTGTCGGTCTTTACTCTATTGATGGACTATGTGAAGAAAACACTCAAAAGACGTTTTCTCGACTCAGTTGGGATGTGGTACGGAACATCGTAGGCCATAACCACCGGCGGCACGGTTGACAGTAATGCCTACGAAAGCAGGTTTGCGGTACCATCCAGCACCCGAGTAATTATCATCATCATTTTACTAGAACTTGAATTTATTAAAGTTTTAATTTAAAATGTAGGTGTTACTAATCATCTCTAAGTTCTGACCAAGAGTTCAAAGATAATTTTTGAGAGAGTATTTTTCTCTGCATCAATTCAACAAAATAAACCTTGACAGGATCAGTTGATGCCATTAGAGCGTTACATCTATCTGCTATTTTGTTTGAAATAATATGTTTACCACAAAGACAAAAAAATTAACAATTCGTTTATAAAATTTAGAATATAAGGGGACCTTTGTCGAGCTTTCGGGGAATATAATCTTCGTCATGACTTTAAAACTCTAATTAATTTTATTTAATTAATATTTATGTAAGGTATTGGTTGAAATGAAAAAGTTAGTGCCACGAGCGGGATTCGAACCCACGACCTTCGGCTCAATACGCCGCTGCTCTAACCACAGCAGAGTGTTGGTGGAGAATGGTTAGAGCAGCGGCGTATTGAGCCGAAGGTCGTGGGTTCGAATCCCTTACATAAAGATTAATTAATTGAAAGAAGTTATTTGGTCGTACCACGAAGTATAATGGACTATAATTAATAATTTACAAGGTCAACACAAATATGAACATCTGTTTACAATATTAAAACCTGTAATTTGAAATATAATATAATTCACTAGTTTTAGTTGAAATTAATATATTTCAATTAATTAAGGTTTTTAGTTGAGATAAAAAAAGTCAGTGTCACGAGCGGGATTCGAACCACCATTATAATATAATAAAGAATTGAGTTTACAATGAACGGGATCATATACTAATGCCTCTAAAGCCAAACAAAAAGATATTTCAACTCCGCCTTGGAACCTATTTACACCAAAAGTTATATTAGTCTTAAAATAAATCCCCAAATCCTATCTCTCCCAATAGTACAAAATAACGAGCTGAAGAAAATTTTCAGTGAAATGCAGAATCCTTAATGTATTTTCAATGACGGCTCAAGCGATCTAAACGACCCAGGTTCATGCCTTTGTGTTTAAATTTCCTTCGGTATGCCGAAATTTTTCAGCGGAATTGTTAGCAATTTTCCAACCCCTAAAATGCCCCGACATCGACTATTCAACTACGGTAATCTGCACAGATTATTTCTTGTCTACCCTGATAATAATAATCTTAAGTCCTCGGATCACCCTTGGTTTTGGGATGTTTTGTATTCTCTGGGCGGCCTCGGAGAATAGAAGCCATAAAATTTGGTACGTGCGGTCCCTGGGAATCAAAATTAAAAAAGTTTAATAAATTCATTCGAAATTTCTTTAAGTTTTTTATTTTTTTATTATTATTAATCTTTCCACCTTACCAATCCTTCAACCTCGGTTTTTTCTTTTCCTTCATCAGTTTCTTTGTCTTTGAAAAAAGTAATTAACAAAGCAATTGCACGACTAAAAAGAATATAAAATGGAGTACGTTTTCTGAAATTTTCTGGGCTCTAGATTTAGAAATAGTAGTTCAGATCACCATAGTAAGTTTTTCGACTTTGAAAGAAAAATTATTCTCGATACTAAAACGCTTACTTCCCGAAGGTTTACAAGTTTCTTATTGATCACAGATTATTGGAAATTTTACGTCGTTTTCAATGGTATCAGCGAATTTGTCCAAAACCTTTCAGTTTTAGAGTTAACATTGTTTATTTGAAGCAAGGTCATGAAATCTTAAAAAAATCAGAAAAGTGAAATAACTCCGAAACTGTAGAGATTCGGACCATCCGTTAATTAAGACTTTTTGCTTCCATTTTTAACGTAGAATCTGCTGGTAAAGTTTGTACCACGAGTAGCCGAACCCCCTGTATATCCATCCCAAGAAAGAAGAATGCACACTTTTAGCATTTTAAATGGGAGACAACAAACGACAATAAATAACGGGAATGCCTATCACCGTAACGTACGAATAGGAGATACGAAACGGCTCTCTCCAGACTCAGAATAGGCCACCTCATGGTCAGGGAATCTCCACCTATCTGCTCGGTAGGTAATGCAGGACCGTCGGTAAAGCATATACTTATACTTACTACATGTTACTGCTATACCACAGAAAGATCACAGTTCCAACTGTCAAAGTCCCTGCATGAGATGCCCACCTTGTTTTCCCTCTTAAAGTTTTCAGAACGGCAGGAGCTTATAAAAGAAATATATCCATGTAGAATTGGATTGTTTAACCTAAATTTACCATAATAATGTCAGCAAAAATATTCTTTAATTAAAATTCAAAGCAATTAACAATTATTCCATAAATAATATTGTAATTACAATAACGATTCTGAATGGTTATTATAACTTGCAATAGTACACTGAGAGGCAAAAAGTGACCACCTTTAATATTTTTAATTATCTCTTAGATAATCCTATAATTATCGTATAACAAATTTGATCCGTTTTAAAGGGTTAGAGGAGATTTTGTAAATACATCTTTGAATAGGTTTTTCTTTAAAGCTTCGTTCTAAGTTTCGGTGGTTTGATTTGTTACGATGTACCATTTTTAAGTTTCAAATTTGTTTGAATGATGGTTTTAAGTGATCATAGCATAGTTGGAAGATGGAAGAAGTCAATCGTATGGGGCGGGGGTGCTTAACATTCCTAGAACAACTGTCCGAAGGGTCTTTCATCGTTTTTGTTTCATATTGTTTCGAACGTATTCCGCAATCGACCATACTACCGTTGTTGACATCAAGCAACGACGTCATGTTAGAAATATTAATGTCAGTCTAACTGGATTACGTGCGAGTAGGCGTGCCACTGGTCCAGAACTTCTGAAAGAACAGTTTCGCAAGAAATCGCTTCAATTGGTCCGAGCAAGTTTGAACTGAAATCTTATTTTCAGATGAGACAAGGTTTTGTTTGAAATCTTGTGAGAGGGTTTGGAGAAGGGCAGGAAAGCGATGTATCCTCGCATTTTAACTCAGGAGAAGCTATGGAGGAGGTGGTGTTATGGTTTGGGCAGGTATTTCTATGCAAGGTCGCACAAACTTGATCTTCATCGAAGGTTCCCTAACAGCTATGCGATAGATTGAAGAAACATAGCTGTTTCTTATATGCAAATAATTGGCGACGGTTTTATTTTCATGCATGACAATGCCAAGGCCCCACACAGGTAGGATCGTTGGTGACTACTTGGAACGGGTTTCAATGCAATGCTTAAAGTGGCCGGCATGTAGTCCCGACTTAACCGAAAAGCCGCCCAATGACGTCAGAGAATTTGCAGGAATTAAGAATGGCGCTGTTGAAGGAGTATGATATTATTCCACAGCACTGCAAACAAAACCTCATAGAATCGGTGCCACGTCGATTGCAAGAGGTGATCAACGGAAGAAGAGAAAACAATCCGTACTGAATTGAATATTTTCTTCATTGATTTCATAGCGACATTTTTGGTAAAATTGTTTTATTCAATTTAATTTTTTATTCAGTTTTTTTAAATTTTCTTGAAAAATATCCAGTACGCAACAAAAATAAAAATTATAACTATTGCAAGTATTTACTAAAAAAATGTGGGTGGCCACGTTTTTGCCTTTCAGTGTATATAACCATCTAACAATTAAAACATCCACAGCTTTTGTCCAAAAATGAACAAACTATGTCTCTTCTCTTTTCGCCTTGTTTGGCTGCCACGCACCGCTGACAATTAAATGAACGTTTTGCAACTGGGCGGACGCCGTTTCGAAAATCTTCCGATTTAAATACAATCGGGCATCCCGGTGGTACAAGAATTTCGAAAACGATTTATTAACTGGGTCAGTTACCCCGGAGAACTTTTGGCCTTGCGCTACCCCATACTTTCCAAATGCCTCATCGCGTCAGGAATGACTAAGTTGATATATTTAAAAAAAACCCGATCTCCTGTCCTTTTTTTTGGATGACCTTGATTCGAATATATATGTCTGAGGTCTGGCGACTCCGTTTTCTAGACATTTTAGTCTTGTAAAATATATAGACAAATCTGCATACGAGTGATTATTTTATGTTCCCTTTTGACAATCTATGGCTAAGTCTATAAAACATAGCCATGTTATAAAATAGAAAATATAATAAATATAGTTTTTGTAATTTTCTCATTTTAGTAGGACCATATTCTGATCAAAGTTGACAGCATCATTACTGAATTAAAGCCTTTCTTCAAAGCCTCTTAGATTCTAGGATATAAATAAAAGCCTCTTAGATTCTAGGATATACATAACTTCCCGAACGGTTGAATCATTGTCAGATTTTTCTTTGGGTCTTCGGGTCGATCATTTTGGTTTTCCTATCCTTGGTGTTTTCTTCAGAACCAGTACTGAAGACGTCGAGAAGCCGGAATGAATATGGCAGACAAAAAAACGCTCGAAAACGTCAAAGTACAACTTCGATGGTCAAAGGTCATACTACTTAAAGTAAATTCTGTTTGTTTAATTTTTATTATATGATACTTTTCCAATGTCTCGCTTTCACTTTTCTGGGTTAAAGGAGGTACAAAAAGAAAATCATCGTTGGAATTTCGAAAGAGCTACCGACATGTTCCCAGGCGAAACTAAGCTGTGAGATCCGTTTTCTTTGTTCGTAACTCATGCAAGTGGTGATCCAGAGTCGATTGGCGTTGACCTAGTTTTGTCTACATCGGGCGTCTGATTTTTTTTTTCCTGGACGGTATTCCAAACGTCTTCTTACCTAGTGTGTCCTTTCTATTCAACACAAATTCCATTTTGTTCACATGATTGTTGTTTTTTTTTTTTTTTGCATAAAGGTTGTCGAGGTGAGCCCGGGGCCAAAAAGATTGCCTGTTTCTCAACGAGTTCTATTAATTTAAAAAATTTCTTCTCGCTTTTCTTCGTGATCATCCTTAACACTTATCCACGCGTGACTTCGTACGTCATAAACTTTCATTTTTTTCCTTTCCCAGTGAAAGTAGTAATTAATACGGACGTCGGGCTTTAACATTAATTGAATTACCCTATTGGCCAAACCTAAAAAAATTATACATAAACCAGCAAACTGTTGAAATTTGAGTGATCGTATGCTTTTGTGGTTTTATATATATGTACGATCTATATCACAAATATATTCCTATACAGTACAGCCACTATACACCTGCCCAGTCACCCCGAATTTACCGTAATTGTGCAGCAATTATATTCATAAGTTTAAATCCACACTGCCATTATTGATTTAAACATAATAAAATTACAAAAAATGTACAGTAAAGAAGATTAAACACCCGTTCATTTAAATATCCCCAGGAGAAGACTATTTCATTGTTTAGCCAGAGTAGTAGTAGATGCCATGGAGAAGGAAGCCCCATGAAAAACCCTCTGGGAGGTTTACAAACAGCCGTTGCTACGAAAAGGGTTACTCTCCAATTTGGTTATGGAGACGAGTGGGCTAGAATTTTGGAGTGTTTGACTTCGGTTTAGATACTCCTTTATGATTGTAGTTACTAAACGTTGTCATGCAATGTAAAAACCTGGATTACTTTATGATCACCCCAATGATGGATTCGGAAGAAAAGTTAATCTTGACAAATGATCGGCTCTCCGAGATATCCTCTATCTTTCTCCTATTGACTCTTTTCTCTAAATCTACCACAAATACTAGGTGTCCTTTTTAGCTGTTTCTCTTGAACCAATGACGCTATAAAAAAAAAAAACGTGTTTAATAATGTTTAGTCTAGTTTCAAATTTTTAACTTGTTTTGGAGAAAAGTGATATAGGGTACACCACGCGCTGTTCAACTTCAAAATTTCAAATACGACCATATTTATACATCCTGACACATCATTTTAAAGGTTGTTTTACATTGAAAACAATGGTGCAATCGGAATGGTCAAAAAATGACAAAGTTATGGCAAAAAGATACCGGCAGCGTAATTTCGACGAGGAGCTGGATATTTTACAGTAAGTTCGCGAAAATCCAAATTCCTCTATCAGAAATGTTAGAAGGGTTTTAGGTTTTTCAAAAAATAAAATTTGAGATGTTCTCCGGACTTAAAATTTTAAGCCGTATCGCTCTCATATTGTCCAGGGACTTCGGGACTCTGTTCACGACAGTTCCTTGCACAAATGTCGATTTTAGAGGCTGAAGAAAACGTTCTTTCATATAAATTATAAATGATGGGGTGAGTGTGTAGTTCAATCCTTTAAAAAAAAAAAGATGGTTCCTACACACATTAAGTTGTTCCGCAACAATCCGGATTTCGAGCCCTTTAGCTCATCGTCAGGTTGAAGGGTTTCCACAAACACGTCTCTCGACATGAATTGCAGAAGTCTGACGATGAGCTAAAGGGCTCGAAATCCGGATTGTTGCGAAACAACTTAAACGTTCTTTCATACATCCTATGGACTGATGAATCTAAGTTCACCTCTAATGTTATACTAAACCGTTGAAATTTTGGAACGTGGGCAGAAGAAAATTCAAAATTATATATTATATCTTCGTCTTTGTCTATCCTATTACGAAATTAAGGATTATTTTTAAGTATTGTGGTTTTTTGTTTTATTTTTATTTTAGTACAATTTTAAACCTTGCATCCGTTGATATTTTAAACGTTTTATCTTTCTTTTTCATTTCTGTATTTATTTTAGAACTATATGTATTTTTAATTTTTAATTATAGTGCTCCTCAGAAAAAGGCATAAAAAATCTTGTACCCCACTGTATAGGATAACCGGATAGAGATTGGGAGGAGAATAATAAAAATGGAGGGAAGGGTAGGCAGTAGGGATGGCAAGCTTTAATCTATATATCGAAAACTATATATCGGCTTCACCGATATATCTTGAGAAATATATCGATATATCGATTTATTAAATTTTAGGTACATTACGACCCTTTTATAAATCCATATGAGCTAGCCCAACTGGAAGAAAAGAACGATATTTGTAACGGTAAAAGTATACTCATGGTCATGAATAATTATATAAATCTTATTAAGTAGTAAAAAAAATATATAAAATAAAATAGATTAAGGTTATAAAAATTAAGGTTTTTAAGCCTTTCGAGCATGATTTACAAGTTGCCACTTGTTTTCCTTTTTCCAGTGCATTAAAATATTTCCAAACAACACCTTTTTTTTTTACTTTTTCCCAGGGACCACGGCTTAGACACAATTAAAATTATATGCACATATGGATGTCTCATACCAGACGGCATCTCTAATCCAATTTGACGCACTGACAGGGATATTTTTAACTATTTATCGAATAATAATTTTTAAATAATTATAGTCAAGTTTTTGTAAATTAATTTTTTCGTAAATAAAAAAACCGATATATCGATAAAAAATATACTCCATATATATATCGATATATCGTTGCCATCCTTAGTAAGCAGACAATCAGACCTAAACTAAGGGAATAAAGGCAGAGAGGGAGAGAGAGAGAGAGAGAGAGAGAGAGAGAGGAGAGAGAGAGAGCAATAGAAGGAAGGATAGGCAGACATAGCAATATTGGTACTGACATTACGATGGATAAAAGTGTAGGTTAAAAACATGGAATACGTATTTTTCATAGCGTTATTGGTTCAAGAGAAATTCAGCCGGGCCATCGAAAAAGGACAACCTGTACACGCTGTATATATAAATTGAAAGAAATGCCAAAAATTCTTATGCTTCAGTGTTTGGCAATTAGTGTTTAACGCTTATAGGCAAATTAAGGAGAAAAGGAATTTGCAGATTTCAAAACGTCTTTAATTATATTAGCCAATTGGGCGATTAAAAACGGAAAAATCCCCCCAACCGTGGCAAGATATGGTCGTTTCACATTTTTCCACCCGCATAATCTTCTCGGATCTCGAATTCCGCACGGCGCTTTTATCCACGCCTCGTCAGGCTAGCGGTTTCGAAATTGAAACAGTACTCTTTTTTTTCGCCGGCTAAAAGTAAATAGCTAATGAATAAAGCATGAACCGTATTGAAATCCTATTCGTGTTTGTTTGACTCTTAGTGACTCCTTTATTGGCCAATATGAAAAAGACGACCCTAGACATTTTATAAAAAAGGGAAAAAGTTCCTCTGGACAAAATCCATATCCCTTCCACATAAATTATGTCTAACAATTATAAATGATAAATCTCTGCATTGGTCTTAAAAATAACGGTTTTATCTTTTTGGTATATACATTTTACATGAAAAACTATGTTACAATTTTTCACTTTTCTTCTTCTTTGTTTATATAATTAAATATATATAAATTAATTAGTTATAATTAATTAATTAGTTAAATATATATAATTTACCCTATCGCATATGTCTGATGATTAGCGACCGTTAGTTAATGATTATTCGAAGATCGTGAGATTCGATCTGGGTGACCTAGGTTTTAGAAACACATTTTTTTTATCGTGCCAATATTTCAATCTTCATTGAGATCATCTTCTTTTGCATTTCAACAAAAAAGTTCTCTGGCTGATAGCCGATGCAAGTTTCTTCTCATTGTTGGCGATATCCTTCAGATACTCGTTGCTTGGTGTCCGTATGAAGGACTCGCCAACAATGAGAAGAAACTTGCATCGGCTGTAAACCAGAGAACTTTTTTGTTGAAATGCAAACAACACAAGGCCCTGAAGATGATCTCAATGAAGATTGAAACGTTGGCACGACAAAGAAAATATTTTTCTAAAACATACGTCACACCAGATTGCATCTCACGATCTCCGAATAATCTATTGTATATTGTAATTTTTTCGATCATGTAACTATCCTTAGCCAGTCAGTGCTCTGTTTTTGTTGAAATTTATCTTATAGTTCAAGAAAAAAAGAACTTAATTGTGACATAGCCTGCCGATTGAGTCTAAAGTTACATAGTATGAATTTTCAATGGTAATAACCTTAATATAATTCACGACAGGTCATTAAAAGTTACATACGATTTACAAACGCAAATAGCTTTTAATTGAACAAAACTGGATGTTTCTGACACTTAAATGCATCGTTCATAAAACTTCAACATGGGTTTAAGTCTGGCATAAAGGACTATACGAAAGGTCAAATCGGTCCCCTGCCTGGTGAATTGGCTGTTTTTTTTATCCCTTCTGGGTAAAAGCCGTGGATATTGATTGGACTTACACAACATTTGATTAACGGTGTCGGAACCGGAACAGCACGTCCTCGGGAGGGACGAGATGTGTTTGTTCGCCCGTCTAGAAAGTACGGATGCATTCTTTTCTTTTTTCTTTTCGTTTGTACATCTGTCCCTCGGAAAGACTTTCACACCCGAGAGGAAGCGCGTTAATCCGAGGTAAAGACATGGGGAGGATTGCGCGGATTTCACGCCCTCTCTCGGAAGATCTTGACCGGGGGCATCCTTCGGCGAAATTCGCATTGTATTTTTCCAGTGGTATGGGAAATATAAATTGTCACAGGTATTCAATTAAAATAAGAAAAAATTCCCAGTTCCAAACATGTCAAAATTTAATAGAGGAGGGCCTTTCATTATATTTTTTTATAGGTAAACAACGGTTACAAAAAATACACTTAGATAAACTGGAAACATAGGTTGCGATATATGAGATAGATTGATACCTAGATAAATGCATATGTAAATGGACAGATTAATTATTAGATTAGAAGATTGATATTATAAGATTAGGATTACATCTTACATTTTACATGTGATTAGGTAAAGAAATAGAAAGGTGGGTAGAGAGAGAAGACGGTTGGATAAATAACATGAATAGATGAATGTGTACATGGTTGAGATGGCAAGATATGAAGAATATAGGAGTATGAAGGGTTAAATAAATTTAATACAAAATGGATAGAGGTTTTGGTACATAGATGGTTGGTTCACTAGGTTGAGGAGATATATATCAGAAGATATAAAATATAGATCAGAAGAGATATATATTTTACAACAATTAATTGATTACCAGCTTAAATGGATGGTGGGATAGATAAATTAATTGATTTGAGTTTGAGTTCCATACATAGGTCCGTGGTAAGGCACAAATTAATCTATAATAGTATAGGTATATAATAGGTAGATAGAAAGACAAGGCATTCAGGCCCAGAGATATAAGGGATGAAAAGAGAAATAATGAAAGTCAGAAAGTTAAAGAGAGACTAATTTAAAAAACAAGACAGAGAAGGGGAAAAGAGAAAAACGGACAGGCAGAAAGACAAGACATACCGAGGCAGCCAGGCTATGTCAGATAGGTAGATAGAGAGAAACAGAGAGAAAGAGAAAAAATAGAGAAAGAAAGAAATGAAGAGAGAGAGATAGTGAGGGAGGGAGAAACAGAAGAGTGGCAGAGAGAGAGAGAGAGAGAGAGAGAGAGAGAGAGAGAGAGAGAGAGAGAGAACGAGAAAAAGAGTGAGTGAGGTAGAAAGAATGGTTGAATTTATTTAATATAAAAAAAACTCACAAATTTAGGTTGCGAATGACGTCTTTTACAATTAACCAGATAAACAGAAGCAGGCAGGCTAAGTAAGAGAGAGAGACAGACAGACAGACGGGCTGCCAGCTGCAGAGAAAGAGAGAAAGTAGGAAAGAAGAGAGAGAGAGAGAGAGAGAGAGAGAGAGGGAAAGAGAGAGAGAGAGAGAGAGGGAAAGAGAGAGGGAGAGAGACAGACAGACAGACTGCCAGAAACAGAGAAAGAGAGAAAGTAGGGAAGGAAAAAAATAAAGAGAGAGAGAGAGAGCGAAAGAGAGAGGTAGAGAGACAGACAGGCAGACTGCCAGAAACAGAGTAAGTAGGGAAGGAAAAAATGAAGAGAGAGAGAGAGAGACAGACAGACAGACAGACAGACTGCCAGAAACAGATAAAGAGAGAAAGTAGGGAAAGAAGAAAATAAACAGAGAGAGAGAGAGAGAGAGACAGACAGACAGACAGTCAGACAGACCAGCAGACAGACAGACAGAGACAGGCAGACAGACCGACAGACCGACAGAGAGAGACCTTTCTTGCAATCAACGAATTCGAGTTTCACAGAAATAAATAAATACAAAATAAACAAACAGAACGATTATGGAACAAACATGGTTTTGGCTTTAAACAGTTTTACGTAATTTAACGTTTTTTGTGTAATATGAAATATATATGACCTTAATTTAATTGTATTATAAATTATGCAAGACTTTTCAATAACTGCAATTTAAAAACAATTTTGTTTATACATAATATTAGAAGTATATGTTGCACAGATGATCATTACACATATTTTGAAAGTAATATTGCTTTTAATTCATTATTATTCATTTCAAATAATATTTTTCTCTGCATCAATAAAACATAAAATAAATCTTGACAGGATCAGTTCATGCAATTAAAGAGTTACATCGTTTGTTTTAAATAATATGGAGTATCAAAAAGAAAAAATAAGTAGTATTTCTTTTAATTTATTTTGGAATAATTTTTTACATTGTTTATTTCTAATGACTTGTTTCAATGTCGAGTATTATTATTACGTACAATTTCAAAATGTTCATAATTTTCATATAAACATTATGGAGTTTTATTTTTAAATATTTTGAAAATCATGGTACGAATTGCTAAAATTTGTTCATCTTGCAATTTAAGGATGCCTAATGGTATGTATTTATACATTTTTTAAATTTTTTTTAGAGAGAAAGAGAAAGGGATAGAGAGAGTGAGAGAGAGAGAAACGAATTAAGAGACAGAAAGCAAAAAAGAGAGAGGGTGAAATAAAAACAGTTAACATAAATCGATAGGATTATTAACTAGTTTGGATAAAACTGAAAGTATTCGAGATGATGAACCTGTAGTTTCATTTCAATCATCCTGATCTGCCTATTCTCGCTGTTTTGGTCTTTCACGCGTGTTTTGATTTCTCGCTTCAATAGTTGGCCAGGTATTAAACAGCGTCTGACAGGCCAAAACAGCAAGATTAGACAAACCAATATGATAGGACACGACCGAACTCTCCATATGAAAATGTGTTCATGTGTCTATTAAATTTAATAATGGTAAATTTACCATACAAGATTTATTATTACACTAGAATAATTACTCAGAATACGACTCGCACTATCACAAAGTTATCAGAAACTTCAGCAGTTCGACCAGGTAGAGCATATTTTTTTCTGAGAATCTATTGTCTTTCTTATTAGATAGTGCGTTATTGCTTATGACTTTTTTTCACCTTTTTACTTTTAAATCCCGTGTGAAAGTCAGGAAGGCGTGCAACATGGAAAAACAACTCGAAACATGGCTGGCCTAACATTTTGCCTAACCATTCCCATCTGCCGCGCCAGTTTGGAACGACAGCCGAATTAGAAAGCCGGCGGATGGGGTGAAAGGGGAAAAAAAGAATGATTCTCGAAAACAGAAGCCTTTCAACTATTTTTGAGAAAAGATTCAATTGACTGGACGGGAACTCTCGGCATCAATAATGATCGTTTCTATTTGGAATCGAAATGAAAGCAAACTGTTCGCTTTTTAGGCGTGAGCTTCAGGTAAACATCTGCTCGCTTATGTCTACGACTCCGGTCAAGCTATAATTTTAAAAAATTCCGAACTCTAAGCTCTTTGTTTTAGTATAGCTAGACGTTGAATATAACATTAAAAAATGTACGTTTATCATTTATTGTAACAACGTATATAAGTAAAACAAAATATTTATGAGTGAGAGATTTTGATCTACAAATATCTTACAACAAAATCCAATGATATTAATATATTAAGTAAATTATCTAAATCTATAAACAAATTAGAAATAAATAAAAAATTCTCAATGAAGGTCGACCACATTTTTTCCTCGAGACATCGCCTTGAAATTGTAAAGTACGTTGAGCTTGACCAGACGGACTTAAATTCCGACAGGTTTTTTTTTCCGAAAGGACCTATGATCGTGAATTTAAATTCACCGCAGCTTTGAATAACAACAACGTCACTTACAAAGGGGAAAAACAAAATTAGAAACAATGTCGAGTCTCGATCCCTCGGGTCAAATTCCGCTCTCGCCCGTCTCACTGGAGAACTTTCAGTCCTAGGCCTACAAAGAGGCGATTAATTCAGAGAATGTTTCTCCGGATTGTAAACCTGGACCGAAGGAGAACTCCGCCCTGAGATACTTTCACCTGCTCGAAAAAACCTTTTCTTACTCTCTTTCTTTCCAATTAAAACATAATTGATTATTGTTCGCCTGCTTGTGAAATACATGCAGTTAATATTCAACGCGACTGTCTTTATCCAGGCGTCTTTGGCCTAAATCTTGGTCCAAGGGCGTGTAAATAGTTTTCAAGAGACCTCAAAACCTCTAATGATCTATAATTTATTATTATTCCATATTCAAAATAGATCCCGATAGAAAGGACGTATGTTGACCACATCGTTATATACATAAGTATAGAGTGAGTCACACCTAATACACAATGATTTATTTGCATTATCTATTTTTATTTAATGATATTTTTACGAGGGTATTTCAACTACAAGGTCTACTCGGGGTGCTGGTGTTTTTGGAAGATAAAGGTCCGGGTTCGAATCCAGTGGACCTGCATTCAAACCCGAGTCTTTACAGTGATGAGCCCTTAATCAACGACGCCTCCAGCCTTCTTAATGTGATGATTCAGTCATTGTCGTGAAATAATAACACCAAGGTAAATAAGCCAAAAAGCGTCTGAAAGACCAACCTATGTAAAAAGGACAGTACTAGCTACAAAACGCGCAAATTAGAAGTATATTTTATTCTGCCTCCTTCAACATCCCGGGCTGTTGAAATCATTTTAAGAAACATTAGCATAATTTTCAGTTCAATTATGACAACGGTCGACAAAAGTCCGAGCGGACCAGATAAGGCCGATACGTTCACGTACTCCGCCAAACAATATTAAAATATTATTTATTTATCCATCGAATCAGTCCAAATAGGGACGAACCCCCTGAAAAGGACAGTCAATTACATAATACATATTCGCTATTATAACTAAAATATAAAAAAAAATCCTTAAGTTAATGAACATTTAAATTACAGTTGTAACAAAATAAAGCTAAATACATATAAACAAGACAATAAAATACAAAATAAGCACTATAAAATTAAATAAGTAATAAATTAAAATAATAACAAATTCTCCGTTAGCTTTTCAAACATTTATAAATTTTCCTTTTGAAAACTCGCAGACTATCGCCAAATGGATCACAATTTTTAAACTTATTTAACAGACCGGCTATTCTAACGACACATTTAATCGATTTCAAATTTGGCCTGCGAGTTAAAACATTAAACAGCCCATAAAATCGTAAATTACATTTAAGAAGTTTAAAAAAAAAGCTGAGAAAGACTTCTGGGGGATGGACAAATCAGTTAAAAAGCTTCAATGGAAAAATTAAAAAAGCAACCGATAGGCGTGAATCCAAGGAAACTAAATTTAAAACTTTAAAGGCTGCATGATGATAAACTATCGGGAAACTAAGTGGAAGATATTTTCAAGTTCTAATTCGTATTCGTTCAATGTCAGCAGTATGAGTCTTTACGAGGAGGGCCACGAGCATACAACACTTCTGACCAAGGACTGGTATAGAGTTTTAATGGCGAAGATATTTCTAAAGTAAGATGTCATTCTTTTTTCAAATCCAAGATTCCTACAGGCTGTATGAAAAATGGAGGAATAATGGTCCTCAAAGGTTCAATTGTACTTAAAGACAACTTCCAGACTTAGAATCTTATCTCTTTAAGATGAGTACTACCAATGGAATAAGGCAAATGATACATATTCGTAAAAAGAAACTTGTTACACGAGAAATAAATATAATGGCATTTGTCAATGTTAATCGTGAGCCTGTTAAGAATGCACAATAGAAAGATATCCTTCTGCAATATAAAAAAATCGTCAGATATCGAGACCTTTTAAAAATCTTGAGATCAACAGCTAAAAAATAAACCTTACTAAATTTAATGGAGTTGACCACATCGTTGAAGAAGACATTAGACAAAATAGACCCAGAATGAGAGTCCTTCGGAACACCAGATGCAGTATGAAGCTCTTTCGGCAAGAAACCATCAAAACTGACACGGAATGATCTTCATACGAGAAAAACTGCTCAGCAACACCGGCCATAAGCAATTTATGAACCAACAAAAAGTGGTCCTTTGTTTTATGCGTCCATCTTAATTTTGCGGAACTCCATAATAAGTTAATGGGTAAGAAATAAATTGTCTTTTCCGCAATAAGCGTTTATTTCGTGAGACACGTTTCGATCTAATATAGACCATCTTCAGTGATTAAATAAGAAAAGTGGTACAAATTATATACTAATTATATGCTGGTAATTACAATTTGATGTAAGCTAATAATAAAGAATATACCAAAATGTAATAGTAATACTTAGAATTGCTTTAAATTATTTGTATATATTTTTTAGTTTTTTTATGTTAACTGCTTTGTTTTAAAACAAGATATATAAATTTAAAGCTTTTTCTAAGTATTCTATTACATTTTGGTATATTCTTTACTGTCAGTTGCATCAAATTGTAATTACCTGCATATAATTTGTACTACTTTTGTTATTTAATCACTGAAGATGGTCTATATTAGACCAAAACGCGTCTGAAAAATCCCTGTTGCGAAAAAGACTATTTATTTCCTACCCATTAATTTAAAAAATGGTCCACTGAGTCAAAACTTTCGATAGTCGTGTAAACGGTATGGACTTCGTGAGTATAAGACACAGATTGGTGGTAGTGGATCGGAATTTGACAAATCCCTGCTGATACGAAGAGAGAACATTACTAAAGGCATCTGACAAATCATTAGCAACAATCAAATCCACAGCCTTAGCAAAACTATGACACTTGCTAATAGGCCTATAATTAAATAAAACCGATTTAGACCTTTTTTTGCACTTGGGGTAACGTTAGAGCACATCCAAGCATTAGGAAAAGTACTGATGCTGAGGTACAGTCGAAACAAGCGAGCAATATTATGTAATAAATATTACCATTTATGGAGCGTATTGTGTTTGTATTGTCGTGGAAATTGTCAATACTGGAAACGACTTTCTCCGATTTGCATTTTCTTTTCTTTTTTTTCAGAACCGTTAGGCAAAATTCTCTGAAGCGTTTTATGATAGTGTGGACAATGTATGTAAATGTTGTTTTTTCTCTTTCCGATCCTTTTCTCATGTGTTCGATCGATTCCGGGTCGTAAAACAAAATACGCTGTTTGATCGGTGGACAGGATCCGGGTTTCACTTGGAGCCGGTGTCGCGAAGGAGCGACGGCTGAAAGAGGCCGAAGAAAGCTGTTTTTGGCCCGACTTTTGACATCTTCCTCGACGAACGAGGCAACGACAAAACTTGATAAAAATGCAACAATAACAACAAGCACCCAAAATAAATGTTTATATTAGTGAGAACAACAACAAACATTAGCCGGACGATACAAGTCAATTCACTTAACTACCTTTAAAAATAGCCGTTACAATTTCATACTGTTATTGGAAAATGACAGTTTACAAAATAAAAAGCTGAAGGAAATATTGATATAAAGGTTTTGATTTTTTCTTCAAAATTAAAAACTATATTGTGTATGTATAAGTAGGAGTAGAATGAGAGTACTAAGAGTAATACAATTTAAAAATTGTGTTTTCCGTTTTACCTCAGAATACATTATTGTCCATATCATCAGATAGAAGTCATTCTTTATCATATCGTGATACAAAAATTATTGTTACATATTTAAATATTTAGCATATTATTTTTCAAGCTTTCTAATCAATCCTGTCCCAATCAACCAAATATAAAAGTCCTATCTGCCTTCATTATAAAAATTTACTAATAAAAACCAGGGACAAGGGGAATTTGCAAGAATACACCCACAATCTTCTTATCGAGAAATATATCCCGTTCATCAGGACTTCGAAACTTTCGTTACTAAATTTACAAGCTTAACTAATATGAACAAATATTTGCAATATTCAAACTTATGGTTTTAAGCATGAAAGAAGTACGAATAGAATTTTTAGTGAACACGATTAACATCGATCATACTCTATGAAAAACCTTCATCCGGTTACGCTATACAGCGCAACCAAACGACCAACCCATGTAGCTAACATAGTACATGTTATGATAATGATGAAAGGACACTAGAACGTGGGGTTTATGTTTCCCAAGCACTGCAGCATCCGGCTTATTCATACTTTCCTAGTTCCGTAGTTCAGTCTGTCGAATCCTTTTAAGAGCGGTACGTCATTGTCTGTCGCTGCTACAATTCCTTTTCCTCGGTTTTCTTTCTATCCCAGAGCAGTTGCTTTCCATTCGAGCATGATATGGGCGGCTTTTTCTTCCTCTTCATCCTCTAAAGATGAAATCATCATAGAACATAACCATGTTGTGTAGATGTTTTCTCAGATACCAGAGACCGGAAAATAGTCTGAATTTACCTTCCTTTAACTGTAGTGAGTTTGCCAGGCTTATTGAGGGATCATTTTAGCATCTTCTTACCATGTCTATCACGTATAGAGTATATCCACTTCCGTTTTCGTATTTTTTGGAAATTCTGTGATTTTGTTATCCCAAGAATTGATTCATGGTATATTATACGATCCTACTCTGGCCAATGTGTCTGCCTTTTCTTTATCCAATATTAATTTGTTTGTCCTGGTACCCAAGATATCATCATTTTATTATGTTTCCTCAGGTTTTCGAGATTTTGGATGGATTCACTGAATAACTTTGATGTGATTTTTTTGCATGCTAATGCTTGCTTTGCTTAATAGCTGCTTATGAGTTTTTTTTTTGCTTGTGTAACCTCTTATAAGATTTTCTAAGGGGCAAGCATTGATGGCATCTATTTCCGCCTGAAAGACCTAGGTGACTGCTCATATTTCATAGAACTTGGGTGCTAGGACACACAAGTGAATTTTGGGTAAAGAAAATGCAGACACATTGGCCAGAGGAGGATCGTATAATATACCATGAATCAATTCTTGGGATAACAAAATCTGACGCAGAATTTCCATTATACAAANTGGCCCGGTTCTTTTATGTGTTTTGGAGCCATCTGTATACAATATGAGTTATAAATTGACAAATATTACAATAACCAATTTCCATTTATGTACATAACTATTAGTTAAAATTTATGTTGGGTGTTGATATGCAAGTCAGTTAATGCATGTTAACTGGGTGACTGATGAGATATTTTTCATATTTCAGTAATAATAATGCACGTATTACATTGATTATAATTGTTTATTGGATCATTTTTAATTTTTAACAATTGTTGTGGATTGAAATTTATGAAAACTATTGGTGACATTGGTCCCAGGTTGTAACCATTGTTAGGTTCAATTGGTAGGTTGTATTGGTTTTGCTTTATGGGATAACCTTGTGGAGGTTATTTGTACAACATAAATTGAAGTTGATTACTAAGCCTTCGGCTACATTTTCAGTCAGAAACCGTTGTTTTACGTATTTGGGTAAAGTTAATTGGATGTAAGAAGGTTGGAAAAAGTCTGGCTGTCTTGCCAGTAGGCCTTGTCTCCTAATTTGGTATTGAGTGAAATTAGCGTTTTATAATTATATGTGATTATTTTTTATGTATATTTTATGCATTTCTTATTAAGACGATGTGGAAATGGTAAAATTGTATCGGCTTATGTTATTTTTCGCAATTTCCGGAGGTGGAAGTTGACGAGTTGAAGTTAAGAAAGGGTTGAGGCTGCTTGAAGTAGATCAGGTTTGAAATGTGTTCTAATTTTTTGTTCTTTTTGTAATCATCGTTTTTATAGATCTTATCCGACTTTTTCAAAGTCATTACTACAAAGAGGATGATTAAAATGGCGAATCTGCGGTCGGATCGAACGTCGAGAGGGAGAAGATCTAAATTGAAGATAGGCCGACGGAAAATTGGCCCATTTTTAAATTAGGCTCCTGGAGTATCCGGCCGACCTACGGATCGAATCATGAAGGACCGGAATGAAAGGAAGAAAATGAAGAATATGAACAGAAAGAAAAGAAATGAGGATAAGTTGCGGTAAGGAGAAGGAGTGGCAGTTTATAACGGGGCCGGTACGCTCTGCCCCACTGCCCCAACCGACAGCGGTGAGCAAATAATCTAAGATTAGCACAACATGCTTTGTTTTACGGGACACGCAAATCCAGCACACTGCCTCTTTCATATGCTTGATAAATCAACGAATAATGCTGTAAATTGCGCGATAGTTAACCTTGTTAGTCTAGACTCGGCATACAACCTTCTTTTTAATATCATCAGATTTACAAGTACAGCGTGTTTATTTAAAATAGATTGCCGCTTTTGATCATGAAGCAGTGTATAAGACTTTACAGCCAGCCACTTTATACTAGCTGAATCTAAACTAACCTTCTGAATTGAGCAGATCTTGATCAGACGTCATCGAATTCCTATCAAACTTCATCACAACTTCATTGCACTTCATCAAGTCTTGTTTAGTCGGCATCAGTTTTTGATCAGACCTCATCAGATCTAAATAAGACTTGAAATCAAACCACAGAGTTATGCAGAACCTGCCCGACTTCATTAGATCATGAAGCAGTGTATAAGTCTCTATAGTCATTTTATTCAAACTGAATCTAACCCAACCTTCAAAATTGAGCACATCTTGATCAGACATCATATAATTTTGGTCACTTTCATCGAAACATGGTCATACTTCATCAAGTCTTGATCAGACCTCATCAGATCTAGATCAGAATTCGTAGGGACTTGAAATCAAACGTCGGATTTCTGCAGAACCTGTCCCTACTCGACAAATCATGACGCAGTGTGAAAGCTCTTTAGCCACCTCACACAAATTGACGTCATCGAATTTTGGTCGAACTTCAACGCAACATGATCATACTTCATTAGGCCTTGCTTAACGACATCCGTTTATTGTTAGACCTCACAGTACATTGATCATATTTTATCAAATCATAGTAAGACTTATTTGAATCAATGCGTCATTTCATAATCAAAGTTCATTTGGTGTTGACGACCACCACCTTAATCAAATTTTACAAATGTTACATCAGTCTTAATCACGTTTTGGATCAGATCATCACGAAGATCTGTAGGTTATAATCGATAACATCTTTTAAACAATTTTGCAGCGTTAACTTCATAATATGCGTAATTCTCAAGTTTATATTCATAAATTAATGTTTTTGCTGTATTTTATAATAAATTGTGCGTTAAAGGGATTGTTACGTTCAAGGTGATTGACAGGAAGAAATATTGAGCCATTTTCTGACGGGAAATGGCCGTAGATCGACGGCCCGTCGGTTTTGTTCTCGTATCGGACTTCGTTTTTTTTCCTGTAATTAAATGTTGAATAATTCCCCCCTGCGAATATAGTTGCGCAAAATGAGAAGTGGGAAGAAGCGTTACATTTTATTAGCCAATGCCGGCCATGGGAAATATCGATGGGAAGTGGGTGAGCCGAAGGATTACAATGCACACAGAAAGAGAATAATTATGAATAATATAACTTTTAAATATCTGCACTGTCGCAACTGTACACATGCCGAACAAAAAAAACCTGTTGATTGTGTAACGTGCTGCTCATTTAACACACACCTCATGGTGTGGATTCCACCAGAACTGTAAAAAAAATTAAATGAACAATACATGTGCATTTTTTAAAATATTTTGTTATAAGATAAAGGCTGTAAATATCAATTCTGGCAATGTTACAAACCTATAATATTGATACGTCTGCCAACTATAAATACATTTTATAAATGTCAAGGCACTTTTTTCTAAGTTACATAAAGAAAATTCCAAATGCAAAATTTTTCCAAAAAGAATAATTTTTCTCTGAGATAAAAGAATAAGAAAATTGGGATTGCACATCGTCACATATCAGGTGACAGCCTTTTCCATTTATATTCCGGTAAAATCCTTCAAGGATGTACCATTGGCCCGATCCTCATTACAATATACACTGCTGACATCCCTACTTCCTCAAACACAGTCATCTACACATTTGCCGACGACACCCGTATCCTCCTTTATCATTCCAACTGGTCCGTTGTAAGCACCTATCTGCAAAGTCACCTTAACCGATTAGAAGACTGGTACCTAAATGGAGAATCGAAGTGAACGAAAGCAAAAGTGCTCGAGTCACTTTCGCACTAAGAAAATGTACTCCATTACGATTGAATGACACAGTACTATACCTGGAACGGTACAATGATAAAAGGTGACTCGACCAACTATCTCAACCCTTAAAAACAAACTGACCATATACCCAACTCTTATTCGTCCTTTACGAACCAACGGAATGGAAGTTTGGGGCTCGACCAAACAGTCCAATTTATTATTGGACTCGTATTCAGTCTCTCCAATCCAAAATTCTAAGAAAAATCCTTAATGCTCCCTTCTACGTATCCAATGAAATCATTCACACTGACCTCCATATTCCATTCGTTTATAACCTTTTAAGAACACATTATCAGAAACTCTGCAATACTCTTTTTATACACCCAACAACTTTCCACATTACTCTACCTGGAAATCCTCCACATCAGCTGAAGAGGCAATAGCCTAGGGATTTGCTTCAGTGATATGTGCGTTTTTACAGTGTGAGGGTCTGTCACCAGTGGGTGGCTTCTCCCATCATGTTTCATGAATGATCAATTTACTTATTGTAGCGAAGATTGTAGGTGTAAAAAAAATAATAATTTTTACAAAATACACATGTGACCAGTGAGGTGACAAATTACAATACTATTTGTGTTGTCTACTGTCCTTGCTTTTTCAGTTCTAAATCATAAATCATGAAATGAGAAGACACTCGGGTTTGAAAACAGACAAAATAGACAAATAATTAAAAGGATTTTCTGATTTACTGGTCGAAAGTGATTTGTTTCGTGTTTTTTTTTTCATATGTGATCAAATATATTGCAATTTAATTCTGTCTAATGTATATATCATTTACTCTATTTAGAATAAATTATTTGGACTTTATATTGTCTACATAAGAATATCACTCACGCAATTCTCTATTTCCCTTAAAATATTTCTTCACATTCCTCACAGACGTTTAAAAAAACTACCAGTATCGTAAAATATGTATTCCAGATGTCATGTTTTTTGCATAATAACAAAGAAGATCTAGTTGTACAGTACGGTGGATCGATGGCAGCGCGTTACAGTTCCTTCCCCCCCGGGAAGAGGACCACAGGTGTCAATATTCCACTTTTGTGAATACCGTCTTTGGTCTTCTAGGAAGATTGGATAAGGCCCGAAGGAAAGCCGGCGTTATAATTCTGGACAACGGAACTTTTGGTATCAACCCAAATCGCCGTCTTGCTCCGAGTTTCCCGACAATCGATCATATCCGTTCTCCACGCCTAAATCGCCGTTTATATTCAAATCAACTGGAATGACTATTTACAAATGTTTTATTTGCGGATTTAAAGGAAATGAATTAAGCCGAGATATATGGGCACGATCATTAGGATCATTTATAAAAATCACATACACTGACAGGCAAAAAATACCACCCAATTGATTTTTTATTTTCTCGATAAAAGAAAGTTCTGTGTTTAATTTGTCTCATAGTTTTTACCAATCAATATTTGTTTATGCTATGTATTAAATTGGGAATATCAATTAGACGTAAACACACTAATCCATAATCCAAAACAAGGATATTTTGTATTAATAAAGTATTATTATAATTATATTATTATTTACGGAATTTTCAATGTTTATTCAGTCTCATTTGAATTCTGAAGCAAGAAACTATTTAGTTTTCATCTTTGTTTTCTTAATTTCAATTTTTAAACTTAAAAATGCACTTAGGGCTGAGGATGTTGCGCGAGGTGTGGCACTTATTGATGTTGGACGTTCCATCAGGTATGCGGCTATTGCCATCGGAGTTCTCTACGAAACTCTGCGAGACGCCGTTAGACGTTTTAGAGTAACTGGGCCCTCCCATAGAAGATATGGTGGCCCCGATAATGCACGTCCACATGTCGCTCGCATAGTACAAACGTACCTTGAACAGCATAACATCAGGGTCTTAGCCTGGCCAGCCCGTTCTCCAGACTTGAATCCCCACCGAACATTCATGGGATAACCCCAAAAGAGGAATAATCCACGTCCATCACTTCCTGATACACTCCTCGATCTTGAAAGTACTCTTCGAGAAGAATGAGCTAACCTTCAGCAAAGAGACATTTCCAGACTGGTAGAAAGAATGCCGAGGCGTCTTCGAGATGTAATTAAGACAAGAGGAGAATATACGCGGTATTGAAATATTAATTTAAAATCTAATTAAAATTTTAGACATTATTAAACGTTAAAAAACGTTAAACTTTGATTAATATATAAAAAATGTATACAAATCAAGTTATATTACAAGCGGGTGGAATTCTTTGCCTGTCAATGTATTATGTTGAGTGAATCTTTTTCTTAACTAGGACTTAGGTAATATTAATTCAAGTTATAACACGCGAATTGAACTGAAGATCATTGAAGATACTACTCTACAGGGGAAGATAGTCAAGAATGATCAAATTATTCAATGACAAATTAATGTCAGATAGTAAATACATCATTCTATTTTCTCTCTCCTTCTCTCTTTGTCAGTTTGTCGGTTAACTGAACAATTCTAATTGTAAGTTTATGCGGCATTACTTTTCACATATTAAAGCATCCTTCTACGGAAGAAACCATCGTCCAGGCATCGACCGTGATTCGTGACCGTTCGACCTACACAAAGCGTCTTTAAAATAAACCACCTTTCAACCCCCCTTTTTGTTATATAAAAATTGTTTGTTCAATTCGTTTTTCATTTTGTTTCAGGAGACGGCGAAGATTTGCTCAATGGAAGTGAAGACGGCAAGAGGTGGAAGAGGGAGACCGGAGGTGAGTCCTTGCTAAGATATATCCTGAGAGGAGAACCCTGGTGACTTTCTAACATCCGTCAAAAACCATTTTCGTCAAGGACACACCCCAAGGTCGCAGAGCTTTCCAAACCCGGGAGAAATCGCTTTAACACTGATACATATTTTATATTTAATCAATCTAGAGGAAAAAAGTCCCACGTGCGAGTCCGGCGGAACCACGAACGAAAATTTGATCGAAATCAGTTCTGAAAATGATTTTTTTAATAAAACTAAATCTTAATAAGATATTATTAATGAATTCTTTGTAATGTATTAGACTGATATCACAATTATTTTTAAGTAGACCAAGTTTTGACATTACTATCTTTGTCCTTCTTTTCTCGTTTTTCAAATTAGGTTATTTTTCTTGCTTCATATTACATTGTGGAATGATTGTACAGAAATCGAAATTTAGGCGCTTTAACCAAGAAAAAACTAAAACAGATCTGTGTGGTGTTTAGTGACCGTTCGTCAATGATTATTCGGAGGTGGTGAGATGCGGTCTGGTGTGACGTAGGTTTTAGAAAAACATTTTCTTTATCGTGCCTACGTTTCGACCTTTATTGAAATCATCTTCAGGGCTCAAAGTGTTTGTTTTCCGTATAGATGTGTCATTCTTGTCTGTAGTGTTGAGTTGACAAGAATAGCACAATTACGCAGACGTTGGCACGCTAAAAAAAATGTTTTTTATAAAACCTACGTCACACCAGACCGCATCTCACCATCTCCGAATAATCTAAAACAGATCATTCGCTCTGCAGTTCCACCATGAAAACACTCAAATACCTATTAATGTTATATTTGCGCCAGTCTCACACTTAATTTTTTATCTGTTCCACTCCCTGATGCCTACCCCACAAGTAGGCCATGACACGGAAGAGGTGGTTGTCTGAAGAAGAGAGGTCATGTAACGATCGTCGATTGCTGCAGACCAATTTCCATCGCCAGTCGACCGGTTTACTAAATCTTTCATTTGAACCAAATTCATACTATGTAAATCATGAAAAATCAATATGATTTTAAACTTTGTATTTAATTTTACATTCCACACATAACGTCTTAACCGGAGAGATTTTAAAATTTTAATATTTCTTTAATCGTACGGTTGGGGATGTCCTAGCTCAAGTGCAACGATTTATGACACGACACTGACGAAATATGAGACCTTGCATTGTCACGAAGGACTTATTCTCCGGCACCGGCCACTTTCCCTTTAAAATGGCTTTTAATCTTAGTAAGTCCCTACCATCCCGTCATATCTTTGAAACTTCCATTTATAAGATTATCAATGCAAATATAATCCGAGAAAGGCTTCGTGGCCTATTGAATCCGACTACGACCGGGCTATATACGGGCTTGCGATCATGGAAATATCTGTCCTTGGTGTGCTCCTCTTAATTCGATGTTCCGTGCTTTTGTCTAAAACATTTTCATAAATTAAAAACTGTAAATTTCGAGCACTGAGCATGAGAAAACTCTTGGAATATATATATATGTATAATTTTCTATATATATTTTGTATATATTACTACTTGTCTGTGTGTCACTTTTTTCTTTTCTTGTGTCTTCCTACTTTATCGGCCAATTCTCGCTCCTTTTTTCTCTCTTGTAACAAAATAATTGATATTCTAAATTAAGATTTTTCTATTAAACAACTAAAAAAAAGTCTTTTGTTTTTCACCGTGAATAAAATAAAGGATGATTTTTCATAGCTTGGACAATTACAATTACAATTTTCATTATCTACACGCCTTTAATTTAATTAATTAATGTCAATTTGTGGTAAGACACTTAAAATTCTAAGAAAAATGGTAGATTTTGATTTAATTGTTTAATTTTTTTATTATGAAATAATTTATTCTCTTCCCCTTACTCGTAACCGCAGGATTCTCCTGCGAGCATAAGCGAGAATAGGCCGCCTCAGTTTATGATACTCTGTAACTAACTCCTTCACTTTCCGATTAGATGTGACTGTTCTATCTTTGGAGGAGAATGGGAGGTTGCGGGATCCGCCGGTGGGCGTACTCTCGTCGACGGCACGTACCTTTGTTAACAACGGAGCGACGACAGAGTTTGCTACACAGATACTCGGGACGACAGTCGGTAAAACCTACGCGAAACTGCTTAGCACGGGATCCCGGGTGTTCTACGACAGCTCGAGGCAGGCGAAAGACCCTTACCTGGTCTTTCCGACCATACCGGGGATAAGCCCGACGAGGAGCCAAGTGCAGTACCAGACCGCGGAACCGTTCACTCCGTCGTCCCAAGAGTCTCCGACGAACCTGCCTAGTTTGAACGAGATAAAGGAAGAACCGGCCACGACGCTTCAACCGAAGAACGTTATATCCGTGAGAAAAGAGTTTTCAGTCAAGAAGAACACCGAAGTGAAGCCGGCCAAAGTGAAACCGAACGGCAATCTGCCGACGGTGACGATCAAAAATGAATTCGCCCCGAGCGGTTACTCGGAGCAAGTAGACACCATCAAAGAGCCGAAAAAGTCGAGACTCGGCAAGGGACTTTTCAGAGGAGGTGTTCAAATCAAGAACGAGTTCCAAAAGTTTGACACGGTCACTTATGTCGGGTTCGCGGACTTCACCACGACTGTCGGTAACACGGTCATCATATTTATGCCCAAGACTGCGGCGGCTAATACTGGCCCGGTGACGTCGATCGCTGGCGCTGCCACTCTGCGGCCGGAAGACGCTTTACACCCGGTTGTGACCACTGTCAAAACGTTCATGTCTCATTCTCCAGCGATGGCGACGAAAACAGTAACCGGTCACAATTTGAACGTGCAGACCTCTCTCCCTACGGTTCAAGCCGACACTAGAGCCAGCAAAGCGTACAACCCCGTTTTCGTCACTGTCGAACAGTACCCGACGACCGAAGAAATCCCGACTTCTGAGCATACAACGGCTGAAGGTACGTCGGAATTCGTGACGGAACAGACGACGACGGAACAAGACGGTCACATTTTCGATAGTTCCGAACCGGACATGCCGATGGAAGAAGTGACTCCGACAGAAGCTCTCAAATTAGGATATACTTATACTACGACGAAAACAAGGGTGTTCATTCCTGGGGATGAGCCTTTAGGGCTTGCCAAATCTATAGCAGTCATCCAAGCGTCAGACTCCACAACGACTTATCTGACTTCCTTTTTGTTCGGTACGATCATAGAAGGGAGTTACACTCAGCTCACTCAAGTGGTCTCTAGTACGGCCACTCCGAAAGCAATAACCCCGACTCCTGTGCTGTCTAAGCCGACAATTACAGCCGCTGAGACTACAACTGAAGATGCCGACACGACGAGTACCACAGAAAATCCTCCTTCTACGACAGAACAGAACGATGATATTACCACCGAACAAAACGAAGAAAACAAGAATGATTCTGACTATATCACTAAATTAGTTCCAACGACTGTGCACAACACTTACACTTATTTCACAACTTTCTTCATCCCTAAAGGAGAAACGACGAGCACATCCGTCAAAACTAGAGAAGTCGTCTCTGATGAAATCCGTTACGTCACTACTGCAGTTCCTCAATACGAAAACACCACTCCTCCGGATCTAAATATATCTCCGACAGGAGTGACCGAATCGTATCAGACAACGACCCCGGAAGAGATCGGTTCGACTACAGAAGACACCCCGTCCGGCTCTACACCACAGCTCCCCACCGATATCACGACCAACGTCAATCCTGTCACTCAAGACTACGGCAATCCAGATACAACGACACTCGAACCGACGACCACTGAGAAAGAAGAAGAAGTGGATATTATAATAAGGACGTTATATACGACATACACTTATCTGACTACATTCTTCCAAGAGTCGACGACCAGCGTCAGGAGTAGGGAAGTCGTTGAAACCAATGTAGTCACTTCCACTTTAGACACGAATAATTTACCCGAAGCGACCGACCCTGCTGTAGCAGGATTGTTTAAATCGATAAAGCCTACGAATGTCGTTGAAAACCTTTCTTCGGACAAGTCTCCAGAAGTGCCCTCGCCCGTCGAAGAATACAAAACGTACACTTATTACACGACCGTTTTTGTTGACGGTGAAACATTGATAGAAAGCAGAACTGAAGTCGTGAAAGAAACAATAAATCCGACTTCGGTGAGCCAAGTACAGTATAAAACAGTTTTGACCGATGAAAACAACGTTGTACCCAAAGAATATCAAAACGCAGACGGATCTGATGAAGCTTTGGAAAACAAAAAAAAGCCGGCTTACGGAACGATATCAAGACCGGTATTCCACGGATCTCCTTCGTCTGAAGCACTAGTAGACCCTAAGTTGCAATCCAGTATCGACGACACTTATTCATATGATACGACGATGTCGAGAAACGACAGAGTAACGTCCACAAAGCCATTTGTCGGAAAACCGGGCGAAAGAGACCTTTTGTCGGCTAGAGAAGAATTGAAAAAAGAAACCATATCTGATTTCGAAGACAGCGAGTATGTGGAAACTATAGTAACCGATGTCACGAGCAGCAGCTCAGGCGGCAATCGTCGCAAATCATACGAAGAGTACGAATCGAATCCGAACGATCAAGTAAGTGCTGAGAGCAACACTGAAGAAATCGAACCGTCGTTCTCACCGACCGTGCTGCTTCAGACAAGCTACACTACATTCACATACTTCACAACAGTTTACAAAGGCACGTCTAGCGATGTGATCAGTCGGCTAGAGACTGTTACGAACTTAGTTACAGAAACTGTTAGACCCACAGAAGTAGAAACCAATTTAAGTCCGGAAGAAGCGACACTGCCCATAACTTATTTCACAACTTTTACTTATTGGACTACTCTCTACAAAGGAAAAAGCACGATGATCACAAGCAGAGAAGAAACCGTTTCCAATATTGTCACGCCCACTTTATCCTCATCCACTAGTCAATCGATTCTCTTAACAGAAACCCCATTGTTATTAGAAACCCCGTTATCCCAATCCGTGGAAATCATTCCGACTTCAGACGCTTCTCAGGAATCTGTTTCTCCCGTTTCAGCAGATCTACCCACCGTCTTCCCTGACCAGACATCGGAAGAGATCACCGCAACGCCAACCTCTTCAGAAGTAATATTAGAGCCGACAACATATTACACAACTTATACATATTTCACGACTTCTTATATCGGCAACGATACTGTTATAAATAGCCATTTAGAAACTGAAACGAACGTCGTCACACCGACAGCCTCTGATAGCCAGTCGTTACAAACATCCGAAGTGGAATCGTCCTCCACTGTCGATGCTGTTGAAGGAGAATCTACCACAACTCCCACTCCCAGCCTACAACCGACAGGATTGATTTCGACGATAAGAAGCACCGTGATCAACGAAGGATTGACGACCCTCCTCAATACAGACGTTTATGGAACTTACATTGACGGCTTGTACGCTCAAGTTCTCGAGAGTTCGTCTGAAGTTGTCACCCCAACAGCTTCGTCAGCGGCAAAACTTCAACCCACTGGAATAGTATCTTTAAATGAAGGCAAAATAGTCGATGCGGCTGGTATATCGACTACTCTCTTTACTACTAAAGCTATTGGAACGTATATAGACGACCTTTACGCTCAAGTGGTCGAAAGCACTTCTACTGTTGTAGTTGACGAAGAAAAGAAAACTGCTAATCTGGAAGCTCCGCCATCTACCACAATGATCGGGTCCAAGGTGTTTACAACAGGCCTCGTACGGCTCATCGAAGGGTCGGTTATCAAAGACAAAGACGTCACGACCTTTTACGAGTCTAGAGTCATCGGAACCATAATCGACGGAAGGTACGCTCAAATAATAGAAAGCACGTCGAGCTTCAAATCTGACCTTCCTCAGACTACGGCAGTTTCTCCGACTTCCACGGTTCCTCCCGGATCTGTCATTTCGCCCACGGTGACGTCCACGGCACCGGGACCGGCAGCGATAGAAAGTTCGTTGAACAACGAAAACGAAGACAAAGAGGCAGACGGAGGGGACGATGACGAAGACGGACATTTTAAATCAAGGTTGAGTTTTACATCGAAGAAAAAACAATTTACTCCTGTGATTCGCCCATTTTCATCGAGACCGAGGCCGACGTTCCTTCCCAAAAAGAAAACCGGCGACCCGGCCACAACAATTACGCGAACCTCTTTTACACCCACAGTGACTGCGACTCCGGCGTCAAAAACCGGTTTTGGATCGAGTAGAAACAGATTCGCACCTAGTAGAAAATCGTCGAGCGCGGAGTTTAGACCAACTACTTCGAGTTCTAGGAGATATTCTCGCCCGAGAAGCAGTTCTACTCCTACCTTTGGAGGTGGGCGTAGTAGATCTTCAACTAAAGTGCTACCGACTATTTCCTCTACTTCAGCCCGTAGAGGTGGATTCAACTACCGATCGACTGGAAGGCCGAACCTTCCCAATTTGTCCGCTAGCTCCTCTAGGTTTAGAATTAGACCTACTCAAGCCAACGGGAGGTTTTCCGGCTCTTCTACTTTAGCAGAAGACGTCAATATCAATGATATCACAGGAGCTGCAGCGGTTACAGAAGAAATTGAACAAAATACACATCCGGGTGACGAGGAAGCGGTGACGGCCGCCCCTACGACTTCGACGGAATCACCGAGACGAGCCAATAACCCATTGCTCAGGTTCAGAAGGCCCCCGATCCTTCAAAGGCCGAGTACGACCACCACAACTACGCCCAAGCCGTCCACCACGCCCAAACGGAGTTCGTTATTACGCCGCCCCGACAGCAGGGCCGGATCTTCATACAACGCACCGAAAACCCGACCAGTACCTAGTTTCACCAACAACAGGGTTAAACAAAGGCCAGCGGGCAACTTATTCCCGCCGAGAGGCCTGGCTAGAAAACAGCCTAAAGAAGAATTAGAAGAAAAAGAAGAAAACGAAGAAGATCAAATAGATGAAAGTGGAGACGACATTCAAGATAACGAATACGAAGGATCGGAAACGGCGGAACAGACTTCTTCGACGACGACCGAACCTCCGAGATCGAACAGAAGAAGATCAAAAGGTTTCAACCAAGTTCAAATCAGGCCGTTCACGAGACGTCCAAGGACGAAAAGACAAGCGTCGGAATACGGGAGCCGCGGGTACACTGCTAGGTACCGAAGGCCTTCTACAAGAACGACCTCCCCCGATTATTATTACGACGAAGTCGTTCAAGAACCGGTGAAACCTGCGACCAGAAGTTATTCGTCAAGATCACGGGGTCAGTCGAATTACCAACAGAACCAACAGAAGCTCCGCCCGTCGCCTACTTCCAGCACACCGCGACATCAATTCACTCTGAGGGAAAGGACGTCTCAAACGACAGCGAACCCGAGACTGAACAATTTCAGAAGGCCCACGTCATCGCCTAGGAGGAGAGTATCGTCCGAATTGACGACTGTGTCACCAAGACAGAAATCCTCGTCTCGGTCGAGAAATCCGACTACCGAAGCCACCACTTTCACAAGGGGTAGCAGTCGGAGATACAACTCTCAAAGAAAAACTACAAGGACTAACAGATATAGGGATAAAAACGATTTCGACCCTTACGTTACTCCAGCGTTTGACGGGACTATCACAGTGACGCATAAAATTCCGACAGAAGTCACCATTCCAGTTTTTAACGGTAAAAGTACAGAATACAAAAATGTGATAACTGCAAAGCCCAGCCTCGAGGTTCTGGGGCCATATCAATACACGAGCTCTTTCGGAAAAGACGGAAAATCCACCATCCAGCTCACAAGTGAAATCACTTCCACGCTACCTAATGGATTTATGGAAGTGACGAAATTTTTAGTTTACGAAACACCGACTACCAGTGTCACTTTTACCCCGACTACCTTGCGGGGTAGGAAAACGTCATTCTCTCACATTGTACCAAGCACGATATACGAAGTACGACCTGAGATCAGCACTGTCCAACCCGATCTAGGAAACGCTCCTCTAGCGAATCTACTACTATCGCAGTTGTTACTGGGAAATTTGGGCATGCCGAACACTGTTGTACAAACACCGGGAACACCGACGACGGAATTCAAGACCAAAACGACAACCTACGTCACAACGGTCACTTCCCACACATCCACGGTACTCCCTCTGACCTTCCGAGGTAAAGCTATAACCACAACTATTGTCGACAGTTCCACTCAAGTGATAACGGCTACTGAATATCTCACCGAGACGATCGTCGTGACGCCAACGGCCGTCGTCGCGCCGCAGATCACCAATCAGCTCAACACGCTTTTACTCCCGGCACTCCTTCAAGCTCAGCTTTTGGGAAATCAGCAAAAGCCTAAAAACAATCAGCAGGACTTTTTAAATACGAAAGTTCAAGACGACGACGACGACGACATCGAACAAAGGTACAGCAAAGATAAGGACGACGACCTGGAAGACGAAAGGCCGGTGAGGGAATCCGTCGAAGAGCCAGTGCAAAAATCGAGGAAAAAAGGTAAAATAAAAGCGCCGGATAAGCCGATCCCGACCAGCGTGGTGACTTTATACGTCTCTGGAAAGCACCCAGGTGAATTTACTACTCTTCTGTCAACTGTAGTTGGTGGAGACGAATCAAGTTCCTTGAGAAAGCGAGAAATAAGTCCGAAAGATCTTAAATACTACAAAATTGAAGCGTCGAAGTTGCCGCAACTGGGAAGTTCCTTCTCGGATGATCTGAGCAATTACGTAACGCCGGTCCTCGATGAAGTCGTCATAGAGAGTAGCGAAATAGAAACGCAGAGTCTGGAAAGCGTAATAGGCGACGTCAGTAAGTATTTATCCAGTTCGTACAAAGACGACCGAATCCAATACTCGACTACCGGTCATTTTTTATTGAAAGGCCTCGCTGAGTCTGCTCCGGATCAGCGGAAGGCCTCTTCAAGGAGCGACGCACCGTTGAGGAGAAAACGTCAAATTGAACAGGACCAACCAAAACGAAAATTAATAAGGATCAAAGTACCTATCGTGAGAGCGAAACCCGTCCGAGAAGAGGACGAAGACGATTACGATTCCACGACCGAGCAGGCGACCCGTCAATCACCGACTGAATATTTTTTCGAAGAACCCACTACAGAAAGGAATGTGAAAAGAGTAAGAGTGGCTAAGAAAAGAATTTCTGAAATGGTCGGTGGCGAAACTCCAAAAAGGAGAATTGTCGTCACGAGACGACGCCCGATTGACCCGATCGAAGTAGAGCCGACGGAATACATAAAAGAAACGGAGGAAAGCCCTCGGCCGCTTCACGAGACCATCCAACCGAAAAGGAGGAGGATATTAAAGACCAAAAAACGGCTTGTGACTCAAGA
The DNA here is from genome assembly GCF_000648675.2 of Cimex lectularius. NCBI lineage: Eukaryota > Metazoa > Arthropoda > Insecta > Hemiptera > Cimicidae > Cimex > Cimex lectularius. The sequence goes on along the minus strand of NW_019392716.1, from coordinate 1,113,056 downwards.
TAGTGGATTTACCGAACCGACCCAAAGAAGGAGGATTACGATTACAAAAAAGCGACCGCTACAAACAGAAGACATACAGAGTTCACCCGTGTTGGACATGTCGACGCTATACAACTATCAATATTCCATACCTTCGGAAGAAGGGAAAGCGAGCGTCATGGTTTCTCAGGTGTTCATGAGCGGCCCGGACAGCGTCTACCTGGCGCCGAACATGGAAGACAAAATCAAAGAGATCTTAAACGAACCCTCATTCGAACTCGAAAGTGGTAAAACAGAAAATGAACGCGAATCGGCCAGTTCTCATGCCGGCCAACCGAAAATAGTGCGACCGGTGAAGCCGACGGTGATAAGGGGCGACACTCTGTACAGGGAAACGACGAAATATGTAGAAAGTGAGACAGAACACGCACCCACGACGCCGTTCGAAGAACAATACGTGCAGTCGACCCCACAGGACTCGGAACAAAGACCGACGACAGAGCCGAATGTCTTCGAAGAGAACGTGACCACGCAGCCGGATTCAGCCAACGGCACGGAAGATCGACAACCGGAATCCGATGTTGATACGAAAGAACGCAAGACAGAATCCGATGATAAGGAAGAACAACAGCCGGAATCTTATGATGCTACGGAAGAAGAGCCGGAAGAAGAAGAAGAGCCAGACACGTACGAAGAATACGAAGATTTCGAGCCGACGCAGACCCCTGAATCCAAAGACGAATACGAAGAAGAACAAGAGGCCGTTACAGAAAACCAAGAAGAAAAGTTCGAACTCGACCCGACTTTCGTCACGATTTTCCCGTATGACGACGTGACGGAAGACGTCACACAGACGGTCGTACCGACGACCGAATATGAGACTGTGACAAAGACACTGACAACTACCAGACTCAGGACTTACACTTACGTCGTCACGAGGGTGAGCGGAAGCGAACAAATAATAACCTCTTCGACCTCTGTCAAACCCGATGTGAAGACGGTGACAGTCACGGAAACCGTTCCCGTCACACCGACAGCCACAGGTGAGGGCATGTTTCAAACATCCTTTGAACTCAAATCATATTTATAAATATAATATATAAATATTTTGCTCTTCTGTAAATATAACGAGTTATACAACATCAAAAATGTACAGATTTCACTGTGTCCGTCTTTCTTTTTCTATCTATAACTTTTAATAAACTCTCAAGGGTGATAGGTCAAACTCAAACTACTCTTATCGATTTCTAAACTTAATTTTGTATATTCTACTCTCCTGTAAACAAACAAACCAAAACCGATAAAATTAATTAATTATTCTTTTATGTTCTGTTTAGATTACGGGAAAAAATGTATTCGTCAGCAGTGTGATAATGCTTGTTTAAATAAATATATAAACTTGGCTTGGTAACAAAGTAATTCTTTTAACAAACAGTTTAAACTTCATAAACAAGTCTGAATTATGTTCAAACATCTTCATTATTCAATCAGCCCAATCAAAAATTAATTTAATTGTTATTGCCTTAATTTATCGCTCAATAAACTTGTTAATCGTCTCATTCATAACAATTAATTTTTTAAGTGTTAAAAAGTTGTGGTTAAAGAAAATGGTTTGTAAATTTAATATCGCGAAAACGTACCTAGGCCTAATAAAATTTGGTCCCGTTTAAAATTATTTTTGCTCTTACCTCTAGCTATACTAAACCCGCATAGCGGTTTAACGTTGAGGGTCAATCTAACCGATCGTTTATTATTTAATTACACATTTATAGTGCAACTTCCCTATAACGGACACTATTGAGGAAGCAAATATTGTCCGCTATACGTCCGCTTTTGGTTTAAGAGTGAAAAACATGTTTAGTATTACAAGATTAAATTAAAACTAAAAAATGAATATTTACAACCCTTTTCCAATCAGTAATGCAATTTGGAATTACTGCTGGGGGGGGGGATTACATATAGATTATTTTTGAGCCAGTTATATCCTACAAAAAAAGATGCCTGAAAATATTATACAAAAAATATTCGGTTATACATCAAAATTATTATTTGAGGAAATAGGAGTTTACAGCATATATCAAATCTATATAAAAAATTTATTTATATTATTATGCAAGGAAAATGGTAAATTGTTTCAGAACAAATGTGTTACAAGATTAATTGTATGTAGAATCAAACTGCCGATGATTAAAAAAAATAAATTAGCCAAAATTAACCAAATTACCGAACAACTATTTGTTAAATAAACTATTCTCCAATCTATATGGCCTTCTGCAAAAGGTAAATTTAAGTATCTACAGAAAAATAATTAACAAATGACTTGAGAAATGAATTATAAACTGTTTCAATATGATTTAATTCATTTAACTTCTTAACTACTTATACATACACCTATAATATAATAGTATAACTAAAGTGTACAATAAAATAACAAATTCAAAATTCTGTATTAGATCAAACATTCAAATATGTAAATAGTTAAGTACAATCTTTATTTAAAATTTTTATTGACAATATTACAAAAATTAATAAAAATATGTGTACTCATTAGCCACACAACTCCATGCAAGGACTTAGCATAAGCCGTCTTGCATGGTACAAACTAACAACAAACATGTAATAAATTAAAAAATATAAATATGCCAATGTATTAAGACATTGTAAAAAATAATGGATAATAAATCAATCTTAATCCTAAACTTATTCTTAGAGGGCGACAATAGGTATTACAATATGGATATTTTCGAAACACTAAGTATTTTTGTCTTTCCTACGACCCGAGGGTTTTCAAATTCACCGAGCAAATTTGTGAAAAATTAATAACTTTTTTTCCCTGACAATGCTCATTTTTTAACATCATATTAACTAGAAGTGCTCTAGAGAAGATTTTAATGTAAAAAATGTAGGAAAACGTCGCGAATCAGAATTACTCCGCCCAAGAGAGGCGTCCGGTTTTTAGAGGTGTACGTTGAGGGAAGTTTCACTGTATTCATTATTACTTTATCGATTTTAGATAGAGAGTGACATACAGTTGGCGTTGAGCGAGCATAAAATTTTGTATTACAGTGAAACATAAAATTTCAGTTTAAAAACCCTGCTGTCGACTTTAAACAATTACATAGAGCGAAATTATTTTTAACGTTTTAAGGTTGAATGTGCATTTAGCATTCCGAATTCAGTTTACTTTTCTTAAGAGTATAAAATATTCTAATCGACTTTATGTGCTTTACCCAGCAAATACTGAGATCGGCAGAGGGCTGTACGTTGTTGAGCCACGATACAATTTGGCCACTAAAGTAATGAGCAATGGAGTGGAGGTGATCGTCGCTGGGGGTAAAAGCACGCTTCCTGGCTCTCCTCAGCTTAGGGTGATCCCATCTGGCCTGGCCAAGCCCATAACTCTAGCACCTAGCACGTTGACGGACCACATGATGATGCTGTTGCCTCAGGAGAGTCAAGTGAGTTTCGAATATTTTAATCCCTTTTCTCGGTTTTCAATTGTTTTTCTGTTTTTAGAAACCGCATAACGATTTCATAACGAAAACATACATGACGACGTACACTTACCTGACGACTTTTGCTCAAGAAGGATCCACGGTGGTTTCGAGCCGAGAAAAAGTCGTATCGAACGTTGTGACGGAGGAGGTCAATCCGAGCAAGACGAGGCCCGTCGACCACTTCACCCTTACCAGCAGCCCCGAGCTGATGACAGGAGTGTACCACACCACGTACACTTACTTGAACACGCTCGTGGACGGTGAACTTCCTCTGGTCGTGACGTCAAAGAAGACAGTGTCGAATACGGTCACCGAGCAGTCCAATTTTATCCAGCCTTCAGAATTGCCAGTTCAAGATACCAATACATACCTAAGCACAGGTAAATAATCAGTATTTAAATTATGAATCGTCGGTTAATTTTTTTTTGTTTTTAGTTGCCTATACGAAAACGTTGAGTGAAGGAGATGAGATGAAAGTCGTGAGTACTGAAGACGTCTTGACTCAAGTAGTCATCACTGAATCGGATTACTTACCTTCATCGTTGTCTGAAGAAATCCGACCTACTGCCATCACGACGGACGTGACCAAAACTTACTTCGCCACTTACACATATTTCAAGACGAAAGTTGAAGACGGTAAGACCATCGTCAACACGGAAGTGGCAACGTCTTCGGATATAGTTACCGAAACGTTCACGATACAGCCGAAGAAGACGTCGACGGAGGTCGCACAGACCCCAGAGACTAAAGTCCACGAAACTGGAGACCAGTCGGATTCTCAACCGATAAATCTTTTCGCCACGAAAACATACCTGACCACGTTCACCTACTTTACAACTCTGCTTCAAGACAACAAATCGCCCAGTATAGTAGTTAAATCGAGAACGAAAGTGCAACAGAACATTGTCACCGAAACTGTAGACAGCGGCCTTCTCGACACCGGTTATTTAGACCTGTTAAAAAGTTCGGTTAACGATAATCACGATTCTATAATTGCGACGGCTACTTTGAACAACGGTGACCAGATGGAAATTACGGCTATGACGTCCGACTTGATCCGAGAGACCGAATCGCCGAGTGTGGCGACGTCTTTTACCGAAGTGACGCCGAGTAACGTCATCACTGGCTCAACTATCATATTCTTCGACGAAGAAGACCAAATGGACAGCACGCCGAGTTTCGTCCAACCGTCTTTCACCGATTCGCACAAAGATCACAATCTTCAATCGAAAACTGCTACGCCCACGCTGTCAAAAACTGCTAAGCCTTCTCCGACTTCAGCCAGTCAGACATACAACACAAAAGTGACAGATTACGACAAGGACCAAGTGTCGATACCAGATATAGTAAACGGTCCAATAACGAGTGGAAGCTCCGGATCTGTTAACATATTTAACGGTTTCAACGCCCTCGGCCCTGTTATAAACGCGATGGCTGATTTGTTCCATTCGAATTTCAACGGAAAACAACCAAACGTGTCCGCTCCGAGACCGGTGGTCCATTTCGCACCTCACAACCCTTTTGAAACGCAGCAAAAAGAAATCGGCACCACCCCTAGATCGCCGGTTTACATCCCGGTGGGAGGAGTGTTCGACAGCGAACCCTCAGAGAGTCAACACTACGACGGTCACAACATTTACCCAGAAGTAAACCAGCGGACGAAACCTTTACGAGACAGACCCAACATCGAAGCCGCACTGCTCTCGGGCGGAATTCCCATAAGCCCTGGTCAAGTGATTACAACCAACAGCGATGTAATTATCGGAAAGCACGCCGTACACGGTCCTCGCCCCCCCGTCAAGCCCTTCGGAAAAGACAACGTTGAGGGTATGAAGCCGCCGCCGCCGCCACCTCCTCCCCAATCTTCGCCGCCGAAGCCCAACTGGCCCCCGAGAGATCAAGAAAGATACCCAAGCAGTCACGTACCTCACAGAGTACCTTCGAATCCCGAGATACCGAGGTTTCCACCGAAGAGAGACCATCACATTGGTGGAGGAACGATACTGGCTCCTCCTCCGCCCGTCAGAGATCACTACATCCCCTTGAGAGATCGAGTACCCCCTAAATTAAACGTGCCTCACAAAAATTATCCTGAAATAAAGGTCGACGTCCCGACTGACCCCGATTTCCCATACCCCATCGACTCTCAGAACGAACAGTCGCAAACTTTGGTCAATCTGTATCCAGGAAATAACAAACATCCTAAATTACCGCAAATAGTAAGTAATCTGCCTGGATTGAAATCTCAGGGAGAACAGAACGTTAACTACAACAATAAATTGAAACAGCCCCAGACCGATCACCAATATCTGAAATACAGACCCGTATTCAAAGTGCCTAAACCTTCATTTGAAAAACATGAGAACAAAGACGAACCGTCTCATTTTATAAATGTCAGCGTTTCACAGCAAGTGTATAAAGATGAAAAGCTTGAAGAAAACCAATTTAACCATCCGTTATTGGTGAACATACAACCGTCTCAAGTGGCCAATGTAGTCATTCCTCACGGAGTGTCGACAGCGTTGGTTTACAACGGGGAGCCCGAAAAACACAACCAGAAGGGTGAAATCTTCAACGAACCTTCACCCTACCCGGATGTGGAAGTAGGGATGGTCGGTGTCGCCGGCCTGAGCACTTCCAGCGAAAACAAACCGCCTCATGCCGCACACATACCCTCCAACGCGATACGGATGGACGTCCCTCTTTCTCCTCAAGGGATTGAGTCCGAAGTTTTCAAGGTTCCGACCAACGACAACAACAAAAGGCGGCCTGTCACCGGAAAAAGGCCAGCGGCGAACTTCATCCTGGAACACGCTACGGGCTTGGAATATATGACACCCCCTCCACCGCCGATTTCTGCATTGGTCAATTATCATTTGGGACACGATATCGAGGACCAAGATAGCGAATCCTCGGTCAACAGTGAATATCACACCGATGGGAGTGGCGAGAGGATTAACCAGCCACTCAAGTCGAAGCCTTTTTTCGACTATGACGGCGAACCAGCACCGCCGAAACCCGCGATACGACCCGATATCAACACGTCCGGCGCAAACGGAGTCAAGTATTCCGCAATTAACTCCAGACCGGTCGTCTTAGGTTTCGAAAACACCGAGAAACCTCCTCCGATCATTAAAGGGATACCCAACGTCAACACGTTCGGCGAGGACTCGCAGGCCACAGTCGCAGTGGGAAAACCTACAAATATGACACCAAAGGACGACATGGATCATATATTGATAGTCAGCGATAAAGTAGATGTCGTCGGCACTTCTCATAGCCCTTTTGATTTAAACAGAGACCAAACGGCTCCACAGAACCAACCCCAGCATCCTTCGGCAAAACCACCATTCGACAACACCGTTTACGCTATGAATATGGATGAGAAACTTCCTCTTCCGACTTATGAAACTCCCCCTCAACTTACAACATACGAAATCCCTCCGTCTTCGAAGGAAGAAGACAACACGGCGAGGCCGATCAACATGGAAATCGATCGAGACAGAAATTCTGCATACCAAAGCGATGCCGTTCTTGGTTTGACTCCGCCAGCGGCGACTCGATACCCGAACCACGACAAAACGACACATCGCCCGTCTCAGAGCAGCAGAAGGCCGTTTCCGCCTTTCAGGAAACGTCCGAATCCACCTCCCTACAAGTTCGAAAGGCCTCTGCCCACAATCGAATCCAGGCCCAAGAAACCGACGTTTTTAGAAACCGAGAGACCGCCGCTGCCTCCGGTGCCGACGGAAATTCTTTCACCTCCTAAACCGACGGACGATTTTGTTCGAAACGGAAACAAAAACAGGCAGACGACCGACAGAAACGACACCAAGCCGTCAGCGACGTCTCACGAAAGTATAAACCCCATTTTAGAAGGATCTCTCGTAGTTGAACCCCCTGCCAAACCAGAAGTGATCGCACCAGAGAGTAAAGTCGTTCTTAACAACAACTTCAAACCTGGAGGTCATCTGAATAAAAATAAACCGAAATATCCCGACTCCTCTCCGCTATCTACAAAATTTTACACACCGACATTGGCCTCGCAGGATAATACAAGACCATCAACTCAAAAACCTTTTCTTGTCGGATCGGAAACAGTCTTCCCAGAAGAATCGTTGCCAACATCGACTGAGTCGTTGAAACCGACGCTTGTCGTGGAGTCTGCCTCGCCCGTCTCGCCCACGACCTTCGACAGCAGTCCAGCGACTCAATTCGTTATTCCAGCCAGAGCGACTAAATTACACAACAGCATAATACCGTTCTTTATAAGAGACCGTCCAGCGGATAAGCATCCACTCGGCTCGAGTCCGGCTGGAAACGTCGGCAACAAGCCTACGACAAAAACATTCACTGTTCAGAATATAATAGTATCTCCCGTGGCGACAACTCACGTAGTCACTCATACGCAGACGTTAACCGTCACGACAACGGAATCTAAAATAATCCAGAGCAAAGGGCAAAAGCCGTCGACGCACACGTTGGTTGTCACTAAAACTTTGACGTCGACCCTACTCGATACCGTGACAGAAATCCATACTCTAGTAAAGCCCACGAGCATATTGTCGACAGTAACCACAACAATGCCGCAAGTAACGACTACAGTGTTTCCGACTATTACACCACCGCATCCCGAATCGACTAAAATAGTCCAAGAATCCGACTCGGTGACGGCGGGCACAAACGACAACGATTCGATTCTGGTCATCATGACGGACAAAGATTCACAATACGCCCCTGCTAAATACGACCCCGACGAGCCACCATTAGAAATCGAAGCGCCTGAAGAAGAAGAGGAAGTCAATCCGAACGTCCTTCTGGGCGGGTTTTTATCCCACCATTCTTCAGATAACGAGTGTAAACCGGACTGTAAAGCGACAAAGAACGAGAGGTGCCAAAAGATCAACAACATCATGAGATGCGTATGCAGGCCAGGTTTCGCAAGGATGTTCCCGGACAGGCCGTGTAAACGTGAGTCCAATCGCGCTTAATCTTTAAGTCATAAATTAATTATTTATGTGTAATTTCAGCTACCTACACGTTCCGTTTGAGCATCCCTCTCGAAAGATTAGGCCCTGAAAAAATCACATATTCCCCGACCCTCCTCGACACCAATTCGACTGATTATCAGGCACTTTCTGAAGCGACCAAAGAAGGACTGGACAGAATGATAATGCAGTCTGAAATACGAGATGTTTACCACAGTCTTCAAATAACTGGTTTCAAGCCGGATAATAAAGAAGACAACGCCATGGCCAACTTTTATATCCAGGTAATTTAATGTGTAATACATTTTAAAGAAATGTTTAATATGTCTTGATATTTTCAGCTATCTGAAAACACGGATGAGATGAAGCTCATGGAGATGTTTAAAAAGCATTTGATGTCGAACAACTTCAGCATAGGCGGGACGGATCTTCATGCGTCCAAAGAGAAAATTGAACACTTGAGAGCCGAAGGTGATGACTTTATCACCCGCCTAGTATTTCCTCTATCGGACTAATTTTAAACGTTTACAGATTTCGATGAATGTAATGATACGAAATTTCACGATTGTTCGGAGAACGCGCAATGCTTCAACTTACGCGGGACGTACACGTGTAGTTGCAAAGAAGGATTCACCGACCTTTCTCATAACACACTTTACCCAGGACGTGTTTGCTCAGGTAAAAAAGTTTAAACCGACTTCGAAAAATTTTATTCTGAATGAGAATACAATTGGGCAAATAAATATTGAAATTTCAGCTGAAATGATAGGCTGCCAGCGGTGCAACTTCCATGGGAATTGCTTCACGAGAAACGAAGAAGAAGAATTGTGTGAATGCTTCCAGTGGTACGCCGGCCAATACTGCCAAATTAATCTAAAAGGTACGTAGAAAAATAAATCAAAATGAAGATTTTTAGGTACTCTGAAATATAAGCTGTTCTAGTCAACTAATATGTCAATAGTGAGACTTCGCCCTTTCATAATTTTTGATGGTTCTTTTGTTTTTCAGTCATGCTGCTCATACTTTCTCTTGTCGGAATCAGCTTGATGGTGCTGCTCGTCGTTTGTCTTGTGCTGTCGTGCATGAGGAGAAGGCCGGTCAGAAAAGCGGCGGCAGCCCTGAGACCGCAAGGTTTCAGGTTCAGGCCACCGAGACCTTCGCCGGCAGACAAGAGAGCCATGATCAACATGGATACATCGAGCGAGGCCAGTATGGAGCACACACCCCCGCCGTACATCAAACAGGTAAATCACCAACTTTACTCATTACTGACGAGAAATAAAATACACGATCGTGTAGGTGGCTTTGAACGCACAGAGACCTAGACCTTGCAGAAAACAGAGCAAAGCTCCTTCGCCGCCACTTAGCTTCCACGGCACAATGGAACAGAGAGACAGATCCCTCACTGTTATGATTCCGAGGGCAAAATACAGACCAGTACCAGTACAGCCAATGTCTACGTTCGGCCCTGAACAGAAACTCCTGAAGTATCTCACGATAGAAAAACCGGTTTGTACAAACAGGCGTTTATAGGGTTTTATGTCAAACTATATTATTTTATTGATAACAGGGATCAAGGAGTAACAGCAGAAAACCGAGCAGTTCGACGAACCATTCTCACGACCCTCCGAGTCCGAAGAAAACGCAAATCCCATCGCCTTCGAGGAAGCCTTCTGCAGGTAATGGGCGACCACCCGCGAAGTCTATTTCCCAGAAATTAATATTCCTTGTTAAAGGTGCCTTGGTGTCGGCTGGATTTGAAGTTTCTGCGACTGTCGGCAGAACGAAAGAAATCCACGAATGCTACATAACCGAACCACACACCGATTTAGGTCAGACTGGTTTCAGCACAATAAGAACCGCTGACAGGTAATTAAAAAAAATTAAATTGCAATATTTTGTTCAAGCGCGTGCAAAATCAAATATTTTAAAACAGTTACTCGGAGTATTTGTTGACTGAGCAATTCAGCTATACTACCGCCTGTTCGTCATACATAGCCCAAAAAGAGTAAACACTTAAATTAAAATGAACTCACACTGAAAAGTAATAAACATACAAATTTGCAATAACGAAATACACATAAAATAACATAGAAAAATAAATAACAAAACGGCGATAAACACGACATGCAATTAAAATTAAAATTAAAAGGAACCGGCCTCTTTACGACCTTACACACCGCGACCAATATTGGTTATCTAATCTATCTTAATTATCTAAAGTTCCTCACCCAGGAGTAGGAATGTTACACTGCATAGGCCTTCCGACCAGCTGAAGACATGTTCCGCTGTTTCTTCTTCCTGGCACAAACTGGAGCCTATACATTTGCCTCCCGGGTCTAGTCTGGAGCCTCCAGTCAGCAGTCCCTACTTCAATCTTTAATAGTTATGCCGTTAGTTTCTGTGATGGTTTTTTTCATGAACTTTTTCCTACGTTTCTGTTCTGGAATAGAATCCCTTGAATCGACGACGTATTCTTAACCCATTGTCTTATGGATCTAAGGACTTTGCAATTTGGAATATCAGATGTCAAATGTCACAAAGGTTTCCTCGTCGAACTTTCCTTGGCCAATTTATCGGCCTCTGCCTTGCATGCCCTGGTATCCAAACTGATAACTTTGTTGTTGCCTCCAATGGCTGACAGGGCCCTGATGCATCCCAAAACTCTGAATTTTAAAACCGCCTGGCTGTCTGAGTAGATGGCTCTTGGTATTCCAGCGTTTTGATCTCCTTATGTTCAATAGCCATATTCTCCGCCTAAAAGTCTCTCGCATATGACCCAAGGTCTAAATGAATTCCACTCTTTGGTTTATTTCCATAGATCCCAACTCCTGACCCATACTCGGCCAGAATCATCTTATACCAGATTTAATCGGCATTAACTGGAATCCCTTTCTACTAGTCTTCTCTATCGGGTATTTTAATTTGAACCATAAACCATAAATTTGACGTGTCGAACCGGCACAGGTTATGTCTCTACTCGCAGATTTTTGAGTTATTCAAACGCTTTTCGCCATTGCCCCAACTTTAGTGCGGAACTCAACGCATCATCATTTCCAATATGACGTTTTTTCTTGCTTCGATTCATTTTGCCTTATGAGAAATCTATCTCCATATCATTTCATCCAAACTGTCAGATTGAGAAAAACGTCTTTATTTTTTTATGTCTTCTTAAGTTACGATTCATACGCTTACTGGGACCAAAATCAACCCTAATCATATAAATTCATTCGATTTCGTGGTCCGATTGACCAAATAACATGTTTCAATTAATTAATCTTTTTGTGAGGTTTTATTAGGTTTCGTGGTCCGCTTATCCAAATAAATTCTTATCAGTTGGCAAAATTGGCAATTCAAAAATGGCAAAAAGGAGGGAAAATTTAAAAAAAGTGAGGTTGAGATGGGAAGTTAGTGTCCGAGTGTCACGCTAGCTCAAGTGGTAGAGGAGCGGCGTATTTAGCCGAAGGCCGTGGGTTCGAATCCCGCTTGTGGCAATGACTTTTTTATCTCAACCAAAACCTTAATTGAAAAGAATTTATGTAAGGTATTGGTTGAGATAAAAATGTCAGTGTCACGAGCGGGATTCGAACCCATGACCTTCGGCTAAATTCGCCGCTGCTCTACCACTTGAGCTACTCGGACACCACTCCCCATCTCCCGCTCGTGGCTCTAGCTTTTTCATTTCAACCAAAACCTAACATAAAAAGAGAGAAAGAAGTAATTTGATAGACATAAAGATTAATTAATTGAAAGAAGTTATTTGGTCAATTAGACCACGAAATATAATGGATTTAATAAGTAAAACGAAATATATCTTTACTAAAGCTCTCCGTGGTCATTTCATTCGTCGCCGAGAACCGAATCCTGGTATACAAAATTTGAAAAATGGTAAAACAGAGGGACACTTTGAAAGGTAGGTTGAGATGGGGAGTTGGTGTCCGATTGAATCGAAGTCACGAGCTCAAGTGGTAGAGCAGCGGTGTATTTAGCCGAAGGTCGTTGGTTCGATCCCGCTCGTGACCCTGTTATTATCTCAACCAATACCTTACATAAAAATTAACTAATGATATTAACAAACTAACTGCTTACAAAACATCATATATAATTGGATTATGGAGACGAACTGGGCTCGGCTAAATCCTCCAACATCCAACGAACCCACGCTCTCCTCTACGTCACAAATCAAATGATCTATAACGACCTTAAAGACCCATTCGTGAATAATCTGTTCCGAACACGCTTCCTCAATTTACACTTTAAACTAACCCTCCACCCTAACCCGGTAGGCCAACTGTTTCCTCAACATCCCACCCTTATAATCCTCCACGCCGTCTAAAACGTCATCGTGACCTCCTATCTTAACCTTCCCAACTAAATAAAAGAGAATTCCACCAGTGGCTGGTTTCTCTCCCCACTGCCTCCTCGTCTGACAGATCCATAACAATACTATTTGCTCAATGACTGGGTGTAAATTATCTACCAGTGGTACGTAGTGCAAGATGTGGATCTGCTATGATCAAAGAAAGAAGAAAGAAACTGTAAACACTTCACAAGCTTTTGGCCTTGACTTATTGTGGTTGTCAGCATGTTTTCGGAATTGAAAACCGTTCCAACATATGGATTTTTATTTAAAAATTTCTTGGGTAAAATATATGAAAAATAATAAAGCCACAATATCTCTTTTTGGTAGGTCTATGTAACAAATGGACCTAGATTCTTTCTTCTTTTTTGACCATACACCAAACATCTTACACTATTTGCTCAATGTATATTTATTCATATTCCTTTTACGAAAGAAGGCAAAACAATTTGGCACATTCAAGAATATTTTTCTAAACGATTCCTGCAACCCAGAAAAAGTTTAAACATTTACATTTCCATTTATAAACCTGCTTGGGATTTTTCTTTACTCTTGTTCTGTGTAAAAATTTATTTTTTAATCTTTGCCAGCACGTGCACTATCCTCAATTTTATGTTTATTCAACTTTATTGATTTACAGTTCAATAATAGTGGACATACCTCCTCCACCTACATTAGAAGCCGAACTGCTAGACACATCAAAAATTGACTTACTGTAAGAATTTCTTCTTTTTCATTTTCTTCTTTCTGCTCGATCACACATTTTATTATAATCAGCATGTTTTCTTTCCTTGAAGGTTTTTGTTTTAACTGATCTGTACTACTGTACTCTTTTTCCTTCTTGTTTTTTTGTACTTTTTTTTAAATTGAACAACCGGACAGAGTTAACAGTAGGACAGACTAACGCAGATTTCAGAATTGCGATTTTGGTTCGTTTTAAACTAAAATATTTTTATGCGAATTGAACAGGACCGTCTCGGAAGCAAGATCGTACGATGAAACAACGATCCATCCCCCGACGAAGTGCCTGCAAGGTCATTATGACAAGCACATGAGTGATGTATGTTAATCGAATTTTGTCCATATTTGTGTGCCTTTGACTGATTGGTTGTGCTTTAGGAAGGCCATACGATGGTAGAACGGGACATCGGCTCGACTTTTGTCATGCCCCAGTCGCATCTTTACAAACCTGACCGGGTATGTTATCACCAAATCTATAGTCAAATTTATAATATAAATTTTTGAGTTGAATTTAACGGCGTTCGTTTTTCAGGGTAATGGAAGTGACATATCCAATTTTGACTCCCTTTGATAACCCAGGTAAAACAAAATCTCCAGCCTGATTGCAAGAAATTAATTCCCTATTTTAAAAAATTTACATTTTTTTCAGAATTAGTAAGGAACTGAACCAAAATTTCAAGAAAAAAAGTTAGTGCCTGAACAACTGTACTCCTAGTGTTAGTACTGAAATTAATAAGATTGGTTAGAACATTCTTTGAGTTATTTATCATAAAAACTTTCTAAGTACCTTTGCTAACCTTTATATCATGGACTAACACGTTATTACCATTTTATGTTATTAAAAAAAATATATTTTTTTTAATTAAAAAAAACCAAATTCATCGTCCCCTTGCTTGCCTTTGAAACTCGTTTTCGATAGTCTAGGAAACGAATGTATCTTTCTTTGTAAATATTTGTAAAGTAATAATGAATTATTAATTTATATGTCTAGGTCTGTACATGCGCTGCTAAGTTGACAATAATTATAATGAGCATTTTTATCTGTAATATTATTATTAAATAATGTGAACTGATTTATAAATAGGAATTGATGTTCGTTATGATCAGATTCCCGACATAGAATTAGGTGTTAGGGTTGCTATAAAAGAAACAAAAATACATAAATTTATGTCAAACAATTTGTACATATCGACCTAATATTAAAATGTAGGGGATAAATGACGAGTACAGTTGTTTTGAAGAAGAACGAAAAAGTGAAGGAGTAATAAAATTAGTTTATAAGTAGTGCCAAAAGGAGTGTCATTTTGTAAATTGTTTTTAATTTTGTATTAGCCAAATTTTATTTTTTTAGGTTAAAGAAAGAAAAACATGCAAAACTAAACATGCAAATATTTATCATCCAACATAATGATTTACATTCATTATATGCATATCTTTACCTGCAGTATATTAGCGTTTTTGAATGTTTTTTTCACCCATGGAGGGAAAAAGTATTTTATTAAGTTAATGTTATTGTAATTATTTTTGTATTAAATACATGAAATAAATGTTCTAACAAAAATTTATTGTGTTTATTTAATTTTGTAGTAATCCATTCTAATCTTTCGATGTTATTCTATCTACCATATTTTAAGCTCGATTGACATTCATTTAATGGATTTAACGTCGAGGAATGAAATTTCGTTCATAATGAAACATTTATGCATCCCGAAAAAGCTTCGGAGGAGCTCCAATCACACGTTCATCTGATTGCAGAATGGAGCAAAACATGGAGAATAAAAACGAATGAAAACAAGTGCACCCATATTACTATCTTGACTCACGACTGACGTGGAAACAACACATCCAAATAAAAAGACAGAACTGAATAGACGATTCGGACTATTCTATAAACTACTCGGATGTAAATCTAATGTATCGACAAAAAACGAACTAACACTGTACAGAACACTACTGAAATCGATTTGGACATATGGACTAGAACTGTGGGGCACCGCTAAACTACCAACATCCAACGAATTCAATAGATACATAGATCATGATGTTTATTTACAATAAAAATTATTTTACAAAAAAATATTCAGTACATAAAACATCCTAGACAATAGCCTACAGGCTGTCTGTCGAGTTGCTTAAAGAAAAAACATAGAATAATACGAATATTAACACTAACAATACTAATACAAATAGTCATAATTTACACAATACTTTATTAATAATTGAAATTATTGATTAGGAACGCTCTGTATTTTAGGGAGTACAAAACATAATTGTAGAGACTGTGCCAGTTCTGCCCATTCAAAAATGAAATTACTTCATTTTTTTCTAAATTTGCCAAACCACCTAAGCTATCCTCATACACACCTAAATTACACAAAGCACAACGGTACGCTTCCTCATTTCTGTGGACCGAGTAATTAAGAGACAGCAACTGACCTCTTGCTTTCATTACCACACTTATCATATTCAAATTATAATTTTTATTTAAATAATGGTGATTTTCTCCTAATTCCAGATTCACTTCTTTGTATAAAACATGGAAGTCAGACCGTTGTGCTCCTAATTTTAGTTTATTTTTAAAATCAGTTCTTAAAACATCTACCAAGCTTTCTACACTATTTTTATTTATGTCGGAGTAACTCAAGGGAGTTAAACCGTGTTGTAGACACAAATTGTCAAATTCTTTTGCCCAAAATATTTTCTTGTCTAGTATTTTCAAGGCCAAAATTCGAGGAAGTCTAGCAGAAGACAATGATAAAACTTTTTGGATATCAGATGCGGGCTTAATGTGTTGAAATACAATGGGTCAATCCCTGTCTCTAAATATAAGACATAATCGGGTGTATCCTTTCTTAGGAAAAACCTTTTGACAAAATATTTGTTCAATTTCTCCACACTGTCATACCATTTATAGCCCCAAACCTGAGCACCGTATAACATTACCGCCTTGCAGAGTTAAATACATTATATTTTGCTGAAATGGGATAATACTTCCAATCCAAAGTCCTTAGAATTATAGTTAACGCTTCTTACTATGTCTCCGACACCACCCTCCACAATGACCTCAAAATACCATTTGTAAATAAATTAATCCCGTCCAAATTTACCCAGTACCACGACAAACTCTCCACTCACCCCATCCCACAAGCCCAAACCATGTCCAACATAATCCATCCCTACAATCCTGTCCGCCGATTAAAGCGGAGATGGCCTCAGGACCTCTTCATCAAGGATTAACCTTGCACAAAACTGGGAGACCAACAATGGTTGGCGACTCCCCTCAAGACACGATATACAGTGTATAATGTAAATATGTAAATAGCCTCATATTACGAGATGTACATTTCATCAATACAGGTAGTGATAAAATAAATAAAAAAATAAATTCAAAAAATGCATAAGAAAATTTAAGAATTCGAAGAAAACGGACTCACCAGGTCAGTGCCCAACTCTATACAGCTATCCACGAATTATAGCCGTTTAAATTAGATATTTTGATAAAACTTCTCAAAAACAGGAAAAACTTTTAGGTGTCAGAAAATCACTAAATTTAAACTCAATAAAAATTTATATTTAGGGGTCTCTAAAGAGGGTAAAACTAAATTTCATTTTAGTTTCACGAAAAAAATATGGGCTAGTTTACTTGGAAAATATTTGGATTTTGGAATTTTTTTCGTTATTCTTAAACTTTGATAGCTTTTACTATAGTTTTATACCAATCTACATAAAAATACTGTAAAATGGTATATTCACACAGTTGATTTGTGCAAGTAGAACGGCGAAATAAAAATATTAAAAACGGGAAAATTTCAACTTTGAAAAAAAAATTTTTGGCTTATTGACAAGAATTGGCTGATATGTGTCCGACATTTTGGAGTGTAGAATCACAAAAAAAATTTGGTCCAAATTCGTGTCACACCAACCTGGTCCCCTTGTTCTGATAGGTTGCCTGACCATCTGACATGGTAGTTATGTTCTTATTTTTGTTTTACCCTTGTTCAGGTGAAACTGAGTACTAAGAAGCAAGTATTTCAGCCTGGAAGCTACTGGTGTACTTTACCTGTACTTCCCGTGGGTTCGAACACCCCCTACCCATAACCCTTGCTTTCTTGATCCATCAGTGCACCAGTAGATGGTGCCATTCTTACCCTTTTCATTATTTTGTTCGTACTAGGGGTCTGACGGAAATTTTCAATTCAAACATTCTGTTTAATGAACCATAGGATATTTTATTGGTTATTACTTCCTTGTATAGGTTAATATGCCATTTTCGCTTTTAATACCCAAAATTTATATAACCTTTTATGTCTATTTGTGTTATTTTATTAGGTGCCTTGCGGCAGTGTCGCTTGTCATCTAATATTCTTGCATTTTTCTTTTGGCCAGCGTTTGTAGAAGTGCCAATTCTTTTTATCCACCAAGGCTTCCTCCTTATCCTTGTCGCTTTTTCTGCTTGTTTTTATTTCAGTTTGGGTGTTTATATTTAGCATTCTAAGTGGTCTTCAATTATTTGGTTCTCGAATAATGTCCTGTGCTTCCTATTTCTATTGCATGCATTATGTATCTAATCATTTTGTTTATAAAATTTAAATTTAAAATAATTCGGTTTTTCTTCATCGTAGTCATTAGATCAAATAAAACTAACAATAAAAGTAAATAAAGTAAGTAAAGTAAATAAAGTTTTTTATTTTTAATAAAATTACATTAATAAAACAAGTTTCATTGTAAATCTTTAACACAATACTTGCTTTTTTTTAATCAATTCAATTTTTTTAGTGAAAACTGTATAAATGAACTTGTATCTAATTATATTTTTTCTTGTTTAGATGAACACTGTAAAAAAATCTCTGAGGAATGTTCGTCATTTTGAGGAAAATTGAAAGTTCGAAAAGCTTCAGCCGCAAATAACAATGTGTAAACGAAGATAAGATAAACAAATGGACGATTTTGCACGTTCAGGCTGAACTTTGTCTCGTCTACTTCCAGAGCACGGAAGTGTTTCATTGAGGTACAAATGTACACTCAAATAATATTTTAATAATTTTTTTTTTTTTTAATGAATTGTTTATAAACGTTGTTGTTTATAAAAAAATTTATAAAAAGGTGTTTGTCCAGGTCCATTTAATAATTGACAATCTAGTCGTTCGTTCTTCGAAACACCAGATCATTGTGTTTGGGACAAAATTTCAAACTTGAAGGTTTGATCATTACCAAAAACAAGGATTTTGATTGAAATAAAAATGTTGTTTCATCCTTTTAATATTTTCAGTTCTGTCGCGGAAAATACGATGCTGAACTCGACTTGTTTCTCGGTCTTCAGTGCTCCATGACAGCTGAGTTCGTCTGATGGGGACGAGATCTTATTCACGCTGTTCACCTTCATTTTCAGTAAATTGATTTGTTTTGTCCGTCCGGTCGGTTTTTCCCCGTTGATCGCCCTTCTATGGCTTTTCTCCTGGGCTTTTCTCGCCTCGCCCGTCGAAAGTTTCGACTTGTTCAATTTCTGAAAGCTTTTCCGCGTCGGTTTTGTTCTGAACCCTGTGTCAGTCACGGATGTCGGCAAGTCCGAGATCGCCTCCACGTCTCCCGTGACGCTCTGAAACGTGTTCGGGTCTTCCTAAAATATTAAAAAAACACGAATTTTTTACAAAAATACCTATCAAATTAAATTACAAGTTTTACAAATTAGTTTAAAAATTTGCGTTAAAATGATGATCTAATAACCTTGAATCGTCGATGATTACTCAGCCCCATACGAATATAAAAAAACCTATCAGCGATAAATAAAAGTGAATACCAATTATAAAATTTTGAAAAGTCTAGATTACTATCTAACATTTCAATAAAAGAACAACAAGAAGAGAAATAAACTTGCGAAGCTTTATGATTTTTTGGAGACATTTATTCGATCTAATTCCAGATCCATTCTATTTGCTTCTGTGCATAAATGCCCATCAGAAAAAATTAAATTGATGTTGCAATGCTAATGATTTCATAAAAGAAAACAAAGACCTTGAAGTTGGTGAACTGTTAATGTTGGCTCAGCAAGATTAAACCATAAATTTGAAACACTAAAATTGGGAGAAATTATGAAAAGTCTAGTTTATCTCATCTTACAACAAAACAAAATAAATAGAAAATTGGAGCGTTTTGAACGTTTCTTAGAATATTTTTCGTTCTGCTTCTAAACTGCAACCCTCTATACAGGATAATTAAATATGCAAATCTCATAGGGTGGGTAGGAAATCAACAAGCATTAAAAAGAGCGTTAAATTTTAGAAGAAATAAGAAGGCACACTTCTAGAACTTTCAATTTAATTGTTGTTAAAAAACAAACACTAAATCTTTCAAAAACTGCTAAATTTAAAATTTGCGAAAAAACTAACTCCCTGCCAATCAAAAAAAAACCGGCCACCTAGTTTTTGCATGAAAAAATGACTAAATTTGGAAATGCAATTTACTCAGACTTTTAAGTCGCGGGTCTCATTTTTTAGAAAATTTTATGCCGATCAAAATTTTTTCTTAATGTTTTCCTAGCTTCAGTCTTCAGAGTGATCGATTTTTTCCATAGCACACTAAAAATGAAATGTGACCAATTGAAAACTTATTAAAATTTCCTCCTTTAAAATTTCGCTCGATTTCCTGGTCCCATTTGAAGTTTTCGTAATAAGTACCATAAATTAACACGTTCCCGAATTTTTGAATTTACAGATGAAAAAAAAAATTCTAAAAAATGAGACCTAGTGCAGGTCGGTGACTTAAAAGGCTGAGAAAATATGCATTTCCAAATTTGGCCATTTTTTCGTGCAAAAACCAGTGGTCTGTTTTTTTGAAGGGCAGTGTAAATTTGCTAGCTCGTTAG
The DNA here is from genome assembly GCF_000648675.2 of Cimex lectularius. Classification (NCBI taxonomy): domain Eukaryota; kingdom Metazoa; phylum Arthropoda; class Insecta; order Hemiptera; family Cimicidae; genus Cimex; species Cimex lectularius. The sequence goes on along the minus strand of NW_019392716.1, from coordinate 1,092,629 downwards.
AGCTTGTAGAGCTTCGTAAATTTCATAAAAATCTTCGTGTAATAACCTTTCTACCGGTATATCATTTTTTTTAATTACATCAAACCAAAATTTTATGCTAGATGGGCAAAAAGATGATTGAAAAATAAAGAGTGGAGTTATCAATTAATTCTCCTTTTTGTCCTGGGCAAAATTTATATTCAAACTTTAACTTTACAAAAAGCACAAAAAAGAAAGAAAAATGAAACAAAGCAAACCTTTTAAAAAAAATTCAGCGTAATCTTTACGATTTAGTTGTACTCTATGTTTATTGTCTTTTTTATGTGTCTTGTCTTATTTTTACGTTGAATTTTTCTTTATTTCGTGCTTTTGTATTACGTTAAAGATGAATTTAACAATCTTTGTATTGTTCTTTTTTTGTCTGGGTTTATTGAAGATATTTTATCCAATTTTTATGCTTTGGCTGTTTGCTATGTTTATTGCCACTTTTTTATGTATTTTCTTTCATTTTCTTTCTTTTTTCTTTTTTAATTATTGTGTTAAAGTTAGGAAATAAATTTTGGCCGGGACAAAAAGTTGAATTACTTGAGCAACCCCTCCCCCTTTTTCTTACCGTCACCACTTTTTTCCCCATTTAGCATAAAATTTCTGCATTTTGGTTGGATGTAAATAAATAAAATGGTATACCGATAAAAAGCTTATTAAACAAAGGAGTTGTTATAAAATTTGCCAATTTTTATCGTGAATTTTTCCAACGAGGTTAGCAATTTAGTTTCTTTACTCATTTTAAATTTAGCAGTTTTTGAAAGATTTAATGTTTGTTTTTCAACCAAAAATTAAATTGAAAGTTTTAGCAGGGTACCGTCTTAAAGGACATTTTCTCTTTTCAATGTTTTTCTTCTTCTTTTTCTCTTTTTGGACTTCCCCAAAAATGAGTAGCTCCAAAGCTACCAGTGTATTTATGACGAAAACCGTAGATAGTTGGGAGAAAAAAAGAAAATCTTGAATATCTGGAAAAGGGTTTAAGAATTGGACTGTCATTCATACGAACATTTTTATGCATTTGAGGTGCAGAAGCACCTGAAGAACTTTGTCGTATGAGTGAATAGTGAATCACCCTGTGTAAAAACCCCAACCAAAAAAAAAAAAAAAAGTATTGTAATTAAAATGAATTATTGTCATAAAACAATACAATGCTAATGAAAAAGAAAATAAATATTTAAAGAGGTGACTCCATCCACATAGGCTGTAAAAGCCATATCAGGGATAATTCAAATTAACTCAAATTCAAAGGCGACTAGGAAAAGTTTGATTTATCTTATCTAACCTCACAGCCAAAGAAAATAAAAGATTGCCTAGTGTTTGAGTATTGTCTTAAAATGTCATTGTCATAATGCTGATGATTCTTTAAAAGAAAATTATCTCTCCAGTCTAATTTTAATGTTTTATTGTTCATAACGTCAAACAATGGGGAATCTTGTTTGTTGTTAAAATTTCGAAAGTGTTTTAAATACCCCTTCGTCGTTTTCTTCTTCGACTTCTGTCTTCCTGCGCGTCTGCGTCCCGATCTCGGGTGGATTCATAGAAGGAACGGCGTCCGGGACGAGCATCCTCTTCACGGGTATTCCCATGAGCTGCATCTTGAAGTTAAGCTGGAAATCCTCCGGTTTGAAGTGTTCCGAACATATCCGGCCCGAATTGGGATTCAGTCTGTCTTTCCTCGAGCAGAACTTGATCCAAACCTTTCTCAAATGGGGCCTTTTGGGAAAGCTGAAAGCACACGGTGACCAAATCATTAAAAAAAGACGTGTAAACTCAAATTTCTTTCAAATCATTGAAAAACTAACAATAAAGTGAAGAAATAAATAAATAAACTCAAAAATGTTTTTTTTTTATGTTACTGTTTTATGTTACATTTTTTTATGTTACTGTTTTATGTTACATTTTTTTATTTAAAATGTTACTGAAAAACTTCCTCAACAAGAACTCCCATAATATTTTCTTTTTTAATTTGTTTATTTTCCGTAAACACTCCGTATTTTATTGCAGGACTTTAATTAATACATCAAGAATTAAATTCATAGACTTGAAATTCAGAAGTGAATAGCCAGTGCAGAATTCAATCAATTCTCTTACAATAAACTAATGGCCACGTGAAAATATTTATTTAATCTTGTTCACATGTATGTATTTGTTCATTTCTATTTTTGTGAGAGATTGTGTTTGTTTAATTGTGTATTTGCTTGTTGGTATAGTAAGTGTTTTTTCTGCTTTCCCCCCTCGACCCAGTACATCCTAGATTTCAGATTTTTAAATGTGTTTCTAAACTGTAGTGCATGTATTTGAATATGACAAACTCTTCACTTGGTATGAACTATGAATTACACCTTTAACAAGGAATGTGAGGTTGCAAGCAAGCGGAATTTAAAAAAATTCACAGCTATGACCAAAAGATATTCTTAAAACTGAGACCGACAAGAGATTTAGCGAGTGTAAATTCAATTATCTCTTCATTTTTAACTTATATAAATTATTCATTAAAAATTAGCTAAAAATAGAGTATACATTATTTTTGAATCCATTAGGTTTCGTGGTCCGCTGACCAAATAAATTCTTTTCAATTAATTAATCTTTAAGTAAGGTATTGGTTGAGATAAAAAAGTCAGTGTCACGAGCGGGATTCGAACCCATGACCTTCGGATATATACGCCACTGCTCTACCACTTGAGCTATCGTGACTTCGATCCACTCGGGCACCAACTTCCCATCTCAACCTACCTTTTGAATTTTCCCTCCTTTTTGCCATTTTTCAAGGTTGAGATGGGAAGTTGGTGTCCGAGCGGATCGAAGTCACGATAGCTCAAGTGGTAGAGCAGCGGCGTATTTTAGCCTAAACCCTAAAATTTATTGTTTTATTTATTTCATATATAGTCAGTATATGAATACGTCTTTACAGATAGAGCGACTTGTATTATTAAATCCAAATCCAATATATTATTAAAGTTAAGTATAGAGAATTTTAAAAATATAAATTAAAAAATTAAGAAAATTAATTATTATAAAATAATACGTAATATTAATATTAGTAACAACAAACCATAGAAAATTGTATGTATTTTCCACGCGTGGTTTTCCTACCTGAAAGGAATGTATTTATTAGCGTGAGTGTTGAGTATGTGTGGGGTGTTGTGGAGGAATATCGAGAACCCCAAAGACCCACTACACTAATAGCTTTAGTTTAAGGGTTTTTAGGGTGAAAGGGAGGAGGTACGGGCGTCATATTAATGGGACCCAGTGGCTCCCCTATTTTTAGCCGTTCATATTGTATGAAAGATTATAACTAGTAAGATTGTATTTATTAGCGTAAATGAGGGCGGTAAAAAGACCCCGAGGTGCTAGAAGCTAGTAGCAAGCCGGCCTAGGAAAAGAAATAATAACACAGAAAGGTCGTCCGAAAGGCTCTTGAGTGTCAAGAGCACAACCTGTAAATGGCTCCCCGAGAACCAGAGCCGGAAGTGAGAAATCTTCCATCTTCCGGATTAAGAACATCATACGTGGTTGACACAAGGGTACTACTCCTGGGCTAAAGCCAGAGAAAGGTTGGTCGATGTGTCAAACATAATAGAAGCTTGGCTTCTTACAGAGGGCGTGTAGGTTCTTGGGCACAGTAACAAGTTTCTGGGTCCCCTGTTCCGCTTTTTCGAGGACGTGGAAGTTTTTTATTGTACATCTGTATTATATGTTTTGTAGTTGTGTTTTGTTTGAGTGAGTGTATTTATTAGTGTTTGAGTTTAGAGTTGAAGGTACCAGATCGACCCTAGATTAGATTATTAATAGTGTGTAGGTCGACGGAGGATTATCGAGTACTCCATTGACTCTCAATTAAGTTAGTTGTGTAATAGTTGTAAAGGGTGATTGATTTCGAGTACTCCATCACCCTAATTGAATGAATGGTATGTAAATAGGAGTATTTAAGCATTTAAGGGGTAAGATTTAAGAGATTGTAACTGCATACGTTGGGTGCTAAATTGGACTAGCTGTTGACACCCCCCCGGGTGTCTAGACAGATATCGGTGGCAAGACAGATAAGACTGAGGTCTGCCCTCGGACTGCCAACACCCGGGATACTCATGATTCATAAGCACACTTTTTGTTAGCTGAATAAATTTGTTTTTATTTGTGAATTTTTTTAGACGAAACTTGTTCAATTGTGTATATTAAGGTAAAACATTGACGGATTGGTAAGGTGGAAAGATTGAAAAAAATCTTAAGGAAATTTTGAATGAATTTATTAAACGTTTTTTAATTAGGGTTTGAAAGCAAAATAGTACAAGTGTTTACTTATTTACCAACACGACTGCAACTTTTATTAAAAAATTATTGTATTATTATTCCCCGGAATAAAAGAGTTTTAATATTCAAACGTTTAATAAATTCATTCGAAATTTCCTTAAGTTGTCTATTTTTTTATTATTATTAATATATTACAATTAATTAAGGTTTTTAGTTGAGATAAAAAAAGTCAATGGCACGAGCGGGATTCGAACCCACGATCTTCGGCTAGATACGCCGCTGCTCTACCACTTGAGCTATCGTGACCTCGATCCACTCGGACAACTTCCCATCTCAACCGCACCTTTTGAATTTGCCCTCCTTTTTGCCATTTTTCAAATGTCGTGTAATCGGATTGGATTCTCGGCGACAAATGAAATGGCCACGGAGAGCTTTAGTGAAGTATTCTTCATTTAAATTCATTAAATTCACTAATTTCGTGGTCCGCTTGACCAATTAATATATTACAATTAATTAAGGTTTTTTATCCCAACTAAAAACCTTAATTAATTGTAATATATTAATTGGTCAAGCGGACCACGAAATTAGTGAATTTAATTATTATTAATATTTCACTTTACCAATCCGTCAACATGTTTTTTTCCTTTCCTTCATCAAAATCTTCATCTTCGAAAAAAATAATTAAAAAAGCAATTACACAACTAAAAAGGTTATAAAATGGAGTACGTTTTCTGAAATCTGCTGGTCTCTAGGTTTGGAAATAGTAGTTCAGAATCACCATAGTAAGTTTTTCGACTTTGAAGTAATAATTATTTTTCAAAGTTCTAGATACTAAAACGCTTATTTCACCGATTACAAGTTTAGTATTGAGCACATCTTATTGCAAATTTTCAATGGTATCAACGGATTTGTCCCAAACTTTTTAGTTTTTGAGTTATCATTGTTTATTTGAAGCAAAGTCGTGAAATCTTAAAAAATCAGAAAAAGTGAAATAACTCCGACACTGTTGAGATTAGGACCATAGTTAATTAGGACTTTTTGGTTCCACTTTGAACGTATTCTACGGGCAAAGTTTGTAACACGAATAGCCGAACACCCTGTATGGAATTAAATTGTTTGCCTTGCTATCACTTAGATTTTTTTTTTTTTTTTTGATATTTCATCTTACTAGTTTATAACAGTACATTATGATTCGAATTTCTCAATTGTGTTAACAAACGTGCTAAGTTGGCTTTGTAAATTGGTTACTTTCGTGACTAAACTTTACAAACTATCTTTTATTTCTTCCTATTTCTGTAAAATATCTTTAAAACCTTCTACCGTTTTGAATTTCTACGTTTTCCGACGTTTACCAGTAATATCACACAGTGATGTTATCAGAGGTAGTGGAACAGATCCCGTTGCCCTTCCACAATGATTGTTTACATACAGCTCACATCGACGCGCCCTTGAAAATGCATTTGAATCAGTTTTTCCTAAAGATATTCTTTTAAAAAAAAAAAATCTTTATTTTCCATAGAATGGGACAATATGAAACTTTCTGAACTGGATCAAATCTTAGACTTTTCTAAAACCGATTAAAAGCGATAGCAAAACATACAAAACATCCATGCACCACGCCTGCCAAACGACAACTTCAATTGTCTAATAATTTTTAACTGGATTTTTTCCCTTGTGGATCGAATCGTTTTAGAACAAACGCGCAGTAGTAGGGAAATGCCAATGAATTCAGAGAAATTGAAATAGATAAGGCTTAAATTCAAATAACCCTAATCTCTGACTTTAAAAAAAAATCAAATTTCCATTGATGATGGATGGTCCACTCGTGAACATATTTTTTTTAACTTTAAAGATTTAAATATCTAAGCTATGGCAGAACAAGAATAGTGCGATAAATAAATGAAATTATGAAGGTGGGCTGAATATGAAGATTCACTTTTTGTAAATGATGGTTCTACTCACAGATTTAAATTTATTAAATTATTATTATTTAAGTAAACAATTTCATCTATGAACAGAACCATTATTTACAAAAAGTGCGACCACTATTTCCAATGAACTTGCAAGATTTTACTTATAAAAATTATAATTAATGGATACCAAGAGTATATTTTATATATTTGTTTTTATTATCATTGAAATTTCCATGTTTTTAGCGTAGATGTGATATATATATTTATTTTTTTAATAAATGAATCACGATCGAAAATTAATAAAAAATGGTGCAAAATTATAAAGTGAAAATTTAGCTTAATTATATTAGTAATTATTTACTGAACTTATGTAATTATTTAATGTATTTTTACTTTTTTTGGACTTATACAATAACGAGAATTTTTGTATCAAGTATGTATGTATATTTTGGCGCATTTTTGTCAGAAGGTTGAATGAATGAATATTTTTTTGACAACGTAATTGACAAACTAAACGTAGTTGAATCAATATTGTCAAGTAAATAAGCCTACCTGTGGAAAGAGTAAGTCTTTCCCTCTTTCCTTCCTTTCCTCCAGGAGTTGAAGCAGCCGGCTACCGCACAGAAGTTGCCCGATCCGACCATGGTAGGTCGCCGATTCGCGATTTGCCACGACCCGATCCTTAGGGTTGAAAACTTACAAAACATAGTGCGCCTGCTCAGGGTTCCGGCCCTGATAAAGGGAGGAGCTTCCAATGACGTCAATCAAGCCGGTAAAATTGACCCTGGACGCAAGCTTTTGTTAAATTCCTTCTCAATTCTATTATGTACTCATTGAAGGGGTTTTGTTGTTTTTAAATAAATATTTATTACGGGAATTTAACATAACGTTGGTTCACCGTATAAATATTATTACATCGCAATGCCTGAAAAGCTCAAAAGATAGCCGAGATACTACAAAAACTATGCTCTTAGGAACCGACACTGTTGACATCTTTAAGACTGAATAGTTTAATTATAAATTAAAATTTCATAAAAAAAACACCTAAGGTTGTCGGCGATCATAATTCAATACAATTTTTATTCGTAATTTTTTTAAATTATTGCCATTAATTCAAGATAGCTCTGTACCTTTTTAGCCCTCCAGAAAACTCCTTTTTTAGCTGGATGGTAAAATAAAACCTCTCCTTGCTATAACTATTAAAAAGTTCTTTGACAATCTTTATCTCCCTGGAGACTTGTATTTTTTTCTCTCTAGAGTTGCCATATGAAATAGTTCATAATTTTGATGAAAAACAATATGAAATCTACAAAAGCACAAGAGTTGCTGATGAAATAACGTCATATATCAATTATTGGGTTGTCCGGAAAATAATGCAGGATTTTAAGTTTTCATTAAAAAAAATCTATATAAAATATTCTGTTTACGTTTACAGGATTACTCATTTGTATNGTATGGGAAATTATTTTGATTAAAGAACATTGCTTTAAAGTAACTAGTTTCTTTTTTTTTGTTTAATACCAAAATCCTGCATTATTTTCCGGACAACCCAATATTAACTCGTGTAAATTTTATTTTTATTTATTATTGTAGCAACTTATTTTCTATCGTGTTAATCAGCTCTCTAAAGATATAATATGCAAATCTACATAAGCAAATTTTAAAAAAATTACTTCCTTAAAAATTACTTGTGGAAATTTCATTTTTATTTATTTTTTGGAACGACTTCATCTTCTATAACTATCTACATAGTCTATCTGGAATCAAAAATTGGTTTTTAGTTCTATACACAGTACAGAAGTTCTATTGGATGAGATCAACGAAATAAGTAAAACTGAATTATTCAACTTCTTTATATTGACATGACATTTGCATATTCTAATTCATGTAAATGTGTACAATTATTTTTTTATTTCATTTTATTATTGTTGTGGCAAGTTGTTAAAAATATTTGTTGATCTGATAAAGCATATTTTTTCTTTACCTAAAAAACATTTTTTCACTTCTATATAGTAAAAGTGTACTATGAGTGGATGGTGAAATGACATCTGTATTAAAAGCCTTAAAAAATTACATAAATCTTTAACTTTCACAGAGATCTATTTCATTTTTGTAGATTTTTTTTTATGCCTTCTATCACATCTATCTTCTGCATAGTTCTGCTTCTGCATAATTGTAAAATGGAAGCTCATGAGTTGATGAAATAACGTGCTATTGCAAACTTAGTCACTTGTTGCTTTTATGTATTTCCCACGTAATAGTTAGGTACTTTTGTTTATTTTTATTTGGATCTTTATTTTCTTTTAGAATTTTAATAAATAAGTTATGTCTTTTAGTTTTCTAGAGCAAAATGTAACATGCTGATGAAATAACACCATCGCAAGCATTAAAAAAGTTTTACATGCAGCTTTATCTTTCACAGAGATTTATTTTATTTTTATATACTTTCTTTTCTTTTTCGTGCCTTCTATCACATTTCTTAGTTCTTCTTCTGCATAATAAAATATAATTGTAAAATAGAATATCCTGAGAAGCTGGTGAAATAACACTGCCATTGCAACCTTAGTCAGTTGTTGCTTTTATGTATTTCCCACAGAATTAGTACTTTCTTTTATTTTTATTTGTATGTTTACTTTCTTTCAGAATGTTAATAAATTTGTTGTTCCTTCGTTTTCCAGAGTAAAATGTAATATGAAAATGAATAGCATCACAAGAGTGGCTGATGAATTACGCCACCATTACAAGCCCTAAAAATTTACTTGTAGCTTTATCTTACCCAGAATTTGTATTTTATTTTTATTTGTTTTCACTTATTTTATTAACTGTGTCAAATTTTTTTCCAGAATAAAATGTAATATGAATGGTGAAATGACAACCATTTAAAAGCCTTAAAAAATTTATATGCCTTTTTCATGCCGTTTCAAAAAAAAAATTTCATGCCTTTTATCACATTGTCATCTTAGTTCTGCTTCTGCATAATTGTAAAGTGAAATCTCATGAGGAGGTGATGAAATAACACCACCATTGCAACCTTAGTCACTTGTTGCTTTTATGTATTTCCCACAGAATTGTTACTTTCTTTTATTTTTATTTGTACTTTTATTTTATTTTAGAATTTTAATAAATAAATTACAATGCTTAGTTTTATAGGGCAAAACGTAACATGAAAATCTATAGAAACGCATGAGTGGCTGATGAAATAATACCACCATTGCAAGCATTACAAATATATTTGTAGCTTTATCTTTCACAGAATTTGTATTTAAGGTTTTACTTATTTTATTTACAATGTCAATTTTTTTCCAGAATAAAATGTAATATGAGTGGATGGTAAAATGACATTCGTATTAAAAGCCTTAAAAAATGACATGCAGCTTTAACTTTCACAGAGATCTGTTTCATTTTGGTAATTTTCATTTCTTTTTTGTGTCTTCTATCACACCAGTCTTTGTTTTACTTTTGCATAATTGAAAAGTGAAAACTTATTAGGAGCTGATGAAATAACACCACCATTGAAACCTTAGTCACTTGTTGCTTTTATGTATTTCCCACAGAATTATTACTTTCTTTTATTTTTATTTGTATGTTTACTTTCTTTCAGAATGTTAATAAATTAGTTGTTTCCTTGTTTTCCAGAGTAAAATGTAACATGAAAATGTATAGCAGCACATGAGTGGCTTATGAAATAACACCGCCAGTGCAACCTTAGTCACTTGTTGCATTTATGTATTTCCCACAGAATTATTACTTTCTTTTATTTTTATTTGCATGTTTACTTTCTTTCAGAGTGTTTATTTTTGTATATTTTATTTTTGTATATTTTATTTTCTTTTTCATGATTTCTACGACTTTTCTTAGTTCTGCTTCTGCATAATTGAAAAATGGAAGCTCATGTGAAGCTGATGGATCCTTGGCAGATCTAAGAAATAATTCTGGAGTATTTATTTTATTGTAATCAGCATGATTCAGTTTGTACTTACTTCAATATAATAAACATAAACATTTCAATTCGATTTGATAGTAGAACGATTGAATTAAATACAATCGATAATATTTTGTTGTTTGTTTTCCAGTATTTGACATTGACAGTTGTTATCTTTTATCAGGCGAAGCATCGCGTGGCCTGATTTCATGAGACCGGCCACCTCACACTCACACTCAAACGAAAATGTAAATACCTCCGGTTATTCGGGTTGGAAGATTATCGTCAAGCCCGGATATTAACATTTTCCAGTAAGCAGTGTTAATTTATGCATTTAATTTTTTTTTTAATTTACGAGGGCTATGTTTTTATATGTACTTCATAGAACGGCAATAATCTTTTGCAAACATGTCTGTGATCTCATAATCCAGAGAATGAGGTGATGAATTTGAAGCTTTTTAGTCTGCCCAATCAAGCCTGTCATATCGGGCAGTAAAACGATTTGTATAAAATTGTCTCACCAGCAGAAATCCATGTCTGTATGCCTTTTGATTTTCGATTTTGCTTGGGTTCCTGGGCGTGTTTGTATAACCAATAAGGCAACGAAGTTGACCACTACACAACCCCACCCAGCGGATTTACAATAAACGACATATAATCGTCAAGAAGACCCTGGCCTGTGAAGGCTGGATCCAGAAGGGAAAAGGTCATACCAGGTTGCGCATAGGACATACCAAGATCACATACAGAACCCTTCTAAAGGGGGTGAGACGAAATAGGTTCCCATTGTGTGGAAGCACATAATAACAGACTTCAAAGAATTAAGCGTGCAAAGAAAGAAGTACGGCATACCACATAGTATGCATGGTCTTGAATAAAATTATTCATTTCTTGTGAATAAAAATTAAGACGTCATTTCATATTTTCTTTAGTTCATCTACCTTGGGTTGTTGTTTGTTGCCTGAATATAAATCGGCATTAAACCTCGCAACATAATTAGCACAATAAGTATTTTACATATATACAATTATACATTTTGTTCAAAAATATGGCCACCGAGTATTGGGTGGCCTGCGCTTCGAAAGCTTTGACCTGTTTGATTTTGTCGTGTTGCATTTCCCACATCTTCGTATACAAAGAATCTGAATTGGTGAGCAGGCTTTCATGCATCTTCATTTCGGCCAAGCTGCCGTTGTCCAAAATGAGGATTTCATCCGCATCCATTATTGCGGAAAGTCAGTGTGCTATGCAAATCGATGTTCTACCTTCTGTGGCTTCTGGGCCAATACCAAGATATTATAGAGTCTAATGATGATGTTGCTTCATCTAAAATCAAAATTGGAGAACCTTTCAAAATAGCCCTAAAGATTGCCACTCTCTGATAATTTCCAGCCCCTTTCACGAACTGGATTATTGTTGAGGCCATGCTATCGCAAAATTGTAAAGATTGGCCATTTTAGAAGCTTCAATTGCTTCACCTTCTCTTTTCTAAATTGCCATATCTTAGATTGAGGCACGGATCACTGTTTCAGTATCTCAGGGCCTTAAATATTTTTAATTGTTTAAAAGTCTTGTATCTTCAGTGATATGTTTCATTTATTGGAATGAATGTATTTATTTGCTTGAATTTAGGGGCTTATGCCCAATGAGTATTATCGAGTACTCTGGGGTAGTGTGAATGCTAGCCAGAGTATCATGTTTTTATCTTTTTTCTGTGTATTTGTGTTATTTTATTATTAATTGACGAGGCCCTGAGGTACAGAGAGGTTAGCAATAGGATAAAGAAAAGATAGATTAGATCATTATTAATCAAACATAGTTGAAGCCTTTAACAAAACCTTGAGTTTATCAATAAGAATTTTGTACCAAACTCTTGTAAGGTCGCTTCAGTAATATGCTTCATTATGGATTGTAGAGGCAGGATGGAAGCCAGAAAATTAGAATCGGTACAGAAACGGGCTGTCAACCATCTCTCCAGCCTTTTACCACTATGGCAAGGATGAGCGCAAGCTTAGTAGATTCCTACTTGTTCCTGTATAAGGATAAGGCTAGGACACACTCATAGACGAAATCGTGCAACTCGTGTCTATAGACAAAGTTCTGCGATTGTCTGCAGACAAATCGGGAACAAATCACTTGTTCTGTAACTACCTGTATACAACACTTGTAAGTCCATGGTCTCCCAGCTTGGATGGAAAACTTGAGACATGTTCCGCAACATCAACAACATAGAGGCTGGAATGTTTTTTCTGAATCTTGTTTTTTCTTTTCTTTTTTTTCTTGCTTTTTATATTTTATTTCCAACCATAAGTAGTAAATTTTCCAAATCTGTGGTTATTAGCCGGGTGAAATTGCTGAAACCTTTTTACAAATACATTTGAAAGCAAGGTTGAAACAAAGCACAAACTTCAATTGAATGAACGTGATTTAATAATGTAAATAGTATGGTGGTACATGAGAGAACATAACGTTGAAACGTACATAAAGCGAGTTGAATAAATGAACTATTATCTTATCATAGTTAAGTTAATCTGAGATCATTGAACCGAAACCTGGAAAAAAAAGTATCTAATGAAAAACTTTTTTGATTTGTGACTCCATTAACCCTTACATTATTCTGTTTGGTCCTTTTGTTCTGCAATTTTTCCGTCTCTTTCATATTTGCTATTGCCGAGACTGAGCCGAATAGAACCTTGGTAGTAACATGGATCTTCCTCTGCCCCTGCTGGTGTGGTTTTGAGGACATTTCATTACAAGTGCACCCCTGAGGCATTTTGAAATAAAATCATAAAAATCTGTTACAATCCTTTGGACGGTTGTACATGGACTTTTCACAGCTTACTCCTAAGGATTGTGTGCTTCCTTTTGTCTTAGACGATAGGGGTATAAGAGCGATGAAAAACTTCACAATGTCGAGTCATAATTACAAAACAGATTGCGAAATCGAAAAGTGCCCAAACAATCACAAAACTGGCGAGAGAGGCAATTCAGAAATCACTTGTAACGGTCTTCATCATAATGAGCGATCGTCAGCTGTTGAAGATGTTGTTGAGAGTGTATTAGAGGGCATTTTACCTTTAAATCCCATCTGCTAAAAAGTTCCTTGTGCACTAATATTTATGATTAATTTTCCGTTTTTAATCAAAAATTAAAACTGCTCAAGCAGTAAAGCCACATCTCACTCATGTTATCATGGAAACTAGTTTAACTAAGCTGTGTAGGTGTGGGCGTGTGACAAAGATTCTAGATCATCTTCGATTTGTTCCACAACAGTCTACAGACAAAATCAGCGATTTGTCTGTAGACAGTCAGGCGATTTTGCCTACAAGTGTGTACTAGCTTTGCGAGTTCGCTTACCAGTGTTGTCCATAGCAGTGGTGAAAAAACTGCTCCTTGTTGGCATCCTCTGGTTGTTCTAGCTTTGGCGGTTGTGCCGCCCAGGGTGCATGTAATCCTTTTCCTTAGGCCCTTTTCATACAGACCTTTGCCGAAACCCCTTATTTTTAATTTTTTTATATATAGAGGCTGTAGTTACATTGTTGAATGCTATCTCTATATCCATGAAGAATGTCACTGCTATCTCCCTGTCCATGGACTTGGTTATGTGTTTACACAGGTCGTCCATATGTATTCATTTAATATAACTGCTCTGTATTGGGATGTATCCTGTTTTGACTATAACAAATAAATAAATAAAAAATATTTCTGCGGACTTTCCGACATATTTATAGAACAAAGCTGTATAAACTTCATTTTTATATTTGATGTTGAAAAATGTCAGCAACTTTAAATGTGGAGGTTTGCCGTCCAATGAATTGGTAGAGAAAAAAAACAGTTTTATGAGTTTTCTAACAACTTCTGAAAAACCTCACTAATTCGGCTATTCACTATTTTCACCCAGTAATAACAATTTTTATTAATAATGATGGAACATTTATAGAAAAGCATGCTCACATTCAGTCAACAGGAATCTGCAGGGTAGAGGAAGAAACTGCCTTTAAAAGCCTCACCAGCTACAGTAACTCGTATAATTTCCTCGTATTACTTATGAAACACCTCACCAGTGTATCTATTACACTACTTTTGCCAAGTGGAAACAGTATGCATATTGAATAGACATAGAAGGATCTGCAGGAATCAATATATCACGGTAGTTTGTACAGAAGAGGAATTCTATAATAATTTAGGCAACTATGAAAATGCCGAATCAACAAGAACATTATGATAACACCTACATGAATATCATCATCAATGAGCATTTTTAAATTTGACTGTCTGTTTAATTTTGCTGATATACAAAAAAGTTCAACGGAGCTTAATTAAGACTGAATATTTCAATTAGGAACAAAGAAAACCTAGATCTACAAGCTATTTATATGTCTTTCTTTTATTTTTACACATTTGCAGTTGTAGAATTACCTAAAACTTACTTAAAATGAATGAAATTGACTTCATTCAACTATTGCTTTCTCACCAAGGCTTTCAACAAATCCAACGATGACTTTAAACTTTTTCTTATTTAATTAATTATGAAAGTCGGTAGATTTAATTTTCAAAGTTTTTTCGACAGTTTTCAAGCAACAGCGAATTCAGAGTACTGAAGTTGCAATGGGTACTTCTCCTGTCCATTTTGAAAGCTTAAAGTTCCTTTTTTTAAGTTGACTGACTTAATTCCTCCTCAGTAAGTTGTTTCAACATTTTGCAATTTTTCTACCTAATTTATCAATGAAATCCTTTTTAACATAGGCCTGTTGTAACATAAAATCGTGAGTCACAATGAGCAGAAACAAAAAAACTAAAACTCTTACAGTTGTAATTGAAGAGAGAAGAAATCGAATTATAACTCAACGGGTAGACCCTTCTCCTGAGCCTAAGCCTCAAAAGGTCACATCTAAAAAATGTACATATTTTGTTTATATCCAGTTTTATTGAACTTCTCTTTAGATGATGTTTAAACAGCTTTTGCGCTTGAGCAAATGACAACACTGACAATTGATTTATTTTAGCCATGTGTGATGATAGAGAGGATATTTGCCAACCGATTTCTTCCTTAGAAGGCATCCTTCAATGGAAGCCTCCTTCAAAACAGAGTTGGGCTGAAAAAGTCATACCAAAACTTAACAAATCCTCTCGGTGCTTCAAATGGCATAAAGACTGTAAATCTTATTTTGAGGATAATATTTTACTGCAGGGGAAGGAGTGCGTTCCAAAAACCCTTTATTGTCATGACATGAAAGGAGGATATCTTGATGACAAGTAGAGATTTTTGTAACATTTTAACTCATAATGTAAGGTAAAAATTATTTTATGTTGAAATTTTAGGTATGTCAAGGGTTGCGCTTCCGAAGATCCATTCACATTCTTTAGATGGGCTGGAATAGATATATTTGTTTATTTCAGTCATACACTTCTTACAATACCACCTTTAGCATGGATTAATGCTGCTCATGCAAATGGAGTCACTGTTCTAGGTACAATAACTATTGTTTTATTTTTGTTTTGTTTTTAATTAATTATACTTTTGTTCTAAAGTTTTGGCTGAGATGAAAAAGCTAGTGTCATGAGTGGGATTTGAGCCCACTACCTTTGGCAAATTACCGATGCTCTTGTGCTGTTGTGACTTCTCAAGTTGTTAGAGCAGCGGCGTATTGAGCCGGGGTTCAAATCCCACTCATGGCACTAGCTTTTTCATCTCAACCAAAATCTTAGATAAAAGTGTAATTCATTTAAATAATTAATACTGCCTACTGTGTAATTGTGTAATAAATACTTCATAAGGTCCGGGACGAAAAGATAGCCCACCCAATATTTTTTCTCTTAATCAATTTTAACCATTGATATAATTTTTTTTATTAATATGTAGTGTATTTTGAACCGATTTTCTCCATTAGGAATTGGAAAAAAATAATTTGTAAGAATTAATAAATAATACTTGATTTGGGGTGAAACAAAAAGATAGCACAGTGAATAATAATAGTAAAATTCTTTATTAAAACACAAGTAAAATAACACAAATTAAATTTAATATCCTGTATATGCACCACCTTTTTCTAATGCAGCAGTCATACGATTTAAAAGCGAGTCAAAATGACGACGAATCATCTCTTGTGGAAGTTTGGCCCACTCCTCCTGAATTTTTTTTTTTTTTTTCCAATTCTTCAATGCCCTGAAATTGTCGGCTACCACTGTAAACACTCCTAGCAAGATGCCCACATGCATTTTCGATGATATTAAAATCCGGGGACCTAGCCGGCTAATCTATAATTCTGATCCTTTCTTTTCTAAAAAATTCTTTTGCAACTTTTGCCTGAACTGGAGCATTATCTTGCTGAAAAATTACATTCTCTTTAGGAACAAGTTCAAAATATTTTTTTAATTGGTTTTCTAACAAATTAACATATTGTTGGCTGTTCATTCGACCTGAAATAAACTCAATATCAGTTTTGTGATCATAGCCAATACCACCCCATAACATGACGGTGCCTCCTCCCATTTGCCTCTTGGAAAACACTTTCTCTTCTTTCCGTAGGTCATGGTAATAGTGAGCCCAGCCATTGGGACCATCGAGATTGAATTTTTTTTCATTGGTGAACAGGACATCCTTCCATTCGTCTTTCCATTGCACATGTTCACGGGAAAACTCCTTTCTTCTTTCTTTATGTGCCGTGCTTAAAGGTGGAATGCCTTTCATTTTCATTCTTTTGATGTGAGGAGCTGGACAAATGATCTTTTGGACGTTTTTCACATTCTTCACTCCACCAGCTCTCGCAGCAATTTGACGGGCCGTTAAAGTTGAGTTGGATGCAACCCTTAAAATTGCCCGTTTTTCCCGTGTTGTTAAGGCCAGTGGTCTTCCAGGAGATTTCTTCGTCCCATAGATTTCTGGAGACTTCAAAAAATTTAAAATTACTTTCCTACTCCTACCGGTATTTTTTGAAATACTAGAAATACAAAATCCTCGATTTTCCATTCGCTGAATGATATTTTTTTCAGCTGGTGTTAATGGTTTTGCTCGTTCCATCGCACTAATACACATGAATGCAGAAACTGTATTGAATTAGCCTTGTTTACTCAGAGGGATTTGGTTTTGTTTGTAAATAAACAACAAGTGTGCTATCTTTTTGTCTCTCCCTAAATCAAGTATTATTCATTAATTCTTACAAAGTTTTTTTTTTTCAGTTCCTAATGGAGAAAATCAGTTCAAAATAAATAAAAACAATTATAAAAATAAAAAAATTATATCAATGGTTAAAATTGATTAAGAGAAAAAATATTGGGTGGGCTATTTTTTTGTCCCGGACCTTATGTGTATTGTATATTTTGAAAAAATGTGGGATGATGAACTCCAATATTTGCAAAACTCTATACTTCTTGAGATTTTTAAATTGCAGGCACTATAATAACAGAGGGAGAAAAAGGGCATGAGTTCTGTAAGAACCTTCTCAAAGAAGATAAACTCATCGAGAGCTTCTGCGTAAAAGTTGCCCAGATAGCCAAGCATTACAAATTTTCAGGATATCTTCTCAACATCGAAAATGACATTTCGATGGCGAATATGCCCAATTTTATCGAGCTTGTTAAAGAGCTGAGGAAACAACTTAAGAAAGTCGACCCCAATAATATAGTCATTTGGTATGATTCGGTGACAATTCCCAATGGTGAGATCTGCTACCAGAATGAACTAAACGGACACAATTGGTAAATTAACTTACCAAGTATACATATTTTTATAATATTATTTTGACAATAATTTATTAATCGCAGTACATTTTTTGACATAACGGATGGCATTTTTCTCAACTACAACTGGAAAGAGGAAAATCTAACATTTTCCAAAAGATTCGCAGAAAATCGAGCCGCAGATGTTTTTGTAGGGATCGACGTGTTTGGGCGAGGCTGTTATGGAGGAGGTGGATTTAATTCACACAAGGTAAATTAAAAAATACATATTTTAATTAACACACTAACTTCTAATTATAAAAAAATAGCCTCAATTTTAATTGTATTTTGTAGGCGATGAAGTTGATCCGTAAGTACAACCTTTCTGCTGCGATATTTGCTCCAGGATGGGTCCACGAATGTCAAACCGAAGATGATCCTTTTATTGCACGAGATTTCAAGTTTTGGCAACGTATGTACCCGTACTTGTTTGTATCCGGCCCTAAGGAGTTGCCGTTTAAAACGTCCTTTTGCACTGGATTTGGAAAAAACTACTATTCAAAGGGACAGGTAGGCATTTTTAGAATTAAGGTTCATGCTGGCAATATTTTGTCATGGTGATTCAAAATTTTCTATCATTATATAACAAGATAGTAAGCAGGTCAACAAAAAACAATTTTGTAATCATCTACTGACATGCCAGAGATAATTTAAAAAGCATTATCGCACAATTCAAAAATAATTGCAAATTTTAAAATAATCTTAGGAATGATTATGGGTCAAATCACCAAGAAGACGTCAGCTAACAAATTAACTATTTTTATAACAGTTTCAATTTAATCTCACATTTTCATTGAAAACTCCCTATTTATTCTATTAAAGATATACACCGAAGGCCCTTGGTATAACTTAAGTCGGCAGGATTTCCAATTGACAGATATCATCCCTTGGGAAGGAGACGACAGCGAATATTCATGTTTAACATATTATCACTTAGACGCATACCATGGAGGGAACAGCGTACTTCTTAAAAGCGATCATTTTGAAAGGTCAAGTCTGTTCATTTGCCCAATACAAGAAATATAATTGATTTTCACCCTTTAGATTGTTTTTTTGCGACTTCAAATTGAATTCTGCCGACGCATTAGAGATAATATTAGCGATTAAAAACTTTGGAGAAGAGGAGGGTGAAGTAGAAGTTCTTGTTAAGTATATAGACAGGAATTCAGTGCGCAAGTAAGGTTGTTAATGGTTTTTATTCTCTTCTGTGATTATTATTATTTTTTTTTTTTTAATATAGGAAACAAATACTGGATTATTCTGCAGGCACAGATGAGGCCAATCATTGGAGAAAAAGGTTTGAAAAATTTATATATATATATATATATATATATTTTTTTTTTTTTTTTTTTTTTGTCAATTCATCATCTTGAGCAGTTTGTGTGTTACTACTATTATTATTATTTATTCTTTAACTTTATTAATAACCTTAAACATTTCCATAGCTAATATACAATTATTTTAATGCAAAATACATTATTACATTACAATTATTTTAACACATTATTTTAATGCATAGTACATTAATAGTTGAATATACAGTTATTATTTTTATTATTCATTATTATTTTATCAAACATAAATCGGCCATTACTAAATATCTGTAATTTGTTGAGTCTTCTTGGTCGGAAGATAGGTGTTAAATTCCTTGTTTTTCTTCTTGGGACATTAATTTTTACCAATCCAATAATTTAGGGCAGTTTACCCAGTTATGAAATAGAATTTACTTCACAGATAGTTCTTGTATTTTCAAGTGTATCTACATTTAATATAAATTGCTCAAACATGAATAGGGATATTTGTGTTTTATTATTCTATTAATGTTAATTAAATTAACCGATATATTCTTGTAAGTTGGATAAAACAAAATAGAAAATACAAACCAAAAACAAACAAATGTTAATCCTCATTTTTATTAAGAACGGATTTACTTAAGAATAGTAAACATGAAGAATACTCATTTTCTAAAAAAAAAAAATTCTTGTCTTTTCGCCATTTTAATCCAAGTGGATATCGCAGAGGCATTTCGCGTTTCTCAGAGCATGGTTTCCCGGGCTTTAGCCCGATTCTGAGAGACTGGAAGTGCCAATAGGAGGCCTGGTAGTGGATCTCAGCGCATAACAACACTAAGGGAGGACAGAAATATCCTGCTTGCTGCAAGATAGAATTCTTTCCATTGTGCCTGCCAGATCCTAAATGAAGTACAAGATGTTTTGGAAAGGCCTTTATCAACCCACAGCTTCATCGCAGTCCATTATGTCCAAGTAATTATCAAGGAATACATCCCTCAAACCAGGATCTTGATAGCAGGGATTTTTCTATTGCTGTATGACAATGCCAGACCTCATGGAGGCAGAATTGTTCATCAGTGTTTAGAAAACCTGGGAATTTCCTATCTGCCCCTTCCCCCAGTTCTCCACATATGGGATGCGTTGCAGAGAAGTCTTTTCGATCACCATCTGCAGCCAGTTGACCTGCAACAACTGAGTGCAACATTGCAACATCTATGGAGTGACATAACTTATGAAATTAGTGACACCCTTATTAATAGTATGCCTAACAGGTACACAGAGGTTTTACCTAATAGAGGTCATTTATACATGATATTGTTTAAAAAAATTATTGTATCCAATAAAAAATTAAATTTTCCTTCATTAAAAACATAATTTCTAATAAATTTTTCATGCAATTTATAATAAAAATGCTAGGGAAAGTAAATACTACAAAATTGACATTATTTCTGTGCATTTTTGAGCAGTTTAGTTATCTAGATTATCTTTTTTTGTCAGTAGCGTCCTTTTCGAAGTTTCATAAAATTTCAAAATATTGAAACGAATCTCAAGCGAAATCAGTGAGAATAGTCAGGCCAGGATGATCGGAAACAGCTTCAACTCACCACAATATTATATTTTGTTTATGAAAATTTTATATTATTTTTAGAAAATTTATTTTTGGGCCTTGCGAAGGAACAGTTTTGGAAATTGGATGCAGGCTAATGGACAGAGAAGTGATGCTCATAGGTGAAGTAATTGTCAAAAAAGCTTTGAAAGATAGCTATCAGTTTAAGGTTAATAGATCAATTATGTTTTTAAAAAATAATAATTTTTTTATTTGTTTCTAATTTTCTACTTTGCAGAGAGCATCAAAATCGAGTATCCACGAGAAAGTATAAATGTGAGGTGGCGCAGGTGGAGTGGAACAAAAATGTCTACATAATAAATTATTTTTTTAAATCTATACCCTTATTTATTTCTCCTGCCAATCATAAAAATTAAAAACAAACTTAAGTATAATTACCAGAACTGTAGATACAAAAAAATTAAATAGTTAATAAGGACTTCTTTCATTCTTAAGCTATTGAATTTATGCCACAATGCTAAATGGAAGTAGAAATTGTCTTAGAGTGCTGGAGATACGAGGATAGGCTCCTTGCTTGACCAAATTTTGAAATGTCTTCAGTCAACTACTGTTGCTAATAACTTCGAAAATGTACACTTAATGAATGCAAGGTGTTGTAAGACAAAAAAGTTATCAGGTGCACAAATCCATACGTGCTGTATCCCTGTGTGACCCCCCCTGTGTGAAAATACTCTATGACAACTTCAGCAAAGGAAGTAAAGCTGGTAGTAAGATGTAACAAATTATTATAGATTCTATTTAAAGAAGACAGATTGTTTTATATAATAATATAATGTAATGTTGAAAAAGGTGGCATATTTATAAAAATGAATATAAAACACATGAGAAAAAAATTTTAAAAAAATAGAAACTTTTTCACTTGGAAGAAACACATTGTTTTTTATTTAAATTGAAAGACACCGGAATTTTTATCTCAATTATAAATGATGAGTGCGAAACAACCAATTGGACATGTCAACATGACATCAGAATATACAAAACCAAAGGAACTGCATGAGGTTACAGGTTTACAGCGTAAAAGTTCACATGCCGATTAAATAATTATGCCTTTCTTTTTAATGCAGAAAAGGGAATCGACTGGGCATTACTACTTGAGTTCAGAACCCACCCGACCGGTAAAAACAAAACATTAGAAGTGAACATTAAGCAGCATAAATGCAATTTTATCTATATGAACAGAAAACAGTAGAAAAGAAGCATGCTGAAGGACATAAAGACATGGGGGTGCATCCGAATCGACATGCACAAGACCGTTCGTAAGCCAGTGTGAATTTAAAAAATATACACAAAATAAAAAATAATAGCAACTTAGACAGGTAGAGATAATGTAGGACACAAAGATATATCAAGCCAAATTAATAGAGAGAGGGTGAGTAAAAGTTGATTATTATATGTTCAATACTTAAAAAAATAAAATTTATATTAGCAAACAGAAAAGTTACCTGCCGGTCATAAATTAATTGGTTCACGAGGAAGTGCCACTAAAGAAGTAGAGGTAATAAAGTTTATTTTATTATTATAATGGAAAATTGATTAATCCGATGCCATTTACAAGAGACGCTCAGGTTCCATTGGCCATCATTCTATGAATTCACGTGGTAGCAGGCAACTGCCCAAAACAATACCACCTAAAGTAGGCTTTAAATATTATTTAGTATAGTATTAATA
Organism: Cimex lectularius; assembly: GCF_000648675.2. Lineage (NCBI taxonomy): Eukaryota > Metazoa > Arthropoda > Insecta > Hemiptera > Cimicidae > Cimex > Cimex lectularius. The sequence continues at coordinate 1,070,216 of NW_019392716.1, read as the reverse complement.
TTCAGGCTTTAAAGGTACCTCTAGGTCATCGTTCGATGCATGTTGAGCATCCTGAAATCGTCTCTTCGGTGAGAGATAACAAATCAAATTATTTTAGGATAAAACAAAATTTTCTCGTTTTCAGACGCTCTCACCGAAAGACCACCGTGTCACTTATCCGAGCGATTACAATTATTTGGCTAAGAATAGCAGAGGTGATGGAAATTTGAATTTGAATAAATACAAGGGTGAAGTTGAACAAAGACATCCGTCGCATTTTCAACCGCACCAATCAAGGAGACACACCGAAGCGATTTTCAAGCCGACGAATAGAATTGTACCCGAAGAGACAAAATTAGCAGACGAGCTCCAACGCCGGCAGATTCAACAGCATGAAAAAATTAATCAACGTCCTGACAGTACAAGAAAAAAGAGTAGACATGTACATTTTAACAATCCAAGTTGATTATTATGCATTTATTTAACAAAAGTGTTTTTCAAAAATGTTTTATTCATTTTTTTGGTATTTAGATTATTTTTCTATTTACAAATATTTTTCTATGGTGCATTATCGCTCATAGAATCTTGATTTGGATAATGTTTTACCAAATTTAGAAAAACGAGTCAGGTTCTTTATTTGTAACATTTATTTAATATCAAATAATAATAGCAGAATAAGGAAATATAATACTTAGTCTAATATCTTTACAAAAAACTTTTGTTTTTTTATTTATTTCTCAACAATATTTACATAATTGCTTTAACTTGAGATTTTTCAATATTTTGGAAAATTGCATATGTGTCAAACAAGAGTCACTGAGAACAGACCCGAGAAGTTAGGATTCTTGCAGTGTTAAGTTTTATAGTCAATGCTGTTGCAGTCACTGACACACTGAAAGGAAAATTGTTCAAAGTACCGTATTGTATATTGTCAGTATTAAAACTCAATTGTGAAAAATATATTTCTTAAAAATTATAATTTCAGCTAAATGAGAAACGAGTGCAAAGATTTATCTTCGCCAAAACAAATTAACGGAACAAATTTTGTGTCAAAAGCTCGCCTTTTGACAGCTTATGGCATAGCTAAATAAAAATTGAAACTTTATATTCCCCCAGTGATTTGTGAGGTGATGAACCTGTAAAATGTACCCATCATGGCTCTGCCTACCCTCTTGGGTTGATCTGTCAGACAGCAAAATGCCAAAATGCGCCTGACAGACCAGCAAGGATAGGCCGACTACCAAATTAAATCAAAATTACCAAGGAAGAATCATCTCTGTTAAGCTGAATTGCATGCATGTTCACATTGGTTTTGCCCTTTAAACTGTATCAGCATTTCACCATCTTTTCTATATTTTTCTTACTGGAGTATACATTAATATACCTGCTTTATAAGTTGGTTAAAACATTTTTTTTAAAATAATAAAAAAGAGCTGAAAGATGAATGATTAAATTAAAGTTTTATACCCCTGATTATGATGATAAAATCACTAAAAGCTCAGTAATAAAAAAATTTGGTTTCACCCTTATTATAAGGTACCCTTATTTCAGGTTTTTGTATAAAGTAGTGTTTATATTATAATATNTTTTTAATAGCAAAAATAGTTAGAATTTAAAGTTTATTTGTACTTTGCTTGTTGTACATATTTGATATATTTTCTATGAAGTTGTATCAACAATACAAAATTTAACTCGCAAAACTCAATGTAACTATCTAGATTATATTAATTATAATATTTACATTACATTTATTATGACTTGATATTTGAGGAGAAAATATAAAACTATCAATCTTTATTCTTTAAGAAGTAGATTTTTAGGCACAGTTACACTTTGTTGTCAAAGTTCATTTCTATTATTCCTTTCGAGAGATTTTGGAGAGGTGTAATGTTCGAGATCAGCCAGAAGCTCGTGGCAATCAATTTCGAGAGCGAGCTGGTGGTATCTTTTTCTAACATGGTGCGCCGCAGTCTTCGGCTGCCTAGTCCTCGTGAAAATGCCTTTTTTATTCCCTCCGACTCTTGTTGTAGCTGGAATATTGAATTTATGAAATTATGTTGTTGTTGTTTTTTTTTAAAGAATTGTAGTTACATTGTTCAGTTTTGAAATCGGCGAAATTCCATATCATTTCTCCGATGAAAAAAGTTTTGTTTCTAAGGTTGTCGAAAGCTTTGAAATGTTCTGATAGAAGGGTGACTTGATATTCCTCAGACCAAATGTAAGCAGGTTCCTAGAATACATTTAAAAATTAGGGTCGAAATAAACCTAAAAATAATTAAATCAACAAAGAAAATATACGGTCACTTACAATATGTAGGCCAGGCATGGTATCGGCTCCGTATTCCATAATCATCACTGGTTTTTTATGTTTCAAATGCCAATTTTCAGCTTCGGTTTCAACGTTCAGTTGAATAACTTCCGTCCTTCCAGGATCTTTGTACCATCCATTATACCGGTTGAAGCCGATGATGTCCATAAATTGCCCCTAGATAAAAATTGCTCTTAGGATTCTGTTTCTTGGTGGCATTTAGCACCCCAAACATCACAAAACAAAAAAGCCAGCCATAAAAACAAAAATAATCTTATTGACATGCATGTTAATAGTTACAATGATAAAACCAAGTATAAAATATATTATAATTTCAATATTTAACAAAAATTGATAGAAAATAGACAGGGGAATTTGACTATCGGTTTTTTTTACTACTCACTGCTTGCTCATAATCTGCATCTTGAGCAATTGCTGCTGTCACAGGTCGGTAATCAAGGGATTTCACATGCTGGACCACTGATCTACATTTGAAATGCAAATTGAATTTAAAACATGTTTTTAAAATGCATTAGCTTGTTTTTTCATTAAAAAAAAATTATTATTATTATTATTTAACTTTACTACTTAAACATATCAAAAAAATCTCTACTAGATACATTCGTTTAAATTGGTTTATATCATATGTCACAGCGTAAACTCACACAGTCCCACTATTGTTGAAAACGCTACTGATCTAACAAAACACAAATCGCCATTTTTCACCATTTTGTACAATCAAATTTAAAAGCCACATGCTATAAGTTCACAAATAAAAAATACACAGTACAGAAGTTTTGCAAACACAAACCAAGAAATCTTTTCACAAACTTTTTTTTCCCCCATTTTTTTTTCTTGTAATTACAACTCACCGCGTGGTCAACGGAATACAATTTGTTGAGGACAGCTGTAACTGGCCTCGTTGTTTCCAATGATTTTACATGGCTCACCACAGATCTAAAATATTATTTCAATACATTGTTTTCTCATTGTCAAGTATCAGGATTATTATGATTTACATTAAGAAAAATTAAAAGGAAAAATATCACTTCAACTACTTATCTCTTAACTACCAAACTACTTGATTTAATTTCACCTTAGTACTAGCCTAATTAATATTTGATTTATTTGTTTATTTTATAGGTACAAATAGGGCATTAAGCCCCCTTATTTGAACATATATTTGAAATAAAATTAGTTTTATAAACACATATAATAAAATAAGCAAAACAATAATGACAATATATTCTTTAAAATATTAATTATTTATAATCGAATGATGAAACCACATTACGAAAGACAAGTAGAAAGAGAAAAGGAGATAATTCATGTCGTTTTTAAAAATTCAGATGCCATGAATCTGAAAAGCTAGGAAGCAGAACGAACTTCCCAGGGAAGCAAATTCCATAGTCTCGACCTTGTGATTCTGAAGGGCTGAAGTTTTAGAGGAGTGTTGCAGGCTTAAGACATGATTGGTGGTGGATAAGGAATGTGGAAAAATGTGATAGATAATTGTTAGAATCGAGTTTCATAGTTATCATGCTGGCTTAGCAATCATGTCGGCAGCACAGCTGGAACAACGTCGGAAGAAACAAGTGAGCTGAGGGAGCGGAAGAACGGACTATTGACTTGAGGCTTCGCCATAACCGGACCTCATACCTTCTTTTGATTTTCATTGTGTCAACATACTTTTTCCTTTATCAAACTGTGTCTTTTCTCCATTTTTCTTACATCAGAAGTGTTATAGCGAACTCCTCCTACATGCAGATTAGTTTAAAAAGAAAAAATAATAATTTTTTTCCTTCCCTTCGCATAGAAGAAGAAAAAATAATGATCAGAAAGCTGAGTCGTAGAGGTTCTATAGGAAGATTTCGCCCGTTTGGTGGCATTACTAATTATAATATTGTATGAATTTAAAGGAGAAAATTTTAAACTGATTTATCTATAATTGGACTTTGAGCTATTAGTTTTAGTAACTGTTTGACAATGTTACTTTCATTGCAGCTTTCGCCAGGAATGGCCATGTCAGAATCGATAGTTATCATGCTGGCTTAGCGGTCGTGTCAGCAGCACAGCTGGAACAACGATGCCAGGAGAAACAAGGGAACTGAGGGAACGGAAGAACAGACTATTCTGATTCAAGGCTTCATCACAACCTTCTTTTTTTTATTGCATCAATATACTTTTTCCTTTATCAAATTGTTTCCTTTTTCCATTTTCTTACAATATTAGGACATTTATTTGATTTAATTTTAAATATATGTATTAAAACCGTAAGTTTATATGTGCTTACAATATTAAGGTTGTTGAAGACATTAATATAGGAAGAAATATGATCCCTTTGTTTAAAATCAAGAGAGTCAAAGGAAAATGAAAAAATAGCACTACATTAAGAGAATAAAAGAATTAGTATGGATTTAATAAGGAGAACACTAGTTTTATGTGGAGTAAAAATGCTAAGGCGTCAAAGAGAATGGATGCTTGAGTAGACCTTTTAAATAATAGAGCTCATATGCCACGTAAGCTTGTAGTTAAAAATAACGCTGAGATTTTTAACTTTAGGACAAAAATTAATAGGGAAGCTGATAATTTGAGAACAGGATAGGCAATACATATTAATGGCTTTATTGGCAATTAAGGATACTGGGATTTGTTAGGATTTAAAAGAATGCCATTATTTCTTGATAGAAGATCATGGTTAAGCAGAAAGATAGCTTCAGAAATGTTGCTTGTAGGACATAGAATGTAAAGCTGAGTGTCATTGCCTAAAGATGAAATTTGGAGAAATTAAGAACTAATGGAAGATCATTTAGAAACGTGGAGAAGAGTAAAGGTCCAAGAATAGAGCCTTGGGGTACTTCAGCTGAAATTGAGAGGAGAGAGAGAGAGAGAGAGAGAGAGAGAGAGAGAGAGAGAGAGAAAGAGAGAAGATAGAATATGATCCTTTAAATCTCTTGAGTTCTGTCAGACAGAAAGAAGATGAGATTAATCAACTTAATATCTTAAATCTTAATAACATTAATTAATACAATTGTTAATACAGTACACTGCAAGATACTTTATAACTTTACAATCTACAATACTACATAACTTTACAATTGTTAGTAAATTGTTGCTTTAATGTTAAATTTATTTTTTCTTACTGTTCCTTGTATTTTTCTTTAATAGTTCTAAAAAGAAGTAGTCAAAAATAAATTAGTTCATATTAAAGATGGCTGAAGTGATTGAATTTAAAAGTTTGATATTACTATGAAGGGTATTTTTGAATTTATGATAGTACCGAAAATATGAATATGGTTATGTCTCATCATGATACACATAATAAATAGAAAGGACAATGTATGAGAACGAGATAATAAATACTTATTAACCTAATTTCTAAAACTCTTCTTTAATTTTTTTTTACTGATTTAATCTTTAGTAATTATTGTTTTTATTAAACTATTTGTTCACAGTTCCATCTTCTTAAGTACCAAAATCTCCAGGCTTTGGAAATTTCGTTTAAAAAAGATTACAACCGGACGTAGCCTTCAGAGTTGAAATATATCCAGAAGGATGTCAAAAAGATGAGGACAAGGATTTAAGGTCAGACTGATAATAGCAAGATGCCCATTTGGTCATAGTGTGTACCAAATGGCTGTAAACATTGGACATAGATTCAAAGAAGAAAAAATTGGAAGGAAAAACTGCGGCCTAAATGCCCGGTCTTAACTGGATTAAGAGTGTCTGCATACATAAGCCAGACTGATAGTAGAATATATTATCATAAAAAAAATAACAACAAAACTTGAAGTAATTGTTCACATTCAATCATCAATCTGTCTTTCTTTCCATCCATCATGCAGAAATACTGATATGCAAGTCTCAATAAGAATACGAAAGAAAACTCAAATAACTCAAAATTGAGACATCTAGAGGTACCTCAGTCAATTAGAGCATTAAAAGTAAGACCTATTAGTTTGACTTGCCCAAATGGCCAAGATTTAGAAGAAACAGCAAATTTGCCCAATGTTATTAATTCTATAATAATACTAACATCTCAAATATATTATTGCAAATAATTTTAATTTAACATTTGTACATACTAAAGATTAAAATAATAGTTCATAAACTAAACCTTTCCAAATTAGTATAAAATTGTAAAATTCTAACTGACCAAGTGACTGAAATAAATAAAGCTTATTTTCTCATTATAAAATCAAAATCAAATTCAGAATGAGGAAAATAGAATATTTTCTTGACAGAAATTTTATTTGTTGCAATGGATGGCAAAAATTACCTAAAATAATCAGCAGACTCTGGATATTGTGTCCTGGGTTCGTTAGCTACGGACCACATAATGACCGATGGCCTGTTTTTATCCCTTTTTATCAACTGGGTGAGTGAATCTTTATGCTTTTCCAGGAGTGCTTGGGAGTATTGGCTGAAATAAATTATTTATTAATTGTATACTATTCAATAAACTTTTCTATTATGGATGATTCGATTTCTTCTCAATGCCCGCTCTTGAGAGATGAACTTAATGGAATATTTTGTTCTGTTATACCTCTAAATTGTCTAATCAAATTTTCTCAGAATGGTGAGGGGATATCGAATCATCGTGCATTTGGTGTGTATTGGTCACCTCCGTTTACGCGATTTTTGTACTTTTGGTATTCTTGCAAGAGTATCTATTGATAGATGGCTCCTATATTTTCCTTTCTTTTTTCGAAATTGTTTCCCCATCCTTTTATAAATTTAAATTCAAAGTTATCATCTTTTCTTGACACTTTGAAACACATCATTGGAATATAAACTATTTTACTTATTCGTATACTTATACTAATTACAAGTGAAATTCATTACTCAGTGTCAACACTCGGACATTCGTCGATAATCATTATGCCCTCTTTGTCTGCAAAGTCCATAATTTCTTCGGCGTACGGATAATGAGAAGTGCGAAACGCATTCGCTCCGACCCATTTCAATAGATTGAAGTCTTTAACAACCAAAGCAAGGTCCAGTCCTTTTCCTCGTATCTAAAATTATATTTTTAAAACTTGAAAATTACTGACTAACAGTTATATATATATATATTTTTTTTTTCTCCCCCCAACAGAAAATTACATCTGAGTCTTCATGTTTTCCAAATCCTCTCAAATATATTGGCTTGTTGTTGATATAAAAGCTTGTATCGGTCCATTCTAATGTCCTTATTCCAATCGGAAGTCGATACTCATCCTCAATTTCTGCTCCTTTATGAATGCTTGATAATTTGACCTGTAAAAATATTGTAAGCTAAAGATTTTCACTTGAGTTTTTTTAAATTAATTAATTTATTTATTTATTAAGCAATCCCTATAAAAATTTCAAGCATTTCGTTTGAAAAATAAAACATATCAATTTTTTTAACATTAAAAGACTATATAATTGAAAATGAATGTTTTTACACTTAAGTTTCATTTATTTATTTTTTTACGAAGGTATTTCAACTATGAGGTTGTATGAATCCTCGGGTTGCCAGTACTTTTAGAGAGAAAAAAAGCCTGTTTGTAAGTATTTCGGGATCGAATGCAGGGCTGCTGGATTCGATTCTGGGACCTTTAGCTTATAGTGATGAGCACCGGGTCAACGCCTAAACCACTGCAACCACCAACACCTCCCAATTTAAGTTTCTTAACTAAAATAAGTAAACATTTTCTTGCTCACATTTTTACAAAACTTTAACATCTATACAGTATAGTATTAGAAACTAATGTTTTGTATTGTATCAATATTTTGTTTTGTATCAATTAATTAGAAGATTTATAACTATAGTTTATCAAAGGCTATTGTTAAAACAAAGTTCTCAGATCTTGATCATTTGACACCAAATCACTCTTTTTAAAGTCCACACAAGCTGTCTGTAACCAAGAATTTCACCAACTCGCTTCTTTCATGTTCAGACATTGCCCAGATACCAAGATGCAAAGGTTTTGGCACAAACATTACTTTTTATTATATTAAATTTGTGGAGATATGCTCCATTCTCCCATGATTGGATATGACCTGTGTTGCCTTATAGGTGACATTATGGAGGACAACTTTCGATGTTAAATAGTTGTTAGCGTCTTTTGTATGAGCTCCTTTTTGAGAAGAACCTCAATTTTTTCAAAAACCTCAAGAATTTCAACACTCTCTGCAGCCATTTTTCTTTTAATTTATGGAATGTTCCCATCCTGATGCTTTCTTTGCTAACAAGTTCATTCTTGAGTTTGTATAGCTTATGTAAGTCAACCCAAATTTGTCTCACCTCTAACACCAATGACATCTGACAGGAATCATTGCAATGCAGTGCAACCTGACTAGTTCTAATAACTTTTCTCAACGATTTTTCTTCAAAATTATTTTGACTTTGGTGCAGTAGCCATTTTAACTTTTAATACTGCCTGATTGTTGCTGTATAGTTTTCCAAGCCAGTACTGTCTTTCTGCCACAATTCTTCCATGAAAATTGTGAAAAATCATAGCCCAGATTGTTCATACAGTTGGCATCAGTGTACACTACAATGTCTCTGCGAAATCATTAAGTTCTACAGGATTATCCTCAAAGTCCGTAATCCCACGGGGATGTGCCTGTTTTGAAGGGAGAATCTATTTGTTCACTGGCATCCTTAAAGGTACCTCGTTTGTTATAAACTGTGCCACTTTGTAATATATCATCCAAAAGCCCTTATGAGTCTTAGCAGAAATAACATCTCGACTCTTAAGCTCTTTTTCTTAATGTAGATCTTTTGTAGAGTCTTCTGCCATACTGTAACATCATAGGGATGGTTAGAGAGGAACCAATGCTCCTAGAGTTAGTGTGCAAGAGAAAGAGGGGAGAGAGAGAGAGAGAGAGCGAGGGGGGAGGTGAGAGGGAGAGGGTGAGAGGGAGGGGAGGAGGTGAGAGGGAGAGGGTGAGAGGGAGGGGAGGAGGTGAGAGGGGGTGAGAGGGAGAGGAGAGGGTGNAGGAGGGGGGGAGAGGGAGAGAGAGAGGGAGAGAGGGAGAGAGGGAGAGAGGGAGAGAGAGAGAGAGGGAGAGAGAGTGAGTGATTGAAAGAAAAGATTGACAGACAAACACAGGGCATTATTGGAAACACGACTCAGAAATCAATCATAGTGGAGGTATGTTTTAAACATCGGTGGCCACAACAGTTAAGATGATGACACAGCACTCATCACTGCAAGGTAGGTTCAAATCCAGCAGCCACAAAAAAAGTTTTAAACTTTTAACTACAGTTTTTATAATTTTATTGTTATAGTGAAATTTTAATTTTGTGCCCGCTCCTTGAAAATATAATTTTGTGTTAAAATAATAAGTGAACTTTTTTCTCTACTACAATTTGTCATTAAAATTGCCATTATGTATTCTATTTTAAATTATAATGCACAAATTTATGGATAATGTCTTTTTAAAACCTAATTTTTGAAAATGAGAAATAGCTAAGTAAATGTACTTAAAAAAAGACATCATTGTTCTTTAATATTCCATTGAGTTAAAAATTATTTATTCTATTTTAAATTAAAGGCATAAATTTATAGATGTCTTTTGTAACCTTATTTTTAAAGCTCAGAAATAGAGCTGAGTTGTTCAAAATGTACTTTTAAAAAAAAAAAGGATATTGTTCTTCAATATTCCATTGAGTTAAACATTATTTTGTTGCAGTTGATTAAAACACCTGATTTCATGTAGAAATAAAAAGCAAAATTCATGTAAATAAAACAAGTAGAAAAGATGGGAGGCAAACGTCGTGCTCCTCTGAATATTTCATCATAGAGACGCTGGGTTGTAGTTAAGCATTGAAATATGCCCGATATCTTTGAAGATGCGGTACTCAGTGAGATCATTGCCATAGCAGACAAAATACCCAGGATTAAAGAAACGCTGGAAATTGCGTGCGACAGTATTCCCATTTTGAAAAATGGTCTCTGTGAAGTAGAAAAAGCCCTCGAAGTGTTGAAGGATGGGCAGAATGCTATGGAAACAAGGCTGAAAGAGCTCACTTCGGGACCCAACAGGAGCTACTCCTGTTCTCCAAATCATATTGTAAGTTTATTATTGCCAACTCTCCAAATCATTACGCAACCTCAAGAATTGTATTTCTTCAGTTCGATCCATAAAACCCGGACGTGTTGACCCCAGATTAAAAAATCCAAGAAGTACTAGTGTAAGTTGTTTTTTGTTTTCCATTTTTATCTTTTTGAATTGTGATAAGTAGCTATGATATGCACCTACTTGTGACTAATTATTAAAAATAGTTTATTTTTTGTTTTTGTTTTTTGTGGCACCGTTGAATCTATGATAATCTAGCTACGATAGTTTTTTCATTAAAACCGTAGATGGATCTAGAGAAACTGGCCGTCTTGAAAGAGAAACTGGATAGCGTTCATCAAATCGATAGCACGGCTGTGGTAACTAGGCACAAACTGTATGAACTTGGAAAAGAGCTCAATAAAACCGAAACAAAATTAACTCACTTAATTAAGGCTCAGGCCTCTCTTGAAATACGACTCTCAACTTTAGAAAAGCAAGTAAGGGAAAAATGTTTTCTCATAAATTCAACTTCATATGAAATAATTACAATGCTTATAAAATAAATTTATAGAATCGAATTCCGTTTTCCAAAAGTGTTAAACAGACACCCTGTGCAAGAGTTGATGTAAGAGTGGTCATTATTCAATTTAAAAGTCCAAAATGCTCTTTATAAAATTAAAAATTGGAATTCACAGGTTGACAATTTACCAAAGGTGTCATTGTGTAAAGACAACAGTAGAATTAGTTAAAATTTAAAAAATTGTATTAAACAAGGCCACAATCCCCAAAGAAGAAGAGAGATGGTTAGAAAGAAAACTTGTAAATGAAATTGCTCATTGAAAATGTTACAAAATTACACCAAGGTATAAAACTCTTTTAGAAATCTTTGACCTTAATACATAAAATACATTTTAGTATTGAAGGCTTGACAGAGATATTTTGTATTGAAAATGGCAAAACCGAATGAGCATGATACAAGGAAGGATAAAAACCATCCAAAGGTAAAAAGTCTTTTACAGTAAATCGAATTAATTATAACTTATTATATATAACTTATTCCTCAGAGTCAACAAGACGCAGATAACTCCAATGAACCTAAATGGACCAAAATTCCACCTCCAAAGGTATTGTGCAGTTTTTAAACAAATAATAACAATTATTAATCGTTTTATGTCATCAGGAGTATCTGGAAGAAAAGCGCTACTACACTGACCCGTACGTTGTGCCAGGAAATTATCAAAAGGTAACAAGCATTTATTTTAAAAAATGTGTAAAAAGATCTTTTAACAAAACAAAACAAAAAAACAGTAATGTAAAAATTAAAGATGACTGAGTATGTATCGCCACCATCGTACAAACCAAGATCGCATTCCCGTGAGGTAAGTTAATTCCACACAAGTATTTTTCTTTTTAAATAATAATTAAATTGTTAAACAAAATATAGCTAATATTTAGATATTCATGTATATTTAAACAAAAACCGTGTGAATTTGTACAAAGTTCTTAGCTCTGTGCCTGTAACTATTATTGTCCCTAGTCATCTCTAATGATCTTTTAAAATTACCACCAATTGTAAAATTTGGTTAATATGTGGGAATAATATTATATAATAAAAAAATTTACCGAACTAAATAAATTCTAATGTTTGGAGCTAAAATCAAAATGAAGTGTATAAAAACAATAGCAATATGAAACAAATTTGAATTACATAACTTAATTTATTTATGTTTTACCCATCTTGTATATAAACAATTAAATTTAAGTTTAATTTTAAATTTATTTAAAGGCTTTCTTGTAAAAGTTAAGAACATCTTTATACAATGGCTTCATTAAAAAACAACATTATTTTTTATTGTTCCAAAATAATATGTTGATTATTGTTCGAATGAAAATAATATTCAATTATTATTTCAATTATATTCAGTTATGTAATTCAAATAATAACAGCTCTGTTAATTTTGTATTTAGACTCATTTTGACATTTACTTTTTTTTTTCAAACTAATAGCACATCACTTTATTTTATTGCATAAAGATTGATTATTATTAATACATTTTATTTGCTAATTGCAAAAAAAAGGTTAAGATTGCAAAACAAATGGGTGAATTGAAGAATACATTTTTTAGTCATAAGTAGTTTCAGTTCATGGTTCTCTTTTGTTTGAGTGCGTGTATTTATTGGTGAGAATGTGAGGAGCCGATGTTGAAATATAGTCAGCATAAACCCTCCAGTCGTGTGTAATATTTATAAAAGTACCCAATTGACCCTAAGTACTCAACTGGCAGCCAAAATGAGTCATACATAGGTGTGAATGTATTTATTTGTGCGATTGTACTTTGTGTTAGTTTAAGCTAGATTATATTTTGCAGGCGTTCAAGGCTAAAATTACCTAGCTGTAAGCCGCTGGAACCTAAGTTCATTGGTCAGGTATCAAAGACCCCCTCCCCGGAGCATTTGGCTTAAGGGGAGTCCTTGACCCAGCAGCATAACGGCGTAGGTGGACTCCCTTGAGGTATAGACCTTAGGGTCAGTACCTCAGGGTGTGATTAAAAAATTATAACTTATTACTAGTATAACAATGCCTCAATTATAAAGTTGTCTTAATTTAAGAACAAAGAAAAAAATTCGCCCTGTTTCTTCTTGGCCAATTTTTTTTTATTGCGCTATCAAATTAAGTATTGGTTAGTGATTAGACTTTTTAAGTTTTGACCTCATGATGGCATGATTGTGGCCATGTAAGATCAGTGAGAAAGAAATTCATTTTATCAACTCATAATTGATTCAGAAGCACAGTAGCATTAAAAACAATTTAATTGAATCTATTTTGATTAAACTTAATTTGGAAATTTTTTTTTTCTTATAAAATGCTGACTTCAAAATATCATTTTATGTACATCAATATAGTTAGGTAAACTGTTAATTGGTCCTATGAATCTCTTTTTTCATAAAGAATTATTTATGTAAGTAAAAGATTAAAACTAAATTTGTTTTCATTTTGAATCTGCCGCTAAGCATAATTAACAATCACCGTATAATTTTTTCTTCTGATGTGCTCATGTTTGCTTGATTAACAGGAATTTCAAAAAGCCAATGGAAGACCTTTCACGCCAAAAGTAAGATTTACAAATAATTATTTTTAAGTTTAATTCCGTTCCGTTAATAATTAGAACTTTAAATGATGCCTCCTTGGGGATTTCAATGCTGGTACAGCATGGAATCCTCAAAACAACAAAGTTTCATTGTCACAAATCAATAGTGGGTTCATTTAAGGAAGTTTTTTTTTCATATTCTGTCTTACGATAATATTTAAAATTGGCACGTATTTATAAAAAAATAATATAAAAACACATGAGAAAAATGTTTAAAACAAAAGTTTCATGTATATTAAAGAAATTGAATGTTTATTTTCACTTGGAGAAATGCTTTACTTTTCTATGTAAAAAAATAGACAATAACAAATAAATTTTACTCATTTTATTTAAATTATTGAAACGAAACAATCGGGTTGGCTACAATAAGTGCGACTCTACTGATTCGACACACCACAATGACTATGGAATACATGAGACCCCAGGAATGGTATCCAGGTGGAAGTCTTGCGGTAAACTTTTTATTCTTAAAAGTTGACAAGCTGATTTCACAATTTTGCTCCTTTGATAAAGAGAAGAGTGTCTTCAGACGAATACTACACAGGTTTAGAATCCGATCAAGTGGTAAAGATAAATATTAAAAGTGACTGCTTAGCAGCATAATTGCAATTCTATGTGTGTGAATAGCAATATGAAGAAAAGGGAAGTCTTGTTAAAGGACACAAAGACATGGGAATGCGCCCGAGTCGGCAAAAAAAAACAGTAAGCCGGTCTGAATTTAAGTTTTAAAGAGAGAAACAAATGAAAACATTTTAGACAGGCAGAAAACAAATTAGAAGGCCCCAAGTCATTCAGCCACCTGTAGAAGACAGGGTAAGTTAGAGACAGTTCATCGGATTTTCATGAAATTAAAAAAAAAATTAAAACTGCGATAGAAAAAAGAAACTTTACCCGTAATAGGTCATAGGACAATGGGTTCACATCCAAAGCGCAAAGTGGTAATATAAAAATTAGAAGTGAACACTAAATAGCAAAAATACAATTTTACATATGTGAGTAGAAAAAAGAAGAAAAAAAGCGTATTGAAAGAGTTGTAGAAATTAAGCCTAGCGAACCGACAGAAAAACCTCCAGTAAGCTAACACATGAATTAAATTTTTCAAAGACAAAAGAAAATATAAACAATTTAGGTAAGTAATAAAGGGAACAAAGATTTTGCAAGTCACCTTCGTCCGCAACCCAAGGCAAGTGACAAAATGTCTATTATTTTTTCAAAAAGTTAAAAAAATATATTCACGACAGAAAAGAGAAGTACCGGTCATACGTCCAAAGCCAATAATTGTAGAACAAGTGGTAATGATAAATTTATAAGCGATCGCAAAGCAGCATAAGTGCAATTTTATGTATGTAAATAGAAAGAGGAAGTGAAGCCTGTCATCGGGCATAAAGACATGGGTGTGCATCCGTCTCGACAAAGACCAAAACGCCCGGTAAGCAAATTTAAATAAAATTTTGAACACACAAAAATATAAGAAATGTAGGTTGTTAGAGAGAAAAAAGTACCACCGATTCCCCCACCAGAGGTAAGTAAAGCCTGTCTATTGGATTTTATAAATATTAAAATTAAAAAAATAATAATATTCTATTAGAAAAAAGAATCTTTTCCTGTAGTAGGTCATAAGACAATGAGTTCACATCGAAAACCCTCCAAAGTAGAGGTAGGACAGAATATGTTTGTTATAAAGTGAATATATATTATTAATCCATGTTCCCTTAGTTCAAACATCCAGATCGTCCTAAGGTTGTTCCCAAGCCAGAGATAATCAAAGAACCAACTCCTGTAAGTTTTAAATATTATTATTTAGTGTAGCACTAAATACTATCGGTTTTCAAGGCTCCTATAGGGCATCGTTTAATGCATGTCGAAGAACCTGAGATCATTACTTCAGTAAGCCTTTAAAAATCTATTATTATACTGAATAAATTAAAAATTTACTTTCTCAGACTAACCCACCAGTTGAAAATCGTATGTCTTATCCGAGCCATTACGATCACTTGGCTAAGAATGCGAAGGGTGATGGGAATTCGATGAAGCTGTCTCTGAATGAGCAGAAGAGAGAAATTAAAGAAAGCCGCTCAGCGCTTTTTCAGCCTTACAAGGCAAAGAGGCACAGCGATGCCATTTCAAAACCGACAAATAGAGTTGTACGACCAGAAACAAAATTAGCAGACGAGCTGCAACAGCATCAGATTAAACAGCATAAATCAGCGCTTAACCAATCACTGAATAAGAACCATAATCAAAGTAAAAACAGAAGGAATAAACATATACAGTTTAAACACTAAAGAACATGGTTTAAATTTAAAAAGTATATTTTTAAAAAGTAATAAATTTGGAATTTTTAATTAAAATAATTTATTTACTTTTGTTATTAACTAATAACCAAAATTAGTTTTATTTTAAATTAAGTATTTCTCCAAGGTTGTACTTTCGCATTTATAAAATGTTTTGATAAGTTAATCCAATTCTACATTGATTTGTGATATATTAACAATTATGTCATTCTTATATTGGCAGTAACATAAAATTTCAGAACCTGCGTTTTGTTTTCTAAATAAATCTAAAACTTAAAATTATGCATTTTGTCTTAATTTAATGTTATATTGGGCTAGGCCATTGAACCGTTGGAACAACCTCAGTCCATGCAGCCACACGGGAAATCGCAAGTGGTAAGAACCAAACGCCATAATAATTGAGTTACATGACTAAAAATAACTTTGATTAAACCTTTTCTTATGTTGCGATAAAGAGTTATTTCATACAAGACTCAAATAAAAAAATAAAAAAACATTTTTTTAAATTGGATTTTTTAATTCATATTACAGGGTAAACCACCTGGTAAAAGTCGACCACCAGATCCAGGGTATATAACACCGCACCCAATTATTGTAAGTTTACATTTGTCACAAGTGATTTTTGAAATGTATGATTTTTTTTTTTTTTGAAAATTCTAAGGAATCGGACATGAGAAGTGATGATGACTCTGACAACCCTTTACATGCGATTGATTCTGGAGATCTTCGTGCCGGTTATGACCCGATATTCCCACAAAATAGAGAAGTAAGTACGACCGTTTTCTTGTCTCTTTTGAAATTCTCAAACTTCAAATCAAATTTTTTGTTTTAGCAACTTTATTTTGTTAAGGATGATGGGCCTAGTTCAAAACGAGTAATTTTTATTTTATTAATTTAAATTATCTATAATTTTTTGTTTTCATTTAATTTACTTTGTCTGAATATTTTTGATTTTAGCCACCGTCTAGAAGACATTCAAAACAAGAGCAAAATTTTAAACAAGTATATATTTTTTTCTCTTTTTTGGATCAGTTTTTACTTTGATTAGTGTTTTAATTTTTTTATTCTATAATTTTCCTTACAATTTTTTGGGCTGTCACTAATATTGTCAGATGTCAATAATTTCATTTTAACTAATTGACTTAAAAAATATAACTGAATCAGTTATACGTCTGTTATATAAGTGCATTTTTGAATAGGTGTACTTTCTTTAATGTGAGCTAATATTTTAATCAAATTTAAACAAAAATGGGCATACATTTAAATTATAAGTTAAATGAGTCAATAAAACAGCACTTTTCTACGATTAAATCTAAGGTTTTATCATCTTCAGAAAATCAGAGAGAAAATAATAGCCTTCGGATTGTGAGCAATATTGCAGACACATTTTGGTAAGTGATTAACTTACTTTCTTATTATGTCATTAAAAACACAATTATTTATAATATATAAATATTTAATATACAATATATTAAATATTTCCTAGTTTAGCCAACGTGTAATCTGTAGTTAAGGCGTAGATATATATTTTTTATTATATTATAAGTTATAAGTAATTATACAAACAATTTATAATTAGTGTTGTGCTATTTTTTGAAAAAAAAAGTTCAAATATTCAATGAATCTGAATACCATATAACAGCCTTTATTAGTAGATACAAAGAAAACTTGTCATTTAATTATTAAACATGATTTTGTATATATTAATTATTTATTTATACTACTTTTTTGTTTAACTATATTCAGTCGAAATTTTCATCGAAAAACACAGATTTATCTTCTAGTATTGCTGAGGTGAGTAAAACTTTGAACAGTGTAATTAAATAATATCCATTACATTTTTCATTACAAGTTGCCATCCTATACTTTGTACAGATAGATCCTAGATTTATCAAACCTGGATTTCAACCAATGTCCAAAGTGAGTTTTCATTTTGTAAAACGTATATTTTGTTTTGTAAAATCGTATCACCTACACACAAACATATACGCATTTCAGAGCCGACATCAGGAAAAACCATTATGTCAAACAAGGTTGAAAAGTTTTCAGGTAAAGCATCATATAATTTTTATACCAGCACACAATTAAGATTGATTAAACTTTTGAATTAGTTCAATTGAAGCGAGATTTTTTGATAAATATAATTTAATATTTTACAATATGCCTTTCAATCATACGATGGTCCATAGGTAGTCGATCCACGGTTTATGCATCCTGGGTTTCGTCCAAGTCAGTATAACGTTAGTATGATATTAATTTTTCTTTTGATGAAATATATTATTTATTAAGAAATTTATTTTATGATTTGCATCATTTTGTAATTACAGATCTTGTCTCTTGATCAACACCAGGCCAGAAAAGAGGTAAGGCTTATCGACCAACCCTGAAATATCTTTATCCGCTTACAAATTGGTTTTTAAATTTATTTATTTTTTCAATTGATTAGAATCCAAACATCAAAAAACAATCAGGCAAGTTAAGAAATGCTTCTGGCTCAGAAAATTCAAAGGTGAATATATCAATACAATTTTTTAATCTGGGTCATTTCAAATCATCATTCATAGAAACATACAATTTACTTTGATTATTTTTGCCCATCCTGGTCAGATTAGGTTCTGTCAGTCAGATGTGTTTCTGTATTTTGTCATCAGTAGGTCTGTGTGCTATTTTCTATTTAGCTATTTTCTCATGCAAGTGCATTACATATATATAAGAAAATATAAGTTTTTCAAATTCACTTAAATAATAATAAAAACCCTGTGTCTGACAAACAAGATCATTTATTTAGGTATTTGGATATAGATATTGCTAATACATTAGAATGTTGTAACTGAGAACTTGGGTGTCAAATCATGTCAACCCTGTATGGCCTACTCTGAAACGGTCGAGTGCCTCCCTTTATTACGGCTCAAGTTGTGCTAAAGTGTCTATTAATTAAGAAAAATTGATACTTAACACGACCATTTTATTAACCGAATTATTTTATTTTTCTAGAACTCTTTGAACATGAGTGGTGATATCGAAAGTGTAATTTTTAAAAAAAATTAAAATTTATTTTAAACAAATCTAACAATCATTTCTTCTTTCACAGGAATTTGACCCTATTTTCATAGAAGGCTTACTAAAAGAAATGGTAATTTAATTTGACTTTCAACCTCTGCTTTATTATTTCTAAATTATAAAAGTTTGGGCAGAGATTAATAAAATCGTATCTTGTTTGGCATGGCTCTGGCCTAGTTTGGATAAGTCTTAGGGATTAGGGCTTTTCTTATGAGAAAAACCGCTTTTTAAACAGCATTCCTCTGTTTTAAATTACTGTTTATTTCAATTATTTAAGTGACAGTGTCAAATAAAGGAATCCTATAAAGAAGCTCTCTTCAATGAAAAACTTTAAAAATAAATCAACACCGAAAAAATATTCATTTGGCTCAGAAGAAGTACGGCTTTAAAAGTCTGAAGGAAAAAAGTTGAGCACAACTTCCTCATGGTACTCAGTTATCGGTCAAAATCATGTACAATGCAGAGAATAAGAAACAAACAAAAAATTGTGAAAAGAGTCAAATGCTCAAGGGGCAACACCTGGGGTGTTGGTGGCCACAACAGTTTAGGCATTGACATCGTTCATCACTGTAAAGTGAAGGTCCCAGGGAATGAAGATCCTTTCAAATGTTATATTTTTGTTTTTTCAAAAACACCTGCATTCAAGGGTTGTTAACCTCATAGTTGCAATACCCCTGTAAAAATAGGCAGAAGACAACCATGAAACATTAGCACTATCTATTACACGATCTGTTCTTAGGCAAGACAAATCTCGTAAGTTCATTGAACAATAAATGGACTAAATGAAACACAAAAGAGCAACCGAATTAAAATAGATTAAAAAAGATGTATAATATGAAAGCGGTGAAATCTAGAGCCATAGTGAAAATCTACTGTAGAGTTGTTCCGTCATCCATGAAACCAAAGTTGTTGGATGATAAGCCCTTTATTTTGCCGTGTTAGTTATGTACATAATGTAATTTTATCAATTTACACTTGTAAATCTTTTTCCAAAATAAAAGCAGAATTTATTTGTATTTATGCATTTTATTCATTATGATTTACATATTAAGCAATTCCATTTTTACTTATAATTATGTTTACAATTAAATTTAATTTTTTACTTGAGACAACTTTGCCTTAAGAAAAATAAACATTATAAATATGTGCGTTTCTTCATAAAGCATTTACCTTTAGTTTAATTAATTTATTTTAATTTTTTACTTGAACCAATGCCTGCTTGGGGAAAAAGATTACTGGTCGTACATTTGATTGTGATTGATCATGCAGAACATGAACATAAACATTATTAATGTATAGTTGTTATAGTTATTAACATTGCTAAAAGTACTATTAACATGGTAGCACATTTGCATTTATTTACTGAATACTTACTGTATTTTTTGATTACAGGATAGATTGAAGGACAGTGGAATGAAATCCCCAGTAAGTCATTTTATTATAAATTACCAAAATTCAGGGCACTAAACTAATATTTTCAGCGTTCAGACCAAGAAAGAAAAATATCTTCTGGGGTGAGTAATAATTAAAGCAAACTTAGAAAAATAGATGCTTCATTTAAAGTTAAATACTTATAATGAAAAATTAGCTTTGAACTAGTTGGCCTTAACAAAAGCAAATATTTTAAAGAAGTAGATAGTTTTTTCTGGTTATTAATATTGCTAAAAATACTATTAATATGATAGCTGTTGCTAGTCTGACTCCATTATTATTATTATTAGCCAAACAAGCCTATGGGAAATGTTTAAATTATGGACCAAAAATTCAAAATTCTAATTTAAAAAAACAGGAATAAATTTTATATGTAATTTTAAAATGGGATTTTTGCATACATTTGGCCTTCCAAATTAAGAATTTTAAAAGGATAAATTATATAGCGATGGCAATAGGATAAATTTTTTAATAGGATAAATAGTTTATGAGTGAATGTTTGGAATCTGAGCTTTATAACACTCAGAAAGTATAGCTAACCTAAGAAGGTTTGGATGTTAGGGCGTGACCTTAGCCGTTAAAACGCCCTTAAAAATTAATAACAATAATAATAATAACATGATAGCATATTCACATTTATTTACTGAATTGTTTGATTACAGAAATTGAAGGACAGCGGAATGAAATCCCCAGTAAGTAATCTTATTATAAATTACCAAAATTCAGGGCACTAAACCGATATTTTCAGCATTCACACTACAAAAGAAAAATGTCTTATGGTGTAAGTAATAAAGCAAACTTACAAAATAGATGTTTAAAATTGCTTAGAATTTATGTTTTGGTGGTCAATTGACCAAGTTACTTCTTTCAATTATTAGTCTTTTTATGTAAGGTTTTGGTTGAGATAAAAAAGTCAGTGTGACAAGCAGGATTCGAACCCACGACCTTCGATTAAACGCGTCACTGCTCTACCACTTGAGCTATGACTTCGATCCTCTCGGTCACCAACTGTCCATCTCAACCTACCACTGTTTGAATTTTCCATTACAATTACATAAAAGAATAATTAATTGAAAGAAGTAACTTGGTCAATTGACCACTAAAACATAAATGATTAATATTTAATAAATAAAAGAAGTATCACTTCACTAATAGCTCCCCGTTGCCACTTCATAAGTCACTGAGAATCGAATCCTGATTACACAACATTTGAAAATGGCAAAAAGAGGGAAAATTCCAATGGTTGTAGGTTGAGATGGAGAGTTGGTGTCCGAGAGGATCGTCTGAAGGTCGTGGGTTCGAATCTCACTCGTGACACTTTGTTTATCTCAACCAAAATTTTACATAAAAAGAATAATTAATTGAAAGAAGTAACTTGGTCAATTGACCACTAAAACATAAATGGATTAATATTAAATATTTATAATGAAAAATTAGGTAGCTTTGATCTAGTTGGCCTTAACAAAAGTGAACATTTTAAATATGTAGATAGTTATTTATGGTTATTAATATTGCTAGAAATACTATTAATATAATAGCACATTCACATTTATTTACTGAATACTTACTGTATTTTTTTATTGCAGGATATATTGAAGGACAATGGAATGAAATCCCCAGTAAGTCATCTCATTATAAATTACCAAAATTCAGGGCACTAAACTAATATTTTCAGCGTTCAGACCATGAAAGAAAAATATCTTCTGGGGTGAGTAATAATTAAAGAAAACTTTCAAAAATAGTTGCTTCATTTAAAGTTAAATACTTATAATGAAAAATTAGTTACCTTTGAACTAGTTGGCCTTAACAAAAATAAATATTTTAAATATGTAGATAGTTTTTTATACTTATTAATATTGTTAAAAATACTATTAATATGATAGCATATTCACATTTATTTACTGAACTGTTTGATTACAGAAATTGAAGGACAGCAGAATGAAATCCCCAGTAAGTCATCTTATTATAAATTACCATAATTCAGGGAACTAAACTGATATTTTCAGCATCCAGACCACGATAGAAAAATATCTTACAGTGTAAGTAATAATTAAAGCCAAAATAGATGTTGCATTTAAAGTTAAATATTTGTAATGAAAAATTGATCATTGGTGGTGATCAACATTTTTTCGGTTTACAGGCAGTAGATCCAAGATTTGTACATCCTGGATTTCGTCCGAGTCAGTATGATGTTAGTAAGAGATATTAAATGTTATTACTTGATCGTTCCTGATTATCCTTGTTGTCCACACATTTCTTGTCTTACATTCTGTTTTTTTTTTTTTTTTTTTTTTTTTTTTTTTTAGTTTTTTTTTTTTAAATCTGGCAGGTATTCCTGCATTCAATGGATAATGTAATATGAATATTTTAAAGAAAGATTATTTGGAAATTGTTTTCGGTCACTAAACACCACACATTTTAAAGAATTCAACTTTACAACTTGACCAACTACAGAGGATGACAGGCTTATATCTGGCAGATACATAATGATCAGAGATTATTAAGTTACAGCTTGCAAACCTCACTAAAATATTTATTTATTTATATTTACAGATCAACTCCATCAATCAACAACGAGCTTTTAAAATGGTAAGATTTAAACAAAACAACCACTAGTTGTAAGCTGAAGACAACTGAAAAACAATATTTTCAAATATAAACGGTTAATTATTTTCTAATTAATTGTTAAACTAGGGTTCACCCCACAGAAATTATTCAAGCAAGAAAGCTTCAACGTCAGGAGGCATACAGGTTGAGAATTATTATAACGAATTATTGCTCATGTATTAAACAACTAAATGACAAATTCATTTTTTAGATGATAATAATAATAATAATCCGGCATGATTAATAATTTTTTTATTGCTTCTAAACTAAACTACTAAATAATTATAAATTTTCTTCAAATTAAAGATCCCAAATAAATTTTATACAATATGTACAATATATATACAAATGTATACATATATAAATTATTTTAATTAATTTATATATAATTTATTAACTTTCATTCATCATAAATTTCAGACTCCATCGCCATCTCAGATCAATTCAAGACGAAAAACTTCTGAGGTTTGTTTAAATATTTATTAATCGGTCAAAACGTGACAGTAAGTTTTAAAGTTCCAACTCTTTTTTTGTTTTGATGGAAAAATATTTTTTACTATGTTGTTCTTTTTTTTATGTACATTATACTACAAACTAATTTAAATGTTTCATGTCTATATACTTAGAAGGACCACAAGGGAGAAAAACGGACTTCATCAGTAGCTGTAAGTTTAATTTTTCTTTCATAAAACAAAAATGGTGACCATGGTTCAACATTAATTTATCGAAAGTATAATCTAGATGTATAATTGTTTACTTTCTAGGACCCAAAGTGTAAGTATTATTTTTTTTAAATATATTTTTTTGTAATTATTGTGTCTGTATTTCTAATGAAACTATTTCACAGTTGGTTGGTTTATTCAATCAGTAGTTGTTATGATGAAATTTAGTTAAAACAAATATTGACTAACTTTTTCAGGCTGAAGGTATTCAGATTCATTGTTTAGCCTGTATAGTTAAATTACAGTTCTTAAATATTATACATAATCTTAAATGATGCCGGCTTTAAATGTGTGCGTGTGCAGAGAGGTAAATAGTGAAAGATCTGTCTGCAATATTGCTCCAAAATATTTTAAACCTGTTTAGGAAATAACTAGTTGTTTGTGCAATAATTTTTAATTTATTTCAGTTTTATCTGTATACAGCAACATTGAGTGTAGTTATTAATTATTAACATTGTAATGTTAGCATAAAGTTGTTGCAATTTAATTATCACATCAAATAAGTGTTGTATTTGTCCTATTTGTTTATAATAAATAGATAGGCTTATTATAATTTTAAAAAATTATTGTCATAAATAATGATAACATTGGGGTTAAAATGATAAAATAATAGAGAATAGAGAAGTAATCAATTTTATCATTACTTCTCTTATTTGATACCATTTTTCCAATGTAAGCAAGCTACAATTTAGAGTAAACCATGGTGTTAAAAAGTAATCTGATCGTCTCTGATCATGCTGGTCTTTCTCAGAGATGATCTAACGCATTCATTATGCAAACTCAATATTTCTTAACTAAATAATCATTAGTTAATAATTATAAAAATTATAGTTAGCAAGTTGTGTTGAATTGTGACATTGAATTTACATTCCAGGACAGAGGAAGAAATAGGTAGGATAGTTTCTGCTGAGACAACCGAAAAATAAATCGTCGCTTTTGTTCAAATCGTTGTTGAAATCTGAATGACAAGACATTTTAGAGAATAGAATGGCACGGAATGATAATAGAGGAAAAAGAGTGAGTAAACAGCATGGTCGGAGGAGCAGCAATAATAAATAGTTTTGTCTCTCCGTATTTGTTTTGAAATATTAAAAATTATTGTAATTTGAAGGCTAATGTAATATTATAGAGCTTTTTTTTTATCAACACATTTGATTACTGGTTATATAAGCACAAATCTGCCCAAAGTGCCTATCACTTCTCGCTTTCTACTGATGATCCTTTATTTTGTTGTATAGGGGGGGTTGCTATCAACAGCTAGGTCACTTCAGCACCCAACACACTCAGTTGCCAGATTCAAGCCCATTCACACTCTCACTCACTCTTAAATACATTCACTCAGTTAGGGTGGTAGAGTACTCGATATTCCTTGATCACTTTTTATGCCTACTATATAACTAACCTAATTGGGGGTCAATAGAGTACTGAATATTCCACCATTGTATCATCCTTTACACCTATTATATAACTAACCTAATTGAGGGTCAATATGGTACTGAATATTCCGCCATTGACCCTCTCACACTACACATTCGCACTAATAAATACATTTACTCTCAAGAAGTCATCTTACACGACACATAATACAAGGACAAGCAAAACAATCCTGTTTTCTTCAAGAAACAAAACAGGGGACCCAGATACTTGCTACCATGCTCAAGTACAATTCTCATATTGGATAGTATTTCCATACTCTATATAGTCAGTGAATTGCACCCTTCAATTAGGTGGGATACACTGAGCAAACGTTGTTGGCATGCCAGACACTTGGCCCAAAAGCAACTTGGCATGCTTAGGCCCAAAAGTAATGTCCGAGTGTCAACCTTGCATGGCCTATCCTTAATCGGGTGAGGATGACCCTTCAGGTCCTCTGCGGGCCACCTATCGATTGTGCCCTTGATACGCAACAGGTTTTCTACTGATATGTCAACATATGTATATATAATATGTCACATTTGATAGTTTATGAGATTTACTTTTTATTTTTACCAAAAGACGTTCATGATGTAGAAGGTGAAATGTGTACAGTTTATACATATAGTTTTGTTCATTTAGTTGGTCTATTAAACTTTGAGTAATACCATAGTTTTGTCCTCTATTAATGTGCAATTATAATCTATGGGTTTTATAAACTTGCTTGTTTAAGAGCCAATAAAATCATGAGCTTTGAACTAGTTTGCTAAAACATTCAAAAATTATGCTATGCTCCAAACAAGTAAATGGATAAAATGCAGTAGTGTTAAAAATCCACTGTCAATGGAAAAATTTCACAGCCTTCCCCAATCCCCCTCCCTCAGAAAAAAATTATATAAATTACTTACTTCAAATGTGTAAAGGTAACCAGGGTTTGAGTCCATTAAGTAAGGCCACCAAAATTTGGCATTTGGAACATCAAGCTTCCCCAGATATTCGTTGGTATTCTGAATATCCTTTGAAATTGTGGCCACAATCGTCCCTTCTGCGTCGAGCAAGTTTATGTAGCAGTGGCCCAAGAATGTTTGGGATGGAGGGTTAGAAAACGTAATGTTAAAATACACAAGCCCTGAAATTTAACAGAATTAATTATGAAAGTTTAGATTTTAAATGGATTAAACATAATTTACCATTTGATCTAGCGATTTCTGTGTAAATGGTAATGTCTTGGATGTAATTTGCTGGTGTCGTGTATAAAACGACACTACGGTGAATACCAGCGTAGTTAAAGAAGTCAAAGGTGTAAGTTTGCACTTGTTTTGTCCCATTCAACCTTTCATAAATTATATAAAATGAAAATGTTTTATGATGTCCACAAAAGTTGAGCAGACTTACGTGTACAATTCTTGTACTTGTCCTTGAGGAATAGTTTCAATATTTAACGTATTATTAACAGCAACAGTTATTAAATTCTTTTGCCCAAAATGTAGGTTTTCAGTGATCTCAGCTTGAAATGGAAGATGGCCAATCTCATGGGTTACTACTTTATTACCGTTAACCCACTTGAAAGATGAAATTATAAAAATGAAACTGTTATGTCACCAAGTTATCAACCACTCACCACATCAGTATAATAGTGTACACTGCCAAACCGAATCCAAACCTTTTGACCTTTTTCTTGCCAGGATTTTGGAACGTACACGGTCCTGTCATACCAGACGACTCCAACGTGATCTCGTATCTCTTTATCCTCGGTTATATCATTGTAACTAGCTGGGACAGGCATGTCTATCACATCTCCAGTCTACAAATTAACAGATGGGTTGAAGAAATCTTGATTTTTTTAAACCATTTTTATCAGTACCTTTTCTAATGGATAACTATACCAATGTTTGTTATATCCTTCGTTTGGATATTTTGACAGGCGGAATTTCCAGACTCCATTGAGTGACTTGACCTCACGATTTTCCGACTCCCTCGGGTAGAGTATTCCACAAAAGCAAAATGGCAGTATCGGTACGATCCACAACCATTCCTTCATGAATGTCATCCTCTTTCTATGACCTACGGTCATAAAAATGTCAAAATTATTTAATATTTTTACAAACCATAAGTTTCTAATTGGCACTACATAAAAACATAAATTGAAAAAAGGACAGTACAATAACTTGACTTATTGCCAAACTGGTTGCTTGTAGGGTCCTTTTTTTACCCCTTACATTATTTATTAACCTAACATAACTTAACCAAACCAACCCGAACAATGAGCATTGAAACACATAAATGACAAGACAACATTAATTCATTTTAAAATAATTTGAAAATAATTAAATTAATAAATTTCAAGGTTTAATTTAAGGCTGATAACTAATTGGAGAAATCAACTTCAAACAAGTTTCACAATTTATTATCAAGATTAAATTGCTGCTTTAATTATTCTTTATGTAAATGAAGCCAAGGTTTGTTTTTGAATATTAATAATGAAATAAAAATGGTAATAAAGTTAAAGCAAATAACAATGAATTTAGAAACAATGGCAGAAAGATAAAATTCAAATAAATAACAATAAAATAACTTTGTTACTTAACAATAAAAATAAATTAATTAATTTTAAAAAAAATATTTTGCCCAAAACCAAATAATACTTAGTTTTAAAATATTCACTGATGGACAAAATAAACGCACCCTTAAATTTTAATGTGTTTTGGTTTATTCATATTTTGCATACCAAAAATAGGTTTTACTTTTTGTGCAAATGGGATTAATCAGTACAAAAGTAAATAAAGGACGTAAACAAAGCATTATTTACAGTTTACTTTGACTATGATAGCTCCTAATACCTATAACTAATGTAGAAAGATAAATGGATTTAATTTTAAACTAAATAAATTGAGTGGTGTTAAATTTTTCCATCGGTTTTTTTTTTCTTTCGTTTTTTTATAAAGCAAACAAACTGATACAGTGGACCAAGAAGATGTTATTTTGCTTTTAGAATAATTTTAATGTAAAAAATAATATGAGGCCTTCAGAACTTTCTTCTACTATTTCTCCTGTTTGGAAAAATGGTTTGAAAAAGTGGAGGATCAGACTTAACAAAACCAAATATCAGAAAATCACCTACACTCTTTACCTTCTCTGCCTGTCTAACACAACTGCTTTCCTTTCCATGCATCTGATATCCAGTTGATTCAGTCCGAAATCCGTTGAACTATTGGCCAAGTTCCCTAATTCGTATCCTGTCTTATCCACACCTTGAAATCCCAATTGAGTTCAAAACCATAAGAAGTTGATATAGACGCCTCCATAAAACAGAGACCGCATATCCTGAACCCTTCCCAAAAATTTTCTAAGGTAAGATGCCTAAAGTGCTAATGGCC
Organism: Cimex lectularius; assembly: GCF_000648675.2. NCBI lineage: Eukaryota > Metazoa > Arthropoda > Insecta > Hemiptera > Cimicidae > Cimex > Cimex lectularius. The sequence continues at coordinate 1,041,842 of NW_019392716.1, read as the reverse complement.
TCACAATTTCTTCCCTAGTGATTTCTTGTCGTATAAAATTCATATAGGCAACAAAGTTGCTCGTATCAGCTCTAGCACTGTTGTAACTTAAAAAAAAAAAAAATTAAAAAGACAGCGTTGAAGTTGGGAACAAATACTTAAAATTGCTAGAACAAGTCAATAAGCTATAGGAATTGGAGGAAAAATGACAGAAAGTCCAAACGAATGTTAAATATAAAAGTTAATATGCAATTTTGTCCTCCAAAAGTTTTTTTAATATGTTTTATTGCTTCATTATTCGTTCGTTTCATTTCATTCACCTCTGGTTTGGATTTTTAAATTGAAGTTCTTTAATTAGAAAGAATCAGATTAAATTTTGATATAAATAATTTGTAATCGCTTCAAAGAGTAAAACAAAGAAACCACAAAGATAGGTGAAATATTCCTTTTTCTAAATCTTGTTTGTACATAAATATTTGAGTTCGATACCACCATTAAAAGTTCAATATGATTATAAAGTATTACTTTTTTTTCTTTTTTAAACTGTATTTATACAGTTTCTTTTTAGAAGGGCACATACAAACACAAATACTCAAAAAATAACGCAAAGAATTAAAGAAATAGCAATAAATTTGGCTTAACATTTTTTGATCCTCGCAATTGAATCTTATATCAAAAGAAGCATTATTATAAAGTAAGTTTATTTATAATTTAATATAATATTTAAACAATATTGGATAAATATTTGAAAACTTTTAATTAATAAATTACTTGGTAACAGAGCAATACTATCCAACAGATTCATAAACTGCTCAATTGGACAAATTAAATTAAATATAAAAGAAAACTCTCTTACAACATAAATGCCATAAAATAATATTAAGGTGCGTTTACACATGAGAGGAACTCGCAGCCGGAGCTCGAGAGTTACTCTCAGAGCCCGTTTTACGGGAGAGTGAAATTCACCGAAGTTCACTCTCGGAGAGCATGGCAACTCTTGCAACTACGCTTCAGACCGGTCAAGTCCCAGACACAAAGGGGTTATCATTTAGGCATGTACCATGCTTTTGAATGGGAAGACGCCCAGCCATTTAGGAATTTTTGCAGATTTTCAAGTGTTGAAGTTTAATTGCTGTTAGAATTAGCCCATAATTTTAAAAACAAAAACATGGCAAGAAGCAATTCTGTTCATGGGCTTCTATATGGTTGCCTCAGATTAATTTCGGGTACCGTACAATTGAAGTCTGTCACAAATTTCTCCATCACAAGGTTTTTTAAAACTATTTTTAAAATCTGAGTTTTGGATGTCCCAAAAGAATTGAATTCAGTTTGTAAGCTTCAATGAGCTTGCAAATATCCTCATGGGTCCATTTTTTATTAGCGTGGGCAAAACATTTACATCGAACTCAAAAATACGTTTCTAAACTTGAATAATTCCTAAACAACAACGATTGTAAAGAAATAAAAAAGACGCCATCTTAAAATTAAAAATTAGAGTTCAAAGAGCTATAAAAAATACTGACTTTCTAATCTCAAACGACCAATGTGCGGGGTCAAAATCCACAAAGAAAACAAGCCTATATCACTAGTGCCCTTTTATATTCTCCATGTCACAAACTCGCGATAAAAATTGATGAAATAATTAAAACCCACACCAATTTCAAACCTACATTCGGTACTAACAATTTTTTTTAGAATTGATAAAAAAGTTAAAAACATAAATATACCTAACAAATGTGTTTTAGTGTCATTTCATGTTGCTAATTTATTTATAAATATCCCTGTTAAAGAATATATTAAACTAATAAAAACAAAAACTTATTGCGAACTACATTAATGGATTTGTAAAAATAGACCTCTTAATTATATTGCCTACTAATTACTGTAAATTTAATAATAAATTTTATGAAATGAAAGGGTTACCAATGGGGTCTCAATTATCCCCAATTCATGTCGAAATATTCATGGAAAACGTTGAAAAAATTCTTTACAAAGCTAATAACAAATTAATTAAAACTGTCCTTTTTTTGGAAAAGTTTTTGGATACGATTTATGTATACAGGGTATTCAAAAAGGAACCAAAAAGTGCTAATTAACTATTGTCCTAATCTCAACAGTTTCGGAGTTATTCCACTTTTTCTAATTTTTTAAGATTTCAACACCTTGCTTCAAATAAACAATAACTCGAAAACTAAAATGTTTTGGACAAATCCGTTGATACAATTGAAAACTACGTTAAATTTTCAATAAATGTGATCAATACTAAACATGTAAACCTTGTTGCAATTAGTAGCGAGAAATTTGAAAAATAATTTTATAAAACTTACTATGGTGATTCTAAGTACTATTTCCAAACCTAGAGACCAGCCAATTTTAGAAAACGTACTCCATTTTATATCATTTTTAGTCGTGTAATTGCTTTTTTAATTACTTTTTTCAAAGATGAAGGAAAAGAAAAACCGTGGTTGAAGGATTGGTAAGGTGGAAAGATTAATAATAGTAAAAAATAAAAAACTTAAAGAAATTTTGAATGAATTTATTAAACTTTTTTTTTTAATTTTGATTACCAGGGACCGACACGAACCAAATTTTATGGCTTCTATTCTCCGAGTCAGCTTAGAGAATACAAAACATCCCAAAACCAAGGGTGATCCGAGGACTTAAGATTATTATTATCAGGGTAGACAAGAAATAATCTGTGCAGATTACCGTAGTTGAATAGTCGATGTCGGGGCATTTTAGGGGTTGGGAAATTGCTAACAATTCCGCTGAAAAATTTCGGCATACCGAAGGAAATTTAAACACAAAGGCATGAACCTGGGTCGTTTAGATCGCTTGAGTCGTCATTGAAAATACATTAAGGATTCTGCATTTCACTGAAAATTTTCTTCAGATCGTTATTTTATACTATTGGGAGAGTAGGATTTTGTGAACCTATTTAACGCTCGTATAACTTTTGGTGTAGATAGGGTCCAAGGCGGAGTTGAAATATCTGTTTGTTGGCTTTGGAGGCATTGGTATTTGATCTGGATTTTTTGGGTTTTTAATTTTGATTCGAAATGATCTCCACCCTCCGCAATGTATTTTCGATGCGCTGCAGTTGCATTAAACGCACAAAACCCGTACATACGTTTACAGCGTTTCTTCATTAGAAAATGTAACCATAATGTTAACAAAATATCACATAGATAATGAAAAAAATTTTGAATCTTAAAACACTTTTATTTCAAAGAATAATACAATAATTCTTTAATCAATGTTGCAGTCGTGTTGGTAAATAAGTAAACACTTGCACTATTTCGGTTTCGAACCCAAATTAAAAAAAGTTTAATAAATTCATTCAAAATTTCCTTAAGTTTTGATTTTTGATTTTCCACCTTACCAATCCGTTAGCCACGGTTTTTTCCTTTCCTCCATCAATTTCTTTATCTTCGAAAAAGTAATTAAAAAAGCAATTACACAACTAAAAAGGTTATAAAATGTAGTACGTCTTCTGAAATTTGCTGGTCTCTAGGTTTGGAAATAGTAGTTCAGCATCACCTTAGTAAGTTTTTCGACTTTGAAGTAAAAATTATTTTTCAAAGTTCTAGATACTAAAACGTTTATTTCACCAACGTTTACAAGTTTAGTATTGAGCACATCTTATTGGAAATTTAACGTAGTTTTCAATGGTATCAACGGATTTGTCCAAAACTTTTTAGTTTTGGAGTTATCATTGTTTATTTGAAGCAAGGTCGTGAAATCTTAAAAAATCAGAAAAAGTGGAATAAATCCGAAACTGTGTTACAGCTTCCTTCCTGTGGCTGCACGTACGTTGGCGGTAGCTCAGTGTTGAAGGGAGAGATTAGTATGGTCGGTGAGGGGGTGAAAGTTTATTTATAGATGTTATGTTGAGCGGCATGGTATTTTTGGAGAAGGATAAATACCGAAACCAGGAAAAAAGAAAAAGAAGAGTAGAACAATGGGAAAAAAAAGAGAAAAGGAAAGACAGATACGGTTCCCGTGTTAGACCCCAGACGACCGATGTAGCGCTTCTGGCTTCTCTTCTTTCTTATGAAGTGGCGCTTCCACCCAGGGTTATGATGGGAGCTAAATAATGAAGTTCTTCCTTCTTTTATCGGAGTTAATTCGTTAACACAAGATGATATCTTAGGGTATTTAGCTTACTAAGGGTTTAAACTACGATTTAAAAAAATTAATACTAATAACAACTATTCTATTTATAATTACATTGACAAATTCTTTTTAAATTAAAAACTAACAAAAGGCCGAAACTTACAACTATGTCTCTAGTCCCGAATTATCAGGCCTGATAAAGAAATTGGAAATGAAACAATTCACGAGATCACTCTTCACTTGCCGGGATCAGCCCCTTCTCTTCGTAGGAACCCTCCGCACACGTAGATCAGCACGACTACTGAGTACTGACTAGGATCACAAGCCACACACACACACACTTTTTTAAAAATATTTTCTTTTCCTCGCAGAGACCACCTCTTACTCGGAACGTAATCTTGAACTGACTGCCGCTTGCTTTTTTTTTCCCAATCTCGAACCCAGTGCCCTCCGGGTCAGGATCTTGCAGGCCGAGATTCGCTTCCTGCTTCTCGAGCTTCTCGTCTCGGTTTGTCCCGCCACTATTTAAGTTTTATTAAATGTTTTCCGAGAAGGAGAAAACATGTAATAACTGCTGAGGTTCGGACCATAGTTAATTAGGACTTTTTCGATCCACTTTGAATGAAAATGTACGGGTAAAGTTTGTAACACAAATAGCCGAACACCCTGTATATGGCCGGGAGCACTGGAGGTTCTTAAAGGATTCCTCCTATGCCCTAGTATAAATTTTTATATTATTATATAATTAGACATAATAGATGGTTGTTTAAAAAGTTTATGTTTAGACATAAAACTGTTTATAATAAACAACCTAACTGAAATAGACGTATCTAGAAAACCCCAACTACAGACACCATGATACAAGCAGATTCTTCTCCCATAGGACCCAAAAAGTTGCTCGATTCATACACCGGATGTTGAACCTCCCATTAACACCTGCTAATTATAAAAAATAATTACAAACAATTAAAACTTTGTATATCAAGAAATATTTATCGATAGGTTGCTTGTAAAAAAAATAAAATAAAATAAAGTTTAGAAGAAGTCACCCACCAAAAATGTACCTTTAGGTTTTTCGTTGCTTGCCACACATTGGGAAACTACCAGAAAAAGTAGACAAACGTTCACTTCGAAACATCCTCTCAAAACCTAAAGATAAGGTTGACAACTTGTCAAAAAGCGGGGCTTACAAACTTAATTTTAATGATTTCGATGTGAAATATGTAGGGCAAAGCGGCAGAGAAATTAAAACGATAGTTAAAGAACACTTGCCTAATCGAACAAATTTTCTGAATTTAAGGACCATCTAAAAGAAACAAAACACAATTTAAATTTAAATACAAAAGGGTAATACAGTTTACATTTTTTCTTACATTTATGGACTTTAAATAGACCATTCGGCCTAGGAATGTTTGAAACAAAGCAAAAGGATTAAACATTTTACTTTATTTTACTTTTAAATGGAAATTATCGTCATATGACAGCCTTTTCTTCTTTTCTTAGATTATCTCCTAGCTGAAGAAGAAAAGTTTTCCAGAAAAATAAGAACGTTTTAAATAGAACAATTGTACATTTGGCCCATAAGATGGGAGTGAGTCGAAGTCTTTTGACGTTCACAGCCTAAAGCCGGCCGGCACGAAATTGGGAACGGGCTTGATTGAAATTGTGTTTTCCAATTAACTTAAGCCCCGCGGTCTTCACTAATCCGTTGTGTCCAATCGTCGTATTTATTCATCAACTTGGGCTTTGTTTACTTGACAAATCGGAACTAATGGCCTCGTCAATCAGTGAAAAACTAATAACGCAAATAAGGGAAAAACCATTTATCACTTTAAAACGTTAATCATCCGATCCTATTCTAGCACTAATACTAAAGGATTGGATTAAGATGTAATAAAACTAATTAAAAAATGGCGAGGGAAATTCATACTTTCGAATAATTACATTTCAAAATGTATTTGTGAAAGTTCGTTTTACACTTCTTGAATACAAAAATGGCTTATTTTCATCTTTTTCTTAATAGTTCTTAATAGTACTTGATACAATGCTTTTTTTTACTTTTTTATTGAAAAAATTAGCTAGATACAAAATGATAGTTAAATTATATGTCTAAGGCATTTATTACAATAAATTTATATATTTGCCCATATAAAGGATACTCTGAATCCATTATATTTAGTGGCCTATTGACCAAATTACTTCTTTCAATTAAGTAATCTTTTTTGTAAGGTTTTGGTTGAAATGAAAAGCTAGTGAAACGAGTGGGATTCGAACCCACGGCCTTCGGATAAATACACCGCTACTTTACCAGTTGAGCTATCGTGAATTCGATCGAAATCACAATAGCCTAAGTGGTAGTGACGTCGTATTTAGCCGAAGGTCGTAAGTTCGAATCCCGCTTTTTCATTGCATCCAAAACATTACATAAAAAGATTAATTAATTAAATTTAACTTGTAATTTGCTTTTTGCTTTTTAAGTGCTGTTAGTGTTCGAGGGAAAACACAGATGCAGCTACGTTGGGAATGAATGACTGTCTGTCTACTCTCTCTCGGTTTAGATTTTATTAAACAATGCAAACAAGGCTTGGTTTAAGTAATTACAGTGCACACTAAATAAATTTCCGAGGCTGGTAACCTCTTCGGGCCGCCGCACTAAAATTAGCCTCCTCCATGTGAGTACAAACATGAGATTGATAAACGACGAAGCTAAACGGCTCAGTGAAATTTTTTTTTAATAAACTGATTGAGCACAAAAATCCTACATGCCAAGAATTTGGAAGGTACCCTACGAATACTATTTGGAAGCACAGGAGAATAAAACATATATTAAACTAATAATCAGGCTAATATATGGGTAAAGATGTGTGTATGTGTGTGCATGTATGCATACTGCAATCTTGTAAATTATGTATACGAACGTGTATATAAAAATGTACATACGTTTCATATTTGTTTGATTAGTAATCTTTTAATTTATTAATGTATTTAACTTATTTTTTATTTATTTATTCATTTATTTACTTTGATTAAACTTAAATTCATTATCCTATTTATTATGCCAACTGTAACATTTTATTATTTTTATGATGTTATTATATTTGCACATATCATTTACTCCTGACATCGCTAAAGCTGCTCAATTCAATGTGTACCTGATTTCATTTTGCTTACAACCTACTTTTTTTGTAATTTTCCACGAGCACAATATTGTTAAAACCTCTATATTTAGACTTGGGATCAAATAGATCAATTATTGTAACAGGATGTAATAGTGCCCCGGCACTTCCCCTGAAACTTAAAGGAATGAGTTCTATGTAAATTTATTACTAATAAATCAAATCTCTTACAACTGGTACCCCTTACAAGAAAGTTATTTGAATAATAATAAGTAAGATAAATGGATAAGGAAGAACGAAAGATATTCGTGTTGAAACTAGAGTTCACATTAGGAAAGAATGTTCATAAAAATCAGAGCCGATATGCTAAAGTTGAATAGATCTCACTTCAAAAGTCATACTCTGTCTGCAACTCTGTCTACGAAACTTGCACTATTTCACTTTTTTTTCAGTCCGTATTGGAATCAACCGTTCTCTGCTTGCCGGACACATACGCGTGCTTTGGCCCTGACATGTCTGTGTGTCTACCTCGCATGGCCTATCCTTATTATGTCTATTCAATTTTGAATGACTTATGAAATAAAATAATTACTAAGATAAGCATTTTTTTAAAATAAATGAATAGTTGTGTTTTGAACAGATTTGGAAATAAGAGGGCGCGCTGTGGTGTTTTCAATTTAGATAAATTTTCCTTATATAACACCCATGTCAAATGAGGAAAAGCTATCTTTTAATTAGTTATAGATTTTTTGTCTAATTATTTTTTTTTAATTAAGCAAAATAAAATCTAATTTGTTTTATCTTACGGTCTGTTAGTTAAGATAATTGTTTATTTCAGATTTAATTTTATGGTTATTAGTGATGGTACTTTAGAGTAAAATAAAATTACGTTGCCCTCTGGTAGTCTCTAACTATCTTCTGTATTTGGAAACAGCAATGGTATTTGTTTACACACTGCTTCATTTCTATTTCATAACAAAAGTGATGCTTTCTTGGGGTTTTCAAAAATCACAGCACTGTAAATAATTAAGTCTAATTCCCATTGGTTTGCTCACTGGAAATTTTTATTTAACAAATGCATTCTAGTCTTCTCATTGACCCATGAAAACATCTGTAATTGGCATGTTCATTTTTCGGCTTTCCTCTCCAGAATTGCCTGTCAGTATCGGGAAAATTGCTTATTACGGGTTCAAACATCTACACACTTGTCTCTTTACACGGAATCAGAAGCTTCATCAAGTTTAAATTCCAAAAGCCTAACATTGACGGGCAGTCTTTCCTTGCGTGAACTAAGATGGGTTTTAAGGTGAGGTTTTACATGTAAATTCAGCTGTGAGGAATAAGGGTAATTTTGGCATATGCTCCCCATGCAATTCTCCTTCCGTCGAGATTATGTTTCACTTTTTGACAGTGCTCGATTTTGGGTGAGATTCGGCTCTTTAACCTTGGTTGTTTTACTCTCCCAAGAAGTAAGGTATTGCGGATTCTAGAATGGGTCAAAGTTTCGGCGCTTGATTCGGTATACTAAACATAGTTCTGACTCTTCAAAGCAGTTTTCGCCCTGTTTCTCTTCTGCCGTGTATAAGGAAGGTAGTTGAGCGCATTATAGTGAAAAGGTTGAACACGTTTATAGAAATTAATATCATTTCAAATAAGCAATATGGCTTTCGTAGGCATCATTGCACCATTGCACAATTAGCTAGAGGACTTTACCCTGAACCCCACTTTAACCTGAACAAACATTCTGGAATAGCACTAATATATGTTGAAAAGGCATTTGACTGTGTCTGGCCACAGGGGTCTTTTTTTCAAATTAATTCAAGTGAATGTTCCCAAGTCTAGTTTCCTTTATAAAAAGCTACTTAGAGAATTCCAGGTAGTAGCTGGTAATGCTGTAACATCTGTAACATCTATCTCATCTGGGATACGCCAGGGATCCGTTTTGGGACCTATTTTATTTAACGTATTTATCAATGATTTAACTAAAACGAAAAGTAAATGTAATTATGCATTGTACGCAGATGATACAGCATTCTTTATCTCGTCATCTCTCTCTCTCTCTCTCTCTCTCTCTCTCTCTCTCTCTCTCTCTCTCTCCTCTAAACTGCATATAATATTTGTAAACCAATGACCTCTGGTAGACGGATCGGTCTATCCATGTCCATAATACTTTTTCTCCTGAATTTAACGAGAATAGAGTTTTAATTTTGTTTTACTAAAGCATTCATTATTAACAACAATAATAATAAAATTCAAATATATTAAAATATATAAAATAAAAACATATTTTATTTTATTAATAATCAAATAAAAATGGGGGCGACGGTGGCCCCAACGGTTTAAGCGTTGACACGGCGCTCATCACTATAAGGTAAAGGTAGGTATATAGGTAAAATCTAGCGGCCATGCATTCGAACCTGACACTTACAAATGAACTTTAAAAAAAAAACCTCTGCTGTTGCGAACCCTCGTTAAAAAAAAATGTTATGGAAAGTAAATACTGCAAATTTGGCAATATCCCTATTCATTTTTGAGCAGTTTATATATTTATTATCACAGAAATAATAGTTTTTCTTTCTTCTTTGAACTGCCTCGCTGTAAGAGGCACTCTGAGTAAATCCCGTTTTTAATCACAATTTAAAAGACGCCTAACGGGCTTTTCTTTGTTTTCCCTTTGATTTTAAGGTAAAAGAGTTGAAAAGGTGTGATTTTACGGTTAACGCTTCAATTGTTGAGGAAATGTACCGTTTTTCCGCTCTGGTTCATTGCTCGTATTGTCATCGCACGAACTACGCACCTATTTTTGGACTGGTATCATCATTATTTCGGTTCTTGTACACATCACCATCTCTAAACTCCAACTAAGAGAAAATGGTGGAGGTGCTGTAGCACCTGTTTTGCTAGTTTTTGTTACTTTTAATCCGGTATACGATATAACAAACAACCGAGGTTGTATATACATTATATTGCGGAAAGAACAATTACATATACTCCTAGACACCTAGTTAAAAAACTTCAAGTTTCTTGATTTTACTATTGTACTTATTAAAAAAATAAATAAATAAAAATAAAAAATAATGCCAATGACAGGTGAAGACCGAAGAACTGTATATCAGGGTTATAAGCAGGGAGAGGCAAGACGCTCTTTGTATGCGTAGTTGGCTTGTGTCCAACTTGAACATAGGTCTAGAGCATTGTAATCCAATATGACAGGTAACTAAAATGTGCAATTGACTTTTGTTAACATTTATGCGTAATTGACCAGCCATTGATGATGGTTGCAGTAAGAATATAGCACTACAGTATGGTTATAAGCAGGGTGAGGCAAAACATTTTCCTCACATTGTCACTTTACCCTCTATGCAACAATGTGTCCTGCAACAAATCGAGCTCGATGACCAAAAATTTCACGCTTCCTCTCTAACGGTTCTTGGCAAATCTCTCTCATACTAATAAAACCCATTGACCGGACGATATTTACACCATCGTCAGGCTTATAAGCTAGATGAGAAAAAAGTACCTACACCTTCCATCTCTGCCGCTACCAATTTGATTTTGCCGGGATATTGAGCAATCCAAAACAATACAAGCTTCCCCCTTAATTGTTCAGCCGTGTAGAATGGTGTTGCTTAATCATCAAGGTGAAGGCAGTTCATTTTTTTCTTAACCACAAGGACAAAAGGATCATACCCTTCATTACATTGAAGAATATTTTAAATAATTCGTTTTTGAAAAAATCTGCCAATATTTTCTAAAATCTTACGATTCTTGACTCTAATGTGTTTTCGTATTAAATTATAGGTTATATAACAACAAACTCAGTTCCGCAATTATCTCACTGGATTATGGTGTTAATCCATGCATAAAAGATCTTTAATTGAACAATTAGTGTAATGCACGTTTTGTATGTTTTGAGCCCGAGCTGAACATTTTGGTCCGGTCGTTGATTTTGTCGGTTGGAACCTGATCAAAATTTCATGTATCAGTTTAATTGCAAATAATGGATGAATGAGATTGTAATGTGGTTTATGTATTATGTAAAAATTATACATCAGATTTTTCCATCTTGGACTTTCACCCCGAGGGGTTGTCACACCACGATGTGCTCACCCTAGGGTCTATACGACAGGGGAGTTCACCTACTCTGTTATGCTCCTCGGCCGCTAGTATCCCCCATAAGCCAGATACGTAGGAAATCGTCACTTCCTAACCAATGGGGTTTTCGACATCTAGGTCATTTCAGCCCCCAACGCACGCAAAATATGATCTAGCCTAAAACTCACTAACTTTAATAATACAGTCGCACAAATAAATACATTCACACCTATGTATATTAGGGATACGGATAAAAAAGGCGGCCACAAGGCCTTAGTGCACGTTGACCTGAATAGATCTATTGTGCTCCCCTGTTATTTAGTTGCAAGAACCTGCACCTACATAGACCTTCACAGAAATATAGAATGTGTTCTGCGGTCTCCTCCTTCCTGGCAGTATTTGCACAGTGTTTCTTCTGTCTTTACTCCTATCCGGTGCATGTGCTTTCTTAAGTGGCAGTGACCTGTCAGGAGTCCAACCATAATCCTGGTTCGGTTGCGGTTGCCTTCCAGAAATTCTTTTGCAAGTTTTGCGGATGGTCCTTCTTTCACGTGCCTCTACCTTGGGCTTTCACCCCGAGGGGATGTCACACCATGATGTGCTGACCCTAGGGTCTATTCGACAGGAGATCGTCACTTCCTAAGCAACGGGGTTTTCGATACCTAGGACATTTCAGTCCCCAACGCACGCAAAATATGATGTAGCCTAAACCTAACTAACTTCTATGATACAGTCGCACAAATAAATACATTCACACCTATGACTATTGCACTGATTCTATTTAGTCGGAGGGGTATTCGATATCCTCCATCCACCTACATACAATATTAATAATTTGGTCTAAATTAAGGTCGATGAGGTACTTTTATAAATATTCCGCCATCGACCTTAAATACACAAACTGCTGGAGGTGCCCCACACAACTCACACTAATAAATAAAATAATAAAACGCACTCAAACAAAATACCACCAAACACATAAAACAGATCTATGTACAATAAAAAAACACATCCTCCACTTCTGCATCCTCTGTGGGCATTTTATTTAAGCAAAATTTTTAAACGTTGTATATATATTTTTTTTAAATTTCCTTAAGCAGTTGACAAACGTTATCTCCCCCCCCCCCCAGAGAAAATGGAAAATTTGATCCGCTCGCTCGAAATAATAATTAAACTGAATAACCGTTCTTGTCTGACTTTGCCATTAAGGAAGGAAATCCTTGTGCAACAAGGCAGCATCTCCTTTATTAGCTAGATCGTGTTTCTAATCAAGAGAACCTTGTATCTCCCGTTAAATCTGACATCGAGTCGGTAAATCTCGAACCGTTAGTCACGTCAGCAGATCTGGATTGAAAATTCACCTCATTAACACATTCCAATTAGCCCATTGTCTATACAAAAAAGGTGATTGACTCAAAACAAAGCTCTGTAGGCCATGGAAAAGCAGTATGGTAATATTATTCATACGAGAACTTTCATGTGCCATGAATACCGTTTGTGACATTTTCATTCCAATTACAATCCTTCATTCCAATTAATATTTGTTTCTTTCGCTGACTTGATGGATTTTATACCAAAAAAAGGACTTCTATAAAACATAAACACAAACAACAAAAATATAAAACACACTGAGGAGGAATGGGCTTTCAAAATTAACTATAAACGGAGAAGTCGGCCATATTCTTTCGCCACCAGTAAGTAGTATGGATGGTCAACTGGTCACAGAATTTGCTAGCAAGGAGGAAAGTTATGAAACTGCCTTTGGGCAAACAATGATCTTTTGAAAAGTGATCATCGAAGATTCGAAACCATTCAATAGTTGAATTCAGAAATAGGTGAAGAATGATAGGAATCTATTATATTTAGTGGTCTATTGACCAAATTACTTCTTTCAATTAATTCGGACACCAACTATCTCAACCTACTTGTCTCAACCTGTCCGAGTGGATCGAAGTAACGATAGCTCAAGTGGTAGAGCAGCGGCGTATTTAGCCTAAGGTCGTGGGTTCGAATCTCGCTCGTGCACCAATTTTTTATCTCAACCAAGACCTTACATAAAAAGAATAATTAATTGAATGATAGGAATGTTGAACAAGCTTGTATTCAGGGGAGCATGGATGATGCATCTAGATCCTACTTTCTTCTCCTAGATTCCCTTCTTTCTTTGTCCCTCTTCTTCATTTTTTTACGAGGGTTCGCAACAGCAGAGGTCATACAAACCCTCAGGGTGCAGGTGTTTTTGAAAAAAAGCTCATTTGTAAATATGTCGGGCCGCTAGATTCGAACCCGGGGCCTTTACCTTACAGTGATGAACGCCGTGTCCTCGCCTAAACTGCTGCGGCCACCGACGCCCCTTCTTCTATTGATGGCTATTAGAATCATTCTGAATTGTTAGGTATGCTTTTTTGGCATGGTCGCCTGTCGCATCGCACTTCGGTGTTTGAAACCACATTTCTCATCCATTTACCATACCAATTATTATGATCGACCATCATCTCTCGCGACCGCTTAAGCTACTACACTAAGCTTAAGGAATGAGTACTTAATGTCATAATCCCTGTTGGCAGGTGCAAAAAACCAAAAATACAATAGCTTTTGTAAATGGAAATTAATGAAGCGAACTTGTCAGTGTTATAATTGTAAAGAAGACCTGGCTATAACGAAAACCCCCTTTTCAGATTGAATAATTTCATAAAAGAAACTTCAATTTACGCGCTGTATCAGGTTCGTACAGACAAAGGGAAACAAAAATATCTTCTAGTATTTCCGTCCGTTTGATTTATTGGTCCGTTGATCAAACGTCTTTTCAAATCGGAAACGACATGTGATTTATGTCCGTGAGAAAAGATTAACGACGAGCTAGGTCGGGTTGAAGGTGAAAAATGCGTTTGGTCAAAATTAAAACCTCTTGGTTAAAGTTTAATCTTAAATGATAAAACGTCAAAGTAAAAGGAAGCGAATATAAAACAAAAATGGATTCTGACAAGTGTACAGTGAGACTGGTAATAGTCCAGTCACGGACGAGAATAATCGAAGTTATAATCAAAAATGAAAATTATGTGCAATACAGGTGCCGAATATTATAACTATCGACCAAGCACATTGCAAAAGAGAGAAATACGTAAAACTTTTTTTAAAAAATGTATTTCTTCTGTTTCAACTGTCAGATATTGAGCAGTGGTTTTCTTTATATAAACACTTAATTATAAAATAAAAAATATAGAATTTACGATTCTCCCATTTTATAAAAGTACCCTTTAAGGCTGGGGTGGGCAGGGTGGCATTTTATTATAAACCGGGGGCGGTAAAGTGCCAAGTTAGCACGAGGCTCATAGAGTGGAAACCGGTAGATAACAGGAGTTATGTTAAAAGCTTCTGGCACAGATTATGCTGAATAAATGGGACGTATTTGAAAGATAATGAAGACGAAAAAATACAGCCGGAAAAATTATTTTATAAAATTTTCTTGCCTTCTTACCATTTCCAACAGGGCTTTCTAGCCTTAAAAGCTTCTTATTATGAATAAATATCCAGAAATATTCGAAATAATAAAAAATTGAAAAATTTCATAGTAAACACTTTTTCAGGTATCGGAGTTTAAAAAAAAAGGCCGTTTGTAAAGTATGTCGGGTTCGAATGCACGGCCGCTGGATTCGAACCCGGAACTTTTACCTTACAGTGTTGAGCGTAGTGCCAACGCTTAAACCCTTGCCTCTTCGTGTCCACTGTTGTACTATACGTTTGTAAGTATTGTACTAGTTTACTGAGAAAAAAATAATATAAAAATAAACAATCTTGGGCCGAAATAGATTTTTTAAGATTATGGTTATGCAGTGATATGTCGGGGTTATAAAAGGAGCAAGACATTCATCCGTTTTTGCTTAGTTTGCTTCCAATCTCAGACAAAGCACAATACAAGCAACATACATATTGTATGAATTATAACCTTTCGTTACTTGCAATGAGGAACATTTGAAAATCGGTGTCAGGGTTATAAACAGGGAGAGGCAAGACGCTAATTCTTTTTCCGCATAATTGGCTGGCGTTAAACTCGTTCAACGCGCAGTAGATTTGCTATCGAACTATTAAAATTAAAAAATGGCTGGAAAGAACCACATTCAAGTGGTGAATCCACGGTTCAGCTACCAGCCACCTCATCAGACCTTTATAGAGTTCAAATCTTACTGTTTTTCTTGTTTGTTCCATTTTTGTCAGATGCAATCTCTTATCTTACCATTTATCTATTCTGGCAAATCATTTAGAAATTCAAATACCCTGTTCAGCTGTTTTATGTCTGACAATGCCAACTCTGTCTGAAGGCTTACAGAAATCAGACATGGACATGTGCAACATCAAGGACATAAGCAGGGAGAGGCACATTACATTTATGCGTAACTGTCTTTTGTCATGTCTCTAGCTCCTCGTTTCACTTGATTGTTTTTAATGAATATAGTTAAGTAATTTATTTTACTTCTACAATTAATTAATTAATTAACTACCTATGCATTTCGGGCTTTAGCTGTCAGCCCCCTCATCAGACCTGTTCAGAGTTCAAATCTTCTTACTCTTCGTTATAAGACTAGGTTCTACCATTTTTGTCATTTTAACTTTGCCTGTTCTCTTGTCTCATCGTTTTATTCTGAGAGATCATTTAAAAATTAAAATAACTTGTTTAGCTGTTTAATATAACATGAAGGCTTACTGAAATTGGCTGTGAAAGTAAACAGTTAGGAAGTGCAACATCAAGGACATAAGCAGGGAGAGGCATTAGAATACGGAACAAGGTCAAAGTGCAAATACATTTAAATACAAAGGAAGCGTTTTTTCGGTTTGATTTTGAGTCCGAAAGCAAATTCGTTGGCAGACTTTTTTGGCATGATTTGGCATCCGCACTGTGGTGTCTGAAACCACATTTACCATATCAATTTATTGTGATCGACCAAAACTCATCTCTCGCGAGTCGCGACCACCATAACACATTGTGAGATTTCCCGAGGTACGAGAATAACCTGAGGTCATCCTCATGTTTGGTCAGGCGCGTTTGGCCTTCTTCAGCGAGAGATGAGCTAGCATTTACCATCATCATAGGCGGAAGTAACTGCAGCTAATAAGATTAAACCCGGAAAATGTATGCAAAACTGGAATTAATTTGGCATATCATGTACTCCTAGAGGTTGAAAAAGTCATCTCGACAGTAAGTGTGCATAGTGACTAGAATAAAGACCGGCATACCTATCAAAGATGGGTAAATGTAGAAACGCGTCTAACAGTTCCAAGCCATATGTATGAAGCATAAGCGACTAGAGTTTGAAAGAAACCATGATAACAAGCGTCAAGAAAAGAAAAAAATGGTTCAGCTTTCACTATAGAGTATTTAATACAAGTACGATATGAATAATGTATTTTTTGGGGGTGTTGAAAGAGAAAGAAGGATCGCCGTTTTTGCTTTGAAAAGGGCTGTGAATTAATAACGTCCCGCCTCTTTTGGAAGGAAAATTCATGGTGGAAACGGCCGGCTGTTTTTGAAAGAGAGAAAAAAAGTTTCTTGTCATGATAATAACTTTCTTTCGATATTCATTGCATAACATTTACATATTGATGTAACTAACTGGACATTAACTGTGACGCAACGTAAATAATCACAGTTTCTCCGGTCCTGTCCTTCATGGAAACCGATTTTTATCTGTAGAAACCAATCTAAATCTTTTTCAGAACTGAATATATAAAGGGAGGTGCAGTGCTTTTCATTCCTAGCCAAAACACAGACCCCTCGTGGGTTGGTCAATAGTGATCAGTTTTTCATTGCCATGTCGTGTCCAACGTATAAATTTAAGTCTGTTTTGACCGTTTGCTTCATCTAAATATTCAATCTTCAAACAGATTGTATTATATTTACATGTTCTTATTTATTTTGAACCAGATACTAATATTTTTATTTGTATATCAAACCTTTCAATGACGACAACAGAAAGATTGATAAAGATCAAGGTCTATTACTCAGGCAAATTCTTACAAAAATATATTTTTACTGACTCATAATTTAAAATAAATAATCGTAAATTAAATTTTTTATGAAGACAAATCTTAAACGCTTTCTTGAATTTGATTAAAAACTTACTTTTCCACTGATCCTGAATTTTCTATGTAAAAAAGTGGCTTGATAAGATAAAATATTGTCCAGAAAAGAGTAGGATGTCAGGGATATACGCAGGGAGAGGCAAGGTTGACTCCTTCCATTTTTTTTTTCATTTTGCCCTCTGACAAATTATAGTGATTCAAACCCGGTTCTAGATTTCTAAAACGGGTAAAACGTGTAAGGTAGTGACCGGAGTAAGTGATCAGGGTTATAAGTAGGGAGAAGCAAGACATTCCATGTCAATTGCGTCTCGGTTTAAGCATATTTCCTATATCTTGTTGCAAGATTTTGTTTAGTATCATAACTAGAAACTTATTAGGCTACATCCCATAACAAGCATAAATTGTTTCATCCACCAATCTTTTCAAACCGCTTGTCCTAATATACACAGTTGCTAACATAATTCAAAAATAATCACGATGCCTGTTATGTTTTTAATGTAAAATCGAGCACATTTTGCACTTTAGAGTAGGTTTGAGCAGAAGTACGTATAATATTGTGGAAAATTATAAAGTTTCAAAACACTGCAATGATGAATTCCTAACGTTTTAGTAAGCCATCTCGTTAGATAGTGATGGAAAAGACAATTCTTGCTAGGGATATAAGCGGGATGAGAAATTTCTGTCAATTTTGCTTTTATCAAAAGCAAACAATGTACACAGGCATATTTTGCTTTTAAAACACCATAATTTTAAACTCGGAGCTGTACATTCATATTATATGGATTATAACCCCCTTTCGTTACTTGCAATGAGGAGCATTACTAAAACTAACTCGGAGTCAGGGTTATAAACAGGGAGAGGCAAGTCAAGCTAATTATTTTTCTGCATAATTGGCTGGCATCAAACTTGGACAATGGGGTGGAGCATTACAATCTGAGAAGTCAGATAAATATAATTAGACGTAAATTGGAAAATATTCAGAGGGTAAGATGTCAAGGTTATAAATGAGGAGAGGCAAGCCGCTAATTATTTTTCTGCATAATTGTCTGGCATCAAATTTGGACAATGGGGTGGAGCATTACAATCTGAGATGTCGGATAAATATAATTAGACGTAAATTGGAAAATATTGAGAGAGTAAGATGTCAGGGTTATAAACAGGGAGAGGCCCGACGCTACTTCTTTTCCTGCATAATTGGCTGGCATCAAACTTGGAAATTGGGTGGAGCATTACAATCTGTGATGTCGAATAAATATAATTAGACGTAAATTGGAAAATATTCAAAGGGTAAGATGTCAAGGTTATAAATAAGAAGAGGCAAGCCGCTAATTCTTTTTCTGCATAATTGTCTGGCATCAAATTTGGACAATGGGGTGGAGCATTACAATCTGAGATGTCGGATAAATATAATTAGACGTAAATTGGAAAATATTGAGAGAGTAATATGTCAGGGTTATAAACAGGGAGAGGCACGACGCTACTTCTTTTTCTGCATAATTGGCTGGCATCAAACTTGGAAATTGGGTGGAGCATTACAATCTGTGATGTCGAATAAATATAATTAGACGTAAATTGAAAAATATTCAGAGGGTAAGATGTCAGGGTTATAAACAGGGAGAGGCAAGAGCTCATTTCATTTTGTTGTGTCATCGCCTAGTTGTGTTGTGACAAACGATTCGCGATGCAGTTTATGATGACGAATGAATTATACTGTATTTTGTTGTTAAACTGGTAAACTTTAAGTTCAAATTCAATAGACCTTACATCCGAAACATATTGAATGTATGTAGCGTAAATAAAACCTTCAGTTTCAGATAGTTTCAAAGCTGACATGGCAAATTATTGATGTGTGGGATCTATCCGTGTGATCTGCGTGATAAACTTGTAATTTTCTCGTTATAATTTTGTGTGCCTTTCTCACGTGGAGATGCGTTTCAGCATTTCCCATAATCCAATATTTGACATCGAACTGAACAACTGGAAATGGCGAAGTACCCTTGACAGACCGACCCAGCGATAGGAAGACCAAAATGATCAGTAAAGACGAATTTACAAATCTACGTGTAATTAAACTGAGCCATTGGCCGTGCAATAGTCAGACCGAGGTCACGTCTGGGACATCAGCAGGGTAAAGTAATGATGACTCCATCCATTTCTTGTTTACGGGCCCATATATAGGTACAGAAATAAAAGAAGAAAATGACAAAAAATTAAGTAAGATACTTCATAAAATGGAATGATTAATTGGTGTTTCTCAACATTTTAAGCTTAAAAATGGTTAAAGCTTGTTTGACTTCTTTTTTTTTAATACAATTTTAGAAAAATTTTATCAGAAATAATCGTTAAATTCAGGCATACACTTGATCAATTGAGTATGAGTTTAGTTTAATTTTAAATCTGGAGTTCATGACTGTTCAAATGAGGAAAACCTCCAACTTTTCATAAGTTTAATCTTTCTCGCATTGTCCTTTTTTTTGCTTATAACGAATCGCGTTTTAGCTTTTGACATTATCCTTGAAATTTATCGGTTATTACGTAAAACAAACAATGGTATAAATTGTACTAAATTTATGTAAATTGTGTAAAGATTATGATGGTATGATGTTCCTTTCTATGGACAAGGATTTGTGAGACAACGCACATGAAAATAACCGAAAGGAAAACCTTTAAATGCAGTAGTCATGGCGAACAGGTAACTATACACATCACACGTATAAATTTTCAAATTGGTAAATAAAAAACACTAGATAAGTCACACTACCAAAAATCCCGTGTATTTTTTTTCTTATCTGAAATGACGTCGTAATAATAGTCACTAAATTTCAAAATGAAAGGTTCACGAGGAAAAATACAATGGCTTTTGTTGTTTCCTGTTGATATCAGAAAATCTAAACTAATAAATATTCATCGAGAGTTGGCGTTCCCCGAAAAGTTTCCTCAATAAAATAACAGAAATATTCGATTAAGAAATCATTTTATGAAGGTCCAACTTGATAATGTTAACATATTTTGAATGAAAAAACAGGATGTAAAAACAATTAATCATCAGATTTTTTATTATTAATTAATAGTGTTGATAACGATTAATCGGTCCAACGCCATATGAAGAAAAAATCAAACAAATGTAATTCTTTGTACTATATTCCTATAGAAAACAACAAACATATATTTATTTATATTTGAAGTATTTTATTTATATTTATATAAGCCAATATAATCAATATGAACAATCTACCTAAACTCGCATAGTCGAACTTAAAACAAAGAGCAATTAAGTATGAAAATTATTCGAAACGAACATTTCAACAAACCAAAATAGGCGTAAAAAATTTTAAAATGAAATGAATAAATTCTGTTGTTAACTGAGGAAGACACTACCCCATTAGGTAGTGATATTAACCTTCCTCAAAAACTAAATTAATCATTTTTAACTTGAAATTAACCCTTTTTAATTTCAAATTAATCCTCCTTAAATTAACCCTAACTATCCCCACCTTCTTAATTTCAAATTAACAATTTTTACTTTGATATTAACTTTTTTTTAACCTTTTTTTATTTGAAATTAACCGTTTTTAACTTCAAACAAATGATTTCCAATTTGAAATTAACCCTTCTCAAACAAAAACATTTCTACCTTTTTAATTTCAAATGAAACTTTATTTCAAACTAACCATTTCTAATTTCAAATTAACTTTTTTATCTCAAATTAACTATTTTTAATTTGAAATTAACTTTTTTCAAATTCTTTTAATTTCAAATAACCTTTTTTTTAACTTCAAATTACCTATTTCTAATTTGAAATTTAATTTTTTTAATTTCAAATTAAACGTTCTCAAATTAGCCCATCCCTAACCTGCTTAATTTCAAATTAAACTTTTTATTTCAAATTAACCCATTCTAATTTCAAATTAACTTTTGTATTTCAAATTAACCCTTCTTAAACTTTCAATTTAACTTTTTTTAATTAACTTTTTTCAATTGTATTTTTTTCAATTGACTATCAAATTAAACGTTTTTAATTTGAAATTATCTCTTGTTTAATTTCAAATTAACTTTTTCCTTTTTTTTAATTACTTTTTAATTTCAAATTAACTTTTTTTAAATTAGAAATTGACTGATTTTAATTTCAAATTATTCTTTTTTTACTTCAAATTAATCCTTTTCAAATTTTTCATTTTCAATTTTTTTTAAATTAACCTTTTTAATTTTAAATTGACAGTTTATAACGTCAAATTAACTTTTTAATTTCAAATTAGCCCTTTTTATGTTCAAATTAACATTTTCTTTAAACCATAAAAACCTAGGAGATTTGAAACGTAAGTAAGTAAAGTAAAATTTCTATGTTTGGAAACAAACAAAAAATAAAATAATTGGGCTCTCTAAACAATATAACAAATTAATTACAATTAAATTAAAAATTATATACAATTAAATATAAAAACACATTATTATTTTTTTAGAAATAGAAAATACTTTATTATTTACATACGACATGGTTTTCAACGGTCTGTCGGAGACTATTATTCTTTTAATTTGAAATTTTTTTAAATATAAAATAATTCGGTTCTTAAAAAATACAATATATCACATTTCCAATTTTTTTTTTTGTTATATATATCATTTTTAATTTTATTTGTAATTATGATTCATGTTTTTGAGAGCACGATGATTATTGTCATTACAAAAATCTCAAATTAAAAGGAATAATCATTTGTTTTTATATTTAATTTATATAATTTTTAATATTAATTATGATTAATTGTTAGAAGTCTTTTAAGAGCCCTATCATTGTATGTAAAAAAAAACTCAGTAATAATTTGAAGTTGAAAAAGGTTAATTTAAAGTTAAAAAGAGTTAATTGAAATTAAAAAGGATTAATTTGATGGAAAAGTGATATAAAATTTCAATGAAATTATACGATAAATTTGTAAGTTCCAAAGCTAAGACAGGTAAGGATGCTTAATGTAAGTTTCCTCTATATGACATTTACGGTTAATTAATTACACGGCGTTGAAAAATTGTAAAATTTGTTTAATTTAAACTGCTAGACATAAATCTTCGAAATCAAATCAGGTCTAACATTTTTAACATTATGAGTAACAACATGGATTAAATAATTTAACATTCAATTGAAAATAATTATGTTTATCTTCTATTTGTTCTGTGAGAAAAAACTTCTGAACCTAATGTTCTATTTTCATGAAACGGCCACATTTTACTTTAAAAAAACAATGGACACTAAAACAAAAGGTAGGTAGTTTAATTTACAATTTAAAGTTTAAAAAATTTTACCCACGTCCTGCATAATTTTAGGTTATTGAAAGAAACCACGTGAAATTTAAAAGGAGATAATTTGGATTTTTTTAATGTCCAACAATGTAGGAAGATGTTTTAGATTTGTCTAAATACCTAGCATATATACAAAAATCATATGATATTTTTGCTGTTTAACTTTTTCAACTTAGTTTGCATTATGAAATACGTGAAAAACACCGTTTATATTTTTAGCCGACGTTTCGACCTTTATTCGGTCATCTTCAGGGCATAAAGTGTGGTGCTATTCTTGTGGTTTTTGTGAAAGACAACGGTTTCACCCAAAACGAATATGACACCACAAGAATAGCACCTCACTTTATGCCCTGAAGATGACCCGAATAAAGTTCGAAACTCGGAAAAAAACGAAAAAGGCGTTTTTCTATAATACTTTATTCCTGTCCGCTCCTCAAATTATGAAATATTTTCTTAAGATCCAGTGTGGTTTTTACAGAACAATATTTGTGTCTTAGATCGTAGGCAAAATTGTTTTTCTTTTGCACTTTTGGATATTTGGACAATTTTATTATTAAATATTTTATGACTTTTGTAAGGTAGTCCACTGCTTATGAAAGCTGGCTTGTTTTCGGATCTTTAATCAGCCTTTTATTTTATTGCACTTTTATTAAATCAAATTTTCTTTTTTGGAAAAAACACATGGCAAATTACAAATAAATAAAAAAATTATTAGTATGCAGAAAAAAAATGAAATTATATAAGAAATTAGGCCAAATCACGTTCAAAACATTAAAGTATGTGTAAATGAGTCATAAGTTAATGAGACGAGGGTTGGTCATAAAAATCGAATACCCACTGTTGAATGTTTGTTTACGCTTGGCACTCACGTGTTTCTGGGCTCCTGATGGGCGAAAGTCGACGTCGACCGTCCGGAGTCTTGACGATCACTGGCTTTTTCTACCCAGGCTCGGTTGCAATCAAGTGAATATCGACCGAACGAATGCGCGCGCGCCCTCCAACAAATGCAACTCGCCTCGACCTACCGCACTGCGACTCCAACGAAGGACCTCCTGGGTCCTTCTAGTCCTGGAAGGACCGACTTCCCCAGGCGGCGCACTCATTCCCGAAGGAGGGCTTTTCCTACTAGAATAGGGTGTTAAATCGATCGATTTTTATGCCAAAATATTAAGTGCTAAAATCACGAGTTGAAACTATTAAGAAGAG
The DNA here is from genome assembly GCF_000648675.2 of Cimex lectularius. Taxonomy (NCBI): domain Eukaryota; kingdom Metazoa; phylum Arthropoda; class Insecta; order Hemiptera; family Cimicidae; genus Cimex; species Cimex lectularius. The sequence goes on along the minus strand of NW_019392716.1, from coordinate 1,017,963 downwards.
GTCTTAAATTTGGTAAAGTCTTTGTCATTAGATCATTTCCTAATAGAACTGTTTTCACTATTAGAAATATCGACCACTTTTTCACTCACGAATACTCTGGATCAAGTAAAAACATAAATATGTCAATCTGTCGATATATTTAAAATAGGTCGAAAGATTGGCAGTAACAACTGAATTTGCTTTCTTCTTCAAGACCATACCTTGATCCAGAGTGTTCGTGATTTTCTTATAGAATCAGCAATTTTCATCGATTTTTTCTACCTTCCACCTTTTCATTTAACTTTTTTTCTTTAAAACATTTTTTGTCGTTTGATTTACTATGCACTTTACTTTGCTTTTTAACGCTTGAAGATGAGATTTGTTTTGGGTTCATTCTTTTGAATTATGATTTGAGTTCCGACAAATTAGGTTTTTTTTTAACATTTCGGTCTTTTCTCGAATCCTTGGTATATTTTTATGGGAAAAGCGAGTTTTACACACCGGATTCTTTTATATTCGAAAATAGTTTTAAATTTAATTTTTTAGGGAGAATAAGTCAAAATCAGAATACAGATAATTTTGACAATGTTTGTTTTCAAAATTGTGTTGTTATGAGGAGGATCTACTTGTAATTCTTATACTTTCTAAACATACAGCTTTAACTGTTGGCTCTACAGTCTATTTTATAATTAATGACTAGAACCTGAACGCACATTGCGAGAAACTGTTAGAAGGAAGACGTAGAAACAACAAATTTTCCAGAACATTTCGGCCAAAAGATCGGTAGCAAAATAGCAAAATTTTCAACAACCGAGAGATATTTATTTAGGTTAATTGTTAACCAAAATTCGGATAATTGAAAATTATACTGAGTGTGAGGTTTTAATGTTGAGAAGCAACGAAAAGGACTTATTTCTGAATACCAAATTTGGAGAAGAAACCCGTTTTATTAATGTGTATTTATATGACCCAAATTGTTTTGGTCATAAAAATACCACATTCAACATGTCCGCACAACCAAAATACAAGAAAAAATATTTCAAAGTACTAATGCCAGTGTTGCACCTGGAGCACATTCTATGAGAAATCAGCTAATGATGGCACTCAGTGTGAAAATTAAGAGGCCATCGTCGATTAAGATCCATTTGGGAATGCCTAGAGAGGGTTCGAATAGTAGGGTTAGGATGGGTCGAGAGGTTGGTGTGAAAATTATGGACAGTTGACAAAAGGAATGTTGAGATCGTTGTGGAAAATGAAATCAGTCGTGTAGTAAAAACTTTGATTATTTGTATTTTGATTAGAAGGATTGGAGGCAATGGATGCTGGATAGCTTGGCAGAACCCAACAGTTCCACTCCGTACATCCAAAGTGGTCCCAGTAAAGTTTTGTATAAGGTTAGTTTAGTTTTGACAGTCCACGCGGATTTCGATCCTAAAAATCTTCGTAGTTGTCTAAGTCTTCTATTAGTTGTTGTCTATTAAGTTTTGTACTTCAGTCTGCTGTCTATGGACAAAGTATCTGAACTAACTGTCTAAGATGTTGGAAGCTCTTGATGTTGATGTTCAGTGGAGAGCAAGACGACTCTGAACTTGACCACTTATGCAGGAATTGCCCTCAGTGCCGCATGTTGTCCGAGTTAATGGCTATTCTTCTCTTAACGATACCTAGCCTTTTAATCTCTTTGGCTCAGTGTTAAATAGACACAGTGTCAGACTTATATCAATTCTAGTTCTTGGTTTATTACTAGAAAAACGCTCCTGACCCATGACCGGTTTTGGAGTCATCTGTATATCTGATATAGTCGGCATTAAATGGGATCACTGTCTCCAAGTTTGTTCTACCAGGTATTTTTTTGTCAAATCTGAATTTATGGGTCATGGCATCATCAGGCATCTCCAGTACTCTGTCTGCTTGAAGCTTTAGTTAGTAGATTTAGTCCCTGGATTAACCTATGAATTGTAACAGTGGCCTCTTCCTGCATAATGATATGTAGTAGTGGTAAACTCAGAAGGACTTCCAGGACAGCAGTAGTGATCGTTCTCATTGTCCTAGTGAAGCTGAGACATGCTACTCTCTGAGCACTTCTGAGGATCTTGACTGCCCGTAGTTGCAATGCCTTAGTCAACCAAAACACCGATCCATTGGTTATCATGGGTCAAATATATTTAACGCAGATTTACAGGGTATCCCACCCTGTCACTAGCATATAAAAACAGCAGAAACGAATTCACATTTCACAAAATATTTATACAAAACCGTTATGACACCACAATAATAGCACCACTACTGTTGGTATTTATGTGAATATGAAATTCTTGGTTCAAAATTTATATTTACATCTGTATTGTCTTTTTCCAATCTTCATATGTTTTGTAATTCATCCAGGCCCTGAAGATGACTCGAATAATGGTCAAAACGTCGGCAAAAAAAAAATTAAAAAGGTGTTTTTCCTAAAACACTTTTTTCCTTACCGCTCCTCACGACTTCAACAAATTATCACTTTCTAGTTAACGTTTTAGTTTTTACTCAGTTTTCTGCTGATGATCAATAACTAACATTTTAGTCTGCGGTATTCCTCATGGCATGCAACGAGCAGTAAATATTTGACAGTGTATCATCTTTGCATTGTATATGTAAATGTCATATTTTATCATTACGTATGTTATTAAAATTATAGCTGCTACATTGTGGCTATCCTTTCGAAAGTAATTTTACATCAGTGTGCTTAATTTTTCACAGTTGTTATTTCTACTATGTTTTTATTTCGACCTCAATAGTTTAATTTCTGATTTTCCTTCTCGAAGGTTGGATAATAGGTCCTATTACTTATTTCTATTGTTTTTAGCATCCCAATTCCATTTAACCGTAGGTTTTTATTTATTTATTTTTTATTTATTTTTTTTTTTTAATCATTCAACGTTAAATTTTAGAGCTGTCAGTTTTACACCAAAACAGACTGTACAGTCGTCACTTCAGTAGACTAAGGTTACGTCATGCAGATTCAAAAGTTCGGTGGAAGATGTAGAAGAAAACCTGAAAACCTGAAACCGTAGATGTTGTCTGCATGTAGGTTTCTACTTTCTTCTGTTTTAAGCGGATGCAGCTAGGTTCTTGTTTCCATTGCCTTAAATCTCTTTTTTTGTCTTTATAAAGACAACCGAATACAGCCTTGCCTTTTGTAAATAAAATTTTTTTAAAGAAACTTAATTTTTTTACCAACCACTTTTGTTAATAAACTAAAAAAATGTGAAAATGAAGAAAAAAAAGTGTTTCAGCCACACTAACAATGGGGATTAATTTTAATCACCCAAGTCAGAACCGATGCCAAATTTCTTAAACGGGCATAACTGAAAATAATTTTCAACACTTTTGCCAAGTATCGGTTCAAAGGCTTGAAATGACAAGCCACGAGAGACTACAAGTGCAATCTGAGTTATACGGGGAGGATGCTTTTCGACGGGTAGAAGTCACTGGGAATGGAAGTGAGTTTTCCAACTGGGAAAATTATTTTCAGTTTAATAGACCGGCCAGGTTGAGAATTCTTTTCATTTCCAGATTCCTTGGTGTTACTCAAATTTGCGACCAAAACCGATGAAAAGAACGTACGGTATGATGAAGATGGTGATATTGTCATACCAAGGAAGCAAAATTTACTGCTTGGTGGGTTTTGATCTTTCATTATTAGCAATATTTTATTTTTAATTTCAGAAATATATATTGCAATAAAATTTAAATCTTCATCAATGAAATTACAATGATGAAGTTTCATTGAACTTATTGAGAAGAAATGGTTATTGCCAAGTTAATGACATTAATTTAAAATGGTTTAATCATCCATGTAATAAAAATAAGTCATAATTGAACACTACTTGTTACAAAATGTCTTAGAAAGGTATTTAATTATAAAGTAATCCTGTATAATTGCTAAGTCTGCTCTTCAACAAACATTTTGTTTTTCAAAACTTTAATTTTCTCATCAGGAAAAAGTTTTATAAACAATTTACACAATAGTTTAAATGTTAGAAATAGTTTTAAGAAAGAATAAGCAGGCTATATGTCATTGTTTTGTACTTTAAATAATATTAAGAAGGATTTTTATGTTAATTTTGTGTGTGTGTGTGTGTGTTAAGGTCTAAGGAGAAAATTTTATTTTTATTTAGAAATCGAGAGATGCAGTCTGGTGTCAACAATTTTTGTCAAAAGTAAAGATAAAACCTTTGATAAAAACCATTTTTGTAAATGTGGTAGCAATAAATTACCAAAAACACAATGGTTTTATGTTATAATTTTGTAAAGTAAATAATAATTAAGAAGGATTTTTATGTTAATTTTTTGTGTGTGTGTGTGTGTGTTAAGGTCTAAGGAGAAAATTTTATTTTTATTTAGAAATCGAGAGATGCAGTCTGGTGTCAACAATTTTTGTCAAAAGTAAAGATAAAACCTTTGATAAAAACCATTTTTGTAAATGTGGTAGCAATAAATTACCAAAAACACAATGGTTTTATGTTATAATTTTGTAAAGTAAATAATAATTAAGAAGGATTTTTAGGTTAAATAAAAAAAAAATTTTTTGTGTTAAGGACTCAGGTGAGATTTTAATTATAAGGTAATTTGCTATAATTCGTTCAACAATTTTTGTTAAAAGTAAAGATAAAACCGTTGATAAAAACCATTTTTACAAGTTTTAATAGTAGCAATAAATTAACAAAAAACACAATTGTGTTATATTATCATTTTGTACAGTAAATAATAATCAAGAAGGATTTTTAGGTTAAATAAAAATAATTTTTTTGTGATAAGGTCTCAGAAGAGATTTTAATTATAAAGCACTTTGCTATAATTCGTTCAATAATTTTTGTTAAAAGTAAAGATAAAAACGTTGATAAAAACATTTTTACAATAGTTTTAATGATAGCAATAAATTAACAAAAAAAATGGTTTTATGTTGTTTTGTATGGTAAATAATATTTAAGAAGGGTTATTAGGTTTAAAAAAATTTCTTAAGGAGGGATTTTAATATTTTAACATATTTTATTTTATTTATTGCAACACTCTAAAACTGTACTTAATTGTAGAATTTTCTGAGACTACAACTATCGACTTAGTCGGTTTACAACTATGGAGAGGCGCTTTTCTTCTGTCAGATTTTATTCTGTCAGAACACTCCCATCTCTTTGAGAACAAAGTCATACTTGAGCTTGCTTCAGGAATCGGGCTTACCAGCATTGTCGCAGGGATGGTTGGCAAACGGGTCATTTCGACAGGTAATTTATTAATAGAAATTTTAAAAAAGCACTTGCTCACTTGTATGATTTTTAAAGATGTAAACCAAAAGGATGTACTTGATTTATTAAGTAGAAACATCGAGAGGAATAATGACATTGTTAAAGCACAGATGACTATAGAGGCGCTTAATTTTTATCAAACGGATTGGTCAGTGGAAATGAAGTGTATGCTAAATGAAACTGACATTGTTATTGCTGCTGATGGTTTGTTATTTAAAGTACAATTTAATTATTTTTTTATGCAACGCTTTAATAATTGTGATATTTTAGTTGTATATGATGATGAGTTAACAGAAGCTTTTGTTCTCTGTCTGACTAAAATTCTTTTAGAGCCACCACAGAAGATATTTTTTCTCGCTTTGGAGAAAAGGTATAAATGTGCATTTTACAGTTTGAATTTATTTCAAGTGTTTCGCGTTTCAGATACGTGTTCACATTGGCAGATCTCAACAGCGTACCGCCTTGCTATGACCATTTCATAACATTCCTGCATGAAACATGGAAACCGTCTCCAATGTCCAACTGGAGAGTGGAATTTGTCGACACTGATTTTTACCAGTCTTTCGATTACGATCGGACAGAACAATTGGTCCTTTTGAAAATATCAACATGAATATTACGTACATATAAGACACTATAAATATTATTTTTGTACTATGGACAATTGTAATACAAGATTTTACAATTAAATCCTACACTTTTTGTTAAGATTTTTTTTCCTGTGATATGTGACCTTTGTAGTGTTTCAAAAGTATGTTTTCATGTTGAACTTTTTATATAATTCGTAAAGGTCCAAGCTTATTTATCAATATGATTCCAAAGTGTAAATAAAGGCCAAAGAATCATTACAAGTGACAGACAGAAGATATTTTTTTTAAACTCTAGTTTTAGAGTCATAGTGGTTTGACAGCGAAGTGGAATAATAAGTTTGATAGGCTCTTCCTTTGTGGTTGAAGTTTCAAAATTGGCAGAAACGATAGTGGCCAGTCTTGACTCCTTCTACCTAAAACATAAAAATACATTTATAAGGAAATGATTTTTTTCTCAAAATTGGATCTATATTGAAGCATTTTAAAGCTTAGCTAAGTTAAAAGCACATGTTACAATTTGCAAACATATGAATCACTGGAATTCTCCATTAGAAACTTGTTAAATAGACTTTTTTTATACATTGTTGAACTAGGGTGGTGCCTAAAAAATGTCAACAAATGAAAACATTGTCCAATACAGAAAGGTCGACTTCGGCACTGTCATACCGGGCTGTATATACACGAGGAAAGTGAAAGTCAAATCACGTTTCAAAGTGAGTCTCCTTTTGCGTTTTAAACAAGCAATCTTTTTCAATGGGGTTTCCCTTTAGCTTCCGTTTGTTGGAAACCTCATTGTTCACCCGCTGAATGATGTCTACATAACGATTAAATCGACCAAGCCTGAGGATGAAAGTGAAAACACGTACATTATCACTTTTGCTCCAATACTGCCGCATCACATTTATACCGCATATCAGTATTTGTTCGGTGTCGAAGAAAATGCACAAGAAGCATTATGCCTACAAGGAGCAACAACAGGTAATGCATAAATATAGTTATATTTTAAGCAAATTATTTGTTGTTAATTATATTATAAACTTTTATAAGTCTCAAGTCTTTAATGGAAAAGTCAAACATGCCAGATTTTAAACCATTTTTATTATATCACTGATGTGTGTTATTGACCCAGAAGTGTTCACCCTAGGGTCTACACCTGAGGGAAGTTTACCTACACAGTAATGCAGCTTGGTTGTTAGTTGCCCTCGAACCAAATGCTCAGAAAATCGTCCTTTCCCAACCTAGGCTCCAGGGCTTTCAACAGCTAAATTATTTCAGCCCCAATGTATGCAAAATTTAGCCTAAAACTAGCATCTACAATACAATTGCACAAATAAATACATTCCCATCTATACACAGTACTCATTCTGGTTAGTCAATGGAGTACTTCAGTTCAATCATCAACTCAATCCTTCTTCTCAGAAGTATCAGGTCTTTGACTGTCGCTGCTATAATTTCATTCCCTGAGTCTTTTTTGTATCCTAGGTTATGTCTCCATTGAGCCGTTGCTTGACATTTGCATATGATATGGGTGGCTGTTTCTTCGTCCTCCTTGCATATCCTACAAATGTGGTCATGCTGTGAAGTAGTTTTCTCAGATGCCAGGGAATAGTCCTATCTCTCCTCTGAGTTTAGCCCTCTTTAGGTTAGCAGCGAGTTTGCCACTCTTAATGAATTGTTTTAGCTTAAGTTTACTATGTCTAGCGCCCTAGAGTTTATCCTCTTTTCTTTTTGTTTTTTGATCCATTCTGTGATGGAGGATTCTGTATTTGTTTTTGTTATCCCAAGTATAGGTTCAGAGCCTGTATACAGTATTACAGTCTCCTTTGAGTGATTGGATAGTGTGTCTGTTTTTTTGTTACTCAAAATTCTTGTATGTCCTGGCGCCCAAGATATCAGGTTGTTGTGTTATTAAGGTCAATGTGCAGAAGGCCTTGTGTTCACCTCTTTTATCCCTCTAGTTTCTACGATTGTCCTTTGATGAAATTTTTCATATGCTTCTATCCTGGGCTATATTCCCATTGATCGGAGGACTTACTTTTACTCCATTGTCTGAAGAATCCATGTTTTTTTAAGTTTGCTATGATACAAAAGAGTTCAGGGCTAATTGATATCCTCATCAAATTTTCCTTGGCCAATTTATCGGCCACACTGTATGCCTTGATACCAGACATAGTTTTGTTGTTTTCCCCAATCTCTGATAGGGCATGCAACCCCAAATGTCTCTGGACTTAGCCACCATTGCAGTAATTGCCCTTAGCACTACCTGGCTGTCCAAGAAAACTAGTTCTTGGTTTATTTCCATAAATACCAATTCCTGGCCTATATTTGGTTTTGGAGCCATCTGCATACTGTTTGGCATTGACTGGGATGACTTTCTCCTGGTCTGCCTTTTAATATCTTTAGCTCAGTGTTAAATAGTCACAGTATCTGCTTGAATGACAGTGGCGCATATTACCCAAGGCTTATATAAATTCTAGTTCTTGGTTTATTTGCAGAAAAATGCTCCTGACCCTTGCTCAGTTTTGGAGCAATCTGTGTATCAGATATAGTCAGCATTAACTGGGATCTCTTCTCCCTTTCTCATCTATGTTTTTTTAATAAGTAAATTTTTTTTTGCCAATTTTTTTGAATTTATGGATCATGGTATCAACAAGTATCCCCAGAACCCATCTGCTTGAAACTTAGTTGCTTTTTGTTATGCTTTTGGAGCCCTGCATTAGCCTATGAATAGTGGCTATGGCTTCTCCCTGGATAAAGAGATGTAATGGACTTCCAGGGCAGCAGTAGGGGTCATTTTTATTACCCCATGATGCTCAGATATGTTGGTTATAACAAGCATAATCATTAGTTATTATTGTACTAGTTTGATGTAAAGAAAAGAATGACTAGTCTAAAGATAATTTTTCTTAATTGTTGAATATTGTATTTACAATAAAAAATTTATTCTTCACAATTCATTCATCCTCAAGTCTCTCACTCAGTAAATATGATGGATGAAATAGTCCATTTCTACAAATTTACCATGTCAGCAGACAAAAACCATGCACCTTTACAAAACAAATTAGTATTCATTTAAAAATAAATGAAAATTAAAACATAAATTTACCTTATTTGTTTGATTAATTCTACAAAAAAAGAACAACAGTGTTTGCCATAAATTTACATTTTCTTGTTTGCAAATGTTCTGTCCATGGCTCTTAGCCAATAAACTTTCATTTATTTCCCACAAGTCTTCATCATTTTTCTTATTACTTATTCTTTCTTACATGTCCACTCTCTTATAATCATTAAGATTGTGTAAATATTTTTTAGTAAAACAATATCAATGTTTCATCAGGTCCTACAGTTGAATTAAAGCCGAAAAAGCTCACCTTCTTCACATACGACAGCTTCCCTGTACGGAGTTATTTAATAGAAATGAAAAATACATCAAAATGTTTAGAAACTTTCATGTGGGATTACGATGGCAACCAAAGTGAAATAGTATTTCAGCCATCAAGGGGTGTTATTCGTGGCGGCGAAGTTTTAAAATTTGTAGTCACTTTCACGCCAAGGAGATATGGCCTGTACTTTCGATGGATGTTCTGTCTGCTTTCAATGCATGTAATGTTAAAAAGAAAAACTTAATTTAAAGAAAATATTTTGTTTTATGAATTGCCTTTATTTCAAAGGAGCCGTTGATGATTGAAATTTCATGCTTGCACGTAAAAAAACAAATCAAAACGAACTTAAAAAATTTCATAACTTACGCACAGCCATTTCCAGCATTTCCAACTATGTACTGCAGGTAAAATTTAACAAGTATACACTTACTCTAATTTCACTATACTTCAGAATTGATAAATTTAAAGTGGTTTGAATATTTAAGTATTTTATTTTTTATACATAGATATGTGAATGATATAGCGAAGAAAACAGCACCAGAGAGTAAACCTTTGATAACTTTAAGTCATAGATATCTTGATCTTGGATGCGTATGGCTTGATGGAAATGAAACCAACAAATTACAAGATCTTCAAATAACAAGTTATCTATATACTGAAGTGCAAATAGTCTGGGACACTGGTACTGTTTACAATTGAACCGCAAAGCGCAATTTAACCAAGTTTGTTTCCATAGATCAAGCAGGTATATTTTCAATAAAGCCAAAACATGCTTTACTGCAAAGGACAGGGAAATTCACCTTTAGTGTTGAATTTAAGCCCAAACATCCAGAAATGCTTTATTCGGCTGAACTACACGGATCGATTTTGTGGGGAAGCGGGTTTGAATTTATAGTCCCTCTTCCATTAACAGTCAATCTTATAGGTACACAATTGTCAAAAACCATTTCATAATTGTTTTATTATATCGTTCTTTCAGGTAACTCTTTTCCTCCAAATAGCTGCAGCTGGGAGCCTTTTATTAATATTAACAAACGTAAAGTTGTCGTACCGACGACAATCCCTGGGGTACCGACTTACACATCTTTTATGATCCAGAAGACAAACGATCTACCTATTCAGTTCAAAGTGTATCCCACGGACAAGAAAATCATGTAAAGCTTAAAAGGTGCAGTTTTAAAATCAAATTTAATTTTTTTTTTAATTTACAGTTCTCAATTTGTCGTGAAGCCCAGGAAAGGGATAATGTTGGAAGAGACGCAAATTTTTATAGTGCAAATGTTTCCCGGAGATAAAACGGATGAGCCATGTCTTGAAAATTGGACATTATTATTAAATCTTGTACATACGGTGAGTTTCTACTTATGATGTTAATTATTAAGTATAATTAATAAAATTTTAATTTCAGATCCCTCTTCAGTTTTGTGGAACTGTTGAAAAGCCATTCTTAAAGGTTGGAAAAGATAAAGATATTGTTTTCCCAATCACTCAGTTAAAAGTGGAAAACACACGCTGTATACCCATAAAAAATCCAACTTGCTTACACCTCAAGTACGTTAAGTTTAAAACGTTTAAAAACTGGTTTTTGTCTAGAAAAATCAATTTCAGGTACAGATGTAAAGAAAATAAACTTCCGAACACATTCTTATACAACAAAGATATTCATACAATTGGACCGGGGGAAGAACAATTGATGGATTTCACATTTCGTCCGACGGAACTTGGCCAATTTCAATGCACTGTCTCTGTAGAGATTGAACTGTGGAACAGAGACTATCCAGACCCGAGAAAAGAAGCAAGGACTGAAACAATCTTGTATTTAATCGGTTTGAGCGAAAAAGCAGACATAACTGTAAATATAGACAATTGACTTGGTCTTATTCTTTCTAAATTTATAGTGGATTAAGATTAAACTGATCTTTTACAGTGTCTACCGGATTATTTGCTTATCGATGATGTATTGAAGACGATGTACGGAGAGGAAAGATTCAAACTTATTAACAATAGCAGAAGCACAAGTTGCGTATTACTGGAATGCCTTCCAAGAGCCATTGGATCCCATGCAGGACTTACAGAATTCATTCCCAACAACATCGTACTGGCTCCTCATGACTCAATAATGGTAAAAAATAAATAAATAAAAATCATAGCTTAGCTGTAAATTTAAAGTAATTTTAAAGCATTATACAATACAAGTATAGTAGATAAATTAGGAAGAAAAACTAAAATATGCTTGTTATGTTTATTGGCCAACATAGACCAATGGCTATTCTTAACAGCTTGGCATTTCAGGTAACTGTGCGCTGCAGAGGTGACTACGTTGGCTTGCAGACGCTCAAGATAGTGTACACGATATACACTTCACAAGAATTCAACGTCAAAAGCACTGGGGAGCAGATATTCCTTTTGGCCCTGGACTTCTGCTGTACATTCCCAATGCTGAGGATCATGGATATTCGGTACAAGACGATGTGTAAATGCTTGCCAAAAATCGAAGTGTGGTCTATGCTGATGATAAACAAGTATGTAAAGATGTTTTTTGTTGGTATTTTATGCTTTGTTTCAAATAAATTTACATTTTTAGGCTGAACGAGCAATTGTCAAAGGCTTATCTACATCGAGACCAAAAGGCGTACATGAAGTTTCCTGAAGACTCGAACGAAACGCCATTCTTTGTAGTGCAGATGCTTATCAAAAATATCAGCCCTGTTCCAACTCACTTAGAGGTCGGCTATATCAAATCTTGTGAGTGCAACGATGACCGGGTGGCGCAAAGAAAGGGGTCTAAATTCTCTTACAAGACGTGCAACCATCCTCAAGAATTTTCTTCAATAACTTTCAGCAAATTGATCAATGTGAAGTTCACTCGTTTGTTGTTACCAGCTTTTTTCTTTTTAACATCAGTTTTTTTTGTGGTTTCAGCCTTGCAGCGAAACGATAGTCGAGTTAAAGGCAAAGTATAACTACAACGTTCAAAACTACTTTAGGGTAATGTGGAACATCAAACCTGCCAAAGTGAACTGTCCAGAACTAACAAGTACTTTCACTTTTTTCATTCAAAGACGGATTTTGATGAAACCGGACAAAGCTAGTCTTGATTTGTTTTCTCCTGGACCGCAAAGAGATTTTCACATAACTCTGGATCCGGTGTACATTGGAGATTCAAATCTTTACGCCCAGGTCTGTGAATAACAAGCAATATTAAAAAAAATTAACTATAAATTTTATAAAATGTTATTTAACATGTGTTTATTTTTTTTTAAACAGATTATTTGGTTATACAACAACTCTCAAAAAGACATAGCTTACAACTGTGAATGGGCAGAGGGTGAAAATGTAATTTTTAAAGTTTTCAACCCAGATGCAAAGGTTTTGGCTGTTAGCCGACATCCGCTCCTTATTATGTTCCGCCCTTATGAGTTAATATTATATAAAGTGAGTCTGTTCATAACTGGATGAACAAAAGGTCATTTAAGACGATTTAAATATAAATAAGCAAATCTGCCATTTGAGCGTACAATACGTATTATGTTAAATTTGATAGAGCAGCATAGAGCATATTTTCTACAAATTAGCCCTGCCAGGAAGTCTGTGATGACGAATCTATTTGGTTGATTGATCTTTGGTCTGTCAGACCTGTTTTGGTTTGCCCCATTACAGCTTTTCACAGTTTTCAAGACCCAGCACTGAAGCCAAAAAGCGAAAACAAACCTGTCACACAAATAATGACAATGGGCGGACCAAATCTGACCAGAAACGACCAAAATTAAAAAGCATATAGTCATACTAAAAAGATAATTTCCATTTTAAATATCAATTTAAAGTTTATTAAATCCATTATGTTTAGTGTGATTGACCAAATTACTTCTTTCAATTAATTTTTCTTTTTATATGGTCTTGGTTGAAATGAAAAATTTAGTGCCTGAAAAAGTTGTGATTTCTATCATTTTATTAAATTTAATACATTTTATTTTCAGGCTACGCTGTTAATTCACACATCTGAACGTGACGTATCACTTTCAGTTACATTAAAAGGAAAAGGCCGTATCGAAAGTGAGACTGGACAGTCTATAACACTGAGCAAGCAGATGCCAGTAACAAACTTATTCCCAGATGAGAATTTCCTCCAAGCTGAACTTTCAGTCAGCCATATCAATTTGGATCCGATGCCGACGCATTCTTTTACCAAGACGGTTTTCTTCTTGAAGAACAACACATCAGATCATTTGGAATACGATTGGCGCAGGTCTGTATAAAATGTGAATTAAGTCGTTGATTGTTTTGTTTTTTATATATATTTTTTTACTATTCAAGGACATTGGTATGGGGAATCGTTCATCTTTCCGTTCACCCAAACCACGGGACGTTAGCTCCAGGGCAATTGATCGCATGCCATCTTCTAGTGAGAAGTTTAAGATTTCCTTGCAGGTCAAACATAGCGATCGAGTGTATCCTTAGAAATCTTAAGGACACTAAAAGGTACTACGACAAGAAAAAGTATTTGGGTAAATTATCTCGTACATTCGATGCTTGTTTTACAATCTGCAATGAAGGGGAGATCAACAATGTCACACACTACCATAACCCGGTGAGTTCATGACATTTTACATGACGTGACCTAACTTTTAGTTGTTTGTTTAATTAAATTGATTTTTTATTGTATGTATATTTAAATTTAGCGTATTGGCCTGAAAACCGGAGCTGCTCCTTTGAACACTTACCTTTGTATCGGTATCAGCATTTTCATATACAGCGGAGAACTGCAGGATTTGATGTTTCCATCGCTTGATGTGCAACATAAGCTGTTTCCCAGCCGGCGGCTAGACACATTTGATTCATTGGAAGAACTGCAAATAGAAGAAGACGAAAGTAAAATTCTGATGCAGATTCTCATTAGAGCACTCAGGTAATAAAAATAGAGAATCAAAGTTTTTTGTTTAAACAAATATTAATACCTTTCAATTCAGTGATGTTTTCAAGCAAGGTAATTTCTTGGCTGCTGTTCAGAAAAATCCAAGAGTTTTAAAGTAAGAACTCCAACATTCAAGGTTTATTCTTATTGCTAAATCCAATAATTCATTCTAGATACTACGAAATAGACAAATATTCAGAAGAGTTATTAGAACCGGTGCTTCAGAGTACCAACATGGCGTCAGTCATATGCAACATCCTTTACAAAAACTTTTTAAGTTTATTTTCATTGGAGGGCATTCCGGCTCATGATGAGGTGACAACAAAGCAAATGAAAAGAGCAAAGAAATTACCTTTAAATAATACTTACTACAAAGGTAATACTACAATTCAGCAATGATTCTATATTCAGCGGGGTTTTTTTACTCTGTCTGTTCTCTTTAGACCTCATTTTCCATGATGTAAACCCAGCGATGTCTGGACCAACTGCAGATCTTACCAAAAGCCCTTCTATGTCAGTTTCGATGGCTGCTATTAGAGAATATTCTGGTTTCCTTAATGCAAAAGACATGCAACATGGCGATTATTATGGCCCTTTCTAGATGTTTAATAAATAATTTTTAATTTGAATACAATTTCTTTTAATTAATAACTAAACAAACTGCTTAATAAGAAAACCAGATTCTATATTCATTTTGTGAATCATAAAAACAAACAGGAAGATACAAATACCTAGAATAAGCATAAAGGCAAATAATACAATATATTTATAAAATACAATTATAATACAATTTGATTTACAGGTTTAGTTTATCAACATAGTTTATCGTAGAGGGTCATGCATGATTTTTTGGTTTTATTTGTTTTTTTGTTTTGTGAAAGTACAATCTGAACATTTCTTTACTAGTCTGTTTTCATGCGCTTTGTAACAGGCTCGCTGCTTTGCGAATTAGAATCTTCTGAGAAGCCTAATTGCGTTGAGAAATCTGAAGGACCCTGAGAATCACTGACTATTGAGAAGCCTTAAAGAAAATTAAAACAATGAGAATTTTATTTTATATTTTGTTAAGTATGACGGTAAATATAATAACTAACATGTATTAGAATCTTCAGTTATGGCAAAGTTCGAATTAGATGTTTCAATCGCCCTTTTAGCAGAAAAATTTTCCTTGTTGCCATGATCTTTGACTTTCTTTTTTTGAAATAGCCCCTTTAAAGAAATAAAAATATATATTTCACAATACAGATGATGAATAAAAAAACTAAATAAAGCATCTTCTTACTTGTTCATTAGACAAAATTGGTACCCATTTGTAAATCTTCATGGTGGTTTCTCCAATGGTGACCCATTTTTTCTCCCTGTTAATACAAACATTTTTTTAAATATATTTTTCCTATAAAATAAAAAATGTCATTTGGCATTATTATTATACTTATTATTATATAATTATTATACTTTGTTGAAATCATGAGGAGCAGTCAGGAATGAAGTATTTTATAAAAACACTTTTTTTTTAACGTTCCGACCTTACAATCCAAATGTAAATATAAATTTGGTACAAGTATTTCATACTCACAGAAAGTAGGTAATTTACCGCGTCCCCCACCCTTTCCCAATCATATAAAACTAGCAAAATTTTCACATTTCACCCAAAACTATTATGGCACCACAAGAATAGCACCATACTTTATGTGAATATGAAATACTTGGTTCAAAATTTATACTTACATCTGTATTGTATTTGTTCCAAACTACTTAACTTTTGTAATTCACCCAGGCTCTGAAGATGACCCGAATAATGGTCAAAATGTCAGCAAAAAAATTAAAAAGGCATTTTTCTAAAATACTTTATTCCTGACCGCTCCTCACGACTTCAAATTATGAAATATTTTCTTAAGGTTCAGTGTGGTGTTTACAGAACAATTAGTCTTAGATCGTGGGCAAGTTTATTAATTATAACAAATTATAACAACTTCACTAAAAAAAAAAAATTAAAAAAATACATTCTTTATGTAGTTATTCAGATATCGTGAGATGCGGTCGGGTGTAATACTTTTAGCTGCGTGTCCGTATGTAGTTGAAATTTGTTCATAGAATCCCATATTCATATGCATCTCACGATATCTGAATAACTATCGATTAACTGTCACTAATCTCTACACATTCTTTATGTAAATACTTTGCCATTTTTCTTTCAATTTGCTGATTATATGGAAAAGCATTTTAGGCAACAAAATTGTCAATTTTACTCAATATATAAATTTCAACATGATAATCAATGTTTTAGGTTTTCATTAAATAAAGCTAAAATCATCTTGTTTCTGTTTGGGTGTAAACTAAAGTATTGACGACTCAGTTACAATGGTCACTTTACCTTTCCACTAGCCAATAATCATGATGATTATATCACCAAATCATCAATTTTTCGTTAAATATTGGATTATTTTGAGATCGTGAAATGCGGTCTGGTGTGACGTAGGCATAAGAAAAACATTTTCTTTATCGTGCCAATGTTTCGATCTTTATTTAGATCATCTTCAGAGCCTTCAGAACATTGTTTAAATTATACAAATACATATGAATATGAATTTATTCAATGTTGTACACAATATTTAGGTTTAATCAAAGTATTTGTACTTGTTGTGTTTGTTTTCTGTGTAGATGTGTCACTGTTGTGTGTCAAGTTGAGAGTGCTAGTGAAATACATCACACAGAAAACGCACACTTTGAATGAGTACAAATACTTCGATTAAATCTAAATTTCTATATTGTGTACCTCATTGTATAAATTCATTTTCACATTTGAAATGTATCTGTATAATTTAAACAATGTTTATAAATTCCAGACCCTGAAGATGATCTCAATAAAGATCGAAACGTTGGCACAATAAAGAAAATATTTTATAAACTTTTTTTTTTTTTTTTTTTTTTTTGATGGGGCATAGGTAACAAATCATCATGGTTTGTCATAAATTAAAATCAAAGTGATTATTTCACAAAATGATACATTTTTCTTTTATACAAGTTAAAATAGTGATGATTATGTCACAAAACTTTATGAACTTTCTGTTGTAGGTAAACTGAGTGATTCTGTTGTAAATCTTGATGAACAAGTGATAAAATCATCAATTGTTCTTATATAAAAGTATTTATATTGATTATTATTATGTCACCAAAAAGTTTTTTTTTGTACATAAGAAAGGAAAAATATTGATTAGGTAAAAAAAATTGTCAATTTTACTCTAAATATAAATTTAATTATGATAATTTAATTGAAAAATTATTAGGTTTTCATTACATAGAACGAAAAAATTGCTGTATGGATGAAGTTAAGTATTGATGATTCAATTACAATGGTCACTTCTCTCAATTAACCAATAATCATGATGATTATATCACCAAATCATCAATTTTTCTTTAAAAATAAGTTAAAATATTGATGATTGTGTCACAAAACCATCTGTTTTTAGGTTAATATATTGATAATTTAGTCCAAAATATAGCCATTTTACCTATTTTTTTGAAGGGGGAATAGGTCATCATGGTTTGTCTTAAATTAAAATCAAAGTGATTATTTCACAAAACTATCCATTTTTCTTTTATATAAGTTAAAACTGTGATGATTGACACAAACCTTTCTGTTGTAGGCAAGCTAAAATGTTGATGAACAAGTGATAAAATCATCAATTGTTCTTATATAGAAATATTTATATAGATTATATCAACAAAAGTTTATTTTTCTTTTATATAAGGAAAAATATTATTTAGGATTAGGTCACAAAATCATCTTTTTTTTTAACTTACCATCTCCTGACTTTGTCGACGACTTGCATGACCCTTTTGATATCATCTTTGGCCCTGCTCCTCGTCTCGGCCCTCACAGATCTGGACATCATCCTCAGGCGGGCTTAAGTTTCACAAGCGGACGCCGCGCCGTAGATCAGCCGAGATGGCCTTTTTCGCCTCCGAACAACGCGAAACTCTTCTGGGGACAAACGCAAATCCAAAACCGCTTCCAACTCAAAGTCTCAAACCTCCACCGCTTCTGAAATGGGCGGAAGCAAAGCGTATCGGCTTTCGGCTCAAGACAACACGAAACCAGACGGACCGTCAACCGGACAACAACTTTCAGCTTGGAAACTGGAAAGTATCAACTACAAAGCGGGGAGGTAATCCTAACGATGAAAAGCAATAAACGCCGCTATCGATTACTTACAAACGATAATTACATTTTTTCTATTATGTAATTTTCTATTATTATTATATATTTCCGAACAAGAGATGATATACTTGAGAACCTCGTGCAGTACGCACCAAATGAAAAAAGAACTTATTCGGCATTCATCGGTCATCCATTGCCTACATCGATTAACAAACATCTTTTATTCAAATTAGCAAAATTTAGTCAAACAATTTACTTTTAGACCTGGTGCGCGCGCGCGTGTGTGTGTGTCTGTGTCTGTGTTTGTAAGATTCCTCATGTCTGGTTTCCAATCATTTTCATCTGTCAGACACGTTAGTTTTCGCCATCATCAGTGGTGTGTTTAGAAAGGAATACAGAATATACTTTTAATCATCCATAATTACAAAGGTTACAGTCAATCACAAAGTAAAAAAACTTTAGTTTTAGACTAGGGCTGGTGTAAATACCAGGTAGTTCAATATCTTGATGCTTGCTGGCTGTTGGTCGGTGAATCGGTGATCTCATGCTGATCAATCATTCCTCATTCCATATTTAAAATTTCATACAGAAAAAATCTTAAGATGTATTCTGTATTTATCTGTACAAATTTATGGCCAATCAGCCTTTCTCAAAGAAGTACCATTGGGCCTTTTCTCTGTCTTATTTTACCAACAACCTTTTGTCAGCAAACCACATTGTACAAGCGTATTTTGCTAACAACAATGTGATGCTAGGTGTAAAATGCATAAAAGGAGTTGCAAAAACTGATCTACAACAGTAATGATTGGAGATCATGCTGGGAGATTAATACTAAACTAGTTACGTTCAGCTATAGACAGGCCATAAATAAGTTGGACTTTTAGAAGAGGATACAAAATACCTAGAGCTCGAATTACAACAAGACTAAGCTAAACTGAGGTGTTAGGAGTATAATATCTTGAATAAAATTGGAGTTCAAATTCCTTGATGTCCAAATTCTGTTCTTCCAAATCTGGGGTTATCAGTAAACTATCGACAAAAACTCACTTAGACTTACTGACAATTTAGAGAGCCCCATTCTATTTAAGAAACGATATGCTGCAAAACATTCTGGTTATCCCAATGGTTATGCCAGTGCTATAAGGTGCATACTTCAAGCTGAACTCCATGATGAAAAGACATAGTAATCCCATGTTGGTCAAAGTTGTGAATGGAGCTCCACCTATGTATCGAAAGATAAAACCACTTTACAAAAGAAAAGCAGAAAGAGAAAAAAGGAAACAGGAAAAAGAAAAGGAGATGATTGATGTCGTTTTTAAAAACTCAGATGCCTTGGACCTGAAACAAGCCATCTGCTGAAGCATAGTGTACTTTCTGAGGAAGCAAAAAGGAAAAAGTTAACAGATACTTAGGGCATTTATTTGATTTAATATTAAATGTATATATTAAAATTCTAAGTTTATAAGTGCATAGAATGTCAAGGTTACTGAAGGCATTACTATAGGAAGATCCCTTGATTTAAGATCATAACAGTATCTAATACAGGAATCATAAGCAATTGGAAGGTGACAAGCAGATTAAGAGTCTAAGGAAAGTAAAAAAATAGTGCTACAGTAAGAGAATAATGTAATTATTACAGATTTAATAAGGAGAATTCTAGTTTTCTGTGTAGTGAAAATGATGAGGCGTTAAAGAAAATGGATGCCTTTTTAAAAATAGAGTTCACATGGTCATGCCATATAAGCCAAGATTTTTAACTCTAGGACAAAAATTAATATGGGAGCCGTTGATATGAGAAGTGGTAGGCAATCTGTATTA
This sequence comes from Cimex lectularius, assembly GCF_000648675.2. Classification (NCBI taxonomy): domain Eukaryota; kingdom Metazoa; phylum Arthropoda; class Insecta; order Hemiptera; family Cimicidae; genus Cimex; species Cimex lectularius. The sequence goes on along the minus strand of NW_019392716.1, from coordinate 997,834 downwards.
ATGGCTTTATTGGAAGTTAACAGGTATTGGAATTGTTAGGATTTAAAAGAATGCTGTTATTTCTTGACCGTTGATTGAGATAAAGATCACGGTTGAGCAGAGAGCCATATAAGAGAAATTAGGACAAAAATTAATGATTATTTGGAGATTGTGAGATGCCGTCTGGTGTGACATAGGTTTATAAAAACATTTTTTTTATCGTGCCAATGTTTTAATCTTTCTTATTTATAAACACTGTTTAAATTATACAAATACATGTAGAATTTGAAAAAATGAATTTATACAATGCTATAAATTTTAAACTCAATCAAAGCATTTGTACTCACACAAAGTATTTGTTTTCTGTGTAGATTTGTCATTTTTCTGTGTCGTGTTGAGAGTGCCAGGGAGATATTGACAAAAATTAATAGGGGAGCTGTTGATATGAGATTGGGGATAGGCAAGTAAGAGAATAAAGAAATTATTACGGATTTAGTTTTCTGTGAGATGAAAAACCCAAGGTATCAAAAAGAATGGAGGCTTGTTGATTGTTGATATGAGGAAGAGATAGGCAATCAGTACTAAGTGTTTATTGGGATTAAATAATGACTAGGATTTGCTAGGGTTTAAAAGAATGCTGTTATTTCTTGTCCATTGGTTTTAATTATTTGTTATATTTCAAATTTCAAGGGGGGAAAGTGTCTTCATGGGAGAAAGTGTGTTATTAAGAACAGACGTAATGTCATTAATGTCGATGTTAATCAGAAAAGGGTCTAAGTGTGATCCTTGGGGGACTCCAGAGGATGCAAGAAAATGTTTTAATTTAACTTGATTGCCTTTCATAAATGAATAAAAAGTGTGGAAAAGTAGATCTTTGTCACCGTACACTTTAAACTTTTACGTTTCAATGTAATAAAAAAAGTGTTTTTGTAATAATAAAACATTCGATTTTAATGGATTTGTTGTGAGAACTGGAATGAGGATCGAGCGGGAGACTTCAGTGCCACCAAGAGCTTCGAAACGGTGACCGGCAATGTAGCAACACATCGACAACTGAAAACACTTATAAAAACTGATTAAACAAACATGAAAAATTGTAAAGTGGCGTATTTATCGGTGTCGCGGGCTGTTCCATGGGGTTCGTCGTTCTTTTTCCAAATCCTCAATTGAAAATTGAAATAATCGAATGATGAAATGGGAGAAACGAAAAAAAGGGGAAATGGATCAAGGTTGAGACGGTCCTCCGCGGGAGAATAAGCGCCCTCCTCATTCTAACGGCGTTTCACTGTTCTTACTGCTGCGGATTCGGGTCGCTCTTCTCTCTCTCGTATTTTCAATTAATTTTTTTTTAAGAGCAGTTTTCTTCTTTTTTTTTCTGACAACCCCCCACGGAGAAGATCCGACTGGCATTGAGGATTTGTGTTGAATCGTTCAGCGTTCTGCCCCCTCGGTCGAAAATCGGATCACGATGGGCGTCTACATGACAAAACCGGTCAAAGACAAAATCTCGTCTGACTGCGAAAATGCCAAGTTGAAATGCGGAGCCAGTTCTATGCAAGGCTGGAGAGTCTCCCAGGAAGTGAGTACATTAAAAAAAAATTAATTTCTTTTTTTCCCCCCTGCCCGCCGCTCTTTTAACCCGTGTTTTCCCTGAGGGCAAGCCTCCGAGTTTACCTCGTGGCCGTTTCCCTCTTAACCTGAACGTGTACGCGCTTCCTTATCAATTCGGCCTAAAAACAGCGAATTTGAGAAACTTTCGAGTTTATTTTACCCCGACAAGTTTATTTAAAAAAAAACTTCCTACAATCAATTAAATGACTTATTAAGCCTGAGAATTGACAATTATGACAGTGTTTGTTAATTAGTTAACACTTAATAGGAACTATTTGCTAATTTTAAACAAAAACCAAATAGGAAGTCAACTCCTATCATTATCATTACCATTAGTCACTTTATATATCATTCTTATCACCGAACTTGACTATATATTATTAATTTAAGTTTGATAAAATTTGTCTGTTAAAAGTAAATCTCAAATTTTTGTTGACATTCCCAGCTGCACATATCTGGTTATTTTAGTTTTATAGATTCTGGTCTGTAAGCTGGGTTTCCATAAGGTAGGGTTCATACCAGAGAGATAAGATACACATCTTTAGGTCGTAGACGATGTACGATAATTGTCTTCTAAAGGTGGCTCTTGACATGCGGTATTTGTCGATTGTCGCCGAATACTTCCCAAATCGCAGGCCTACGTATACACACATGCGGGGTTGGTTCAACCACCCAGTTTGTGCTGTAACAGTGAATATTTGCCAAGTACCGCGCGAGTCCTCAACTTACTACCATTTGTGATGGACAACATTGAAGCTGCGGTTACTGTTTTGTATAGTGCCTAGAAACTCAGTCACAGAGTACTGTTGCCCCATCTTCCTTTCAATCCGTTTCCACGTATTGAAAAACTTTTTGTGATTAAGAATACAAGCGTTCCAAATTATTGGTTCAGCTTGATTGAGGAACTCCAAGACTAGTACTGTCGGGTTAATTCATTCTTATCCAACAGAAACATCGTAATAGCATATATACTAATTAGGAATATTTATTATTGAAAAATAAATAGCAGTAAATATAAGTATGTATATACTTTCAATTCGTTTCCATGCATCGAAAACTTCGTTCCAATTTTTGTAATTTGGAAGAGAAACGCTTCAAATTTTTGGTTCAGATCGAGCAACTGACTGTAAGACTGTAAAGTTGGCCAACAGGAATAACGTTATGTTGTTTTTTCAATATTAATACATCTATAATTGTTAGGAATTGTTTATTATTAAAAAATAAATAGCAGTAAATAATAACTGCTGATTGATGATTATGTTGATTTACGTACCGTACAGTAGAGTCCTGAATGTGTGGATGCTTTGAGTTCGGCTACTTCACAAATATTCATGCATTTTGAAGTGGACAAGAAAATTAGCCGAGCAAGGTGAGCACCTGTTGCTTGGCGGATAGCAATATTCGTCCCCACCAGGTGAACCGTTGCTCAGCATTCAACAAATCCTGCATTTCTGGAGCTACCTTTAGATACGCAACACTCAGGCATATAAAAATCGTGAAAGAACGACAAAATTAGTTCACACCTGTAATTGCGACCTTTGTCATAAGAAAAGTTTCAAGAGACAGACTGTTTGTCTCTTCTTTCAGTGTTGTATGATATTGAGAAGGGTGAAGATGGCGAATTTAAAAAGAGAGGACATTGGCTGGCTGGCTCATGTCTTAACGCTTCAGTATGATCCTCACTTATCTTAGGATAAAAATCATTTATGTAATGCCTCTGTGATAAATAAATTACTGCTCAGGTATGATCCTGGCCTTACGATGGTTCTGGACGTGCAGTATTCTCTGAATGCTGATTGCTGCCAAATGTTTGTCAAGTCTTGAGATGCTCATCTTGGCATTCGCCAAGTAGTGTGTCTATAGATAGAGTTTTTGTGGAAAAAACAAATAAATATTTGCCAAGTGCTGTGCGAGTCCTCAAGTTACTACAAATCATGGTGGACAACAGTGAAACTCATTGCTGCAGCTGCGGTTACTGTTTTGTGAAGTAGCTACAAAATCAGTCACAGAGTACTGTTGCCCATCTTACTGTCAAAACATTTCCACGCATCGAAAACCTCATTCTGATTTTTGTAATTTGGAAGAGAAGCGCTCCAAATTATTGGTTCAGTTTATACAGATCGAGGAAATCCAAGACTGCTTTGTTGGGCAAAGTCCTTCGCATTGTCTGTTTCTCTTTGTGTAAATGTACACTTGTCTCAAGCTTCAGAATAATAGCTGTATTAGAGCTATTGATTTTTGTGGATGCTAAAGATAAAAGTCACAATAAAAAAAAGATGGATGATGTATTGAAAAAAAGTGGTGTTTTTCATTTGTTTTTCTTTTTATTCTTAGTGATAAAGTATTGCCATGATAGAAAACGCTGATGGTGCAGCAGTAGATATGAACAGCATGCTTGTCTTGCACAAACAGATGGCACACTCTGTTTTGCCTCGTGGAAATGGTTAAGTAGAGAGTCAGTGATACTGATGCGAGTGATACTGCCATTTTTGTAATTTCATTTTCATTCATCTCTGTAATCATAGGGATTGTTTAGAATTTTTACCAACCAGTTTTTGGGTACATTACTTAATAATTTTTGGTAATGTTACAATTACATCTCTTTTATTCTAGTATCAGCCGTTTTTAATACCGTTAGTAGGCTTGTTTGAAGTTGATATTTTTTAAATATTGTTATCATGTTTTTACTGTTGCAGTTGTGGTTTTATGCAACAATAAAATTGTTTATTATTTTTGTAGGACGCACACAACTGTTGTCTCGAGTTTGATGAGAAACTTTCCCTCTTTGCCGTTTACGATGGGCATGGAGGACATGAAGTCGCTCAATATGCATCGCAGGAGCTTCCAAATTTTCTAAAATCTCTCGAGTCTTATAAAAACGGCGATTTTACGACAGCACTGAAAGATTCATTTTTGGGTTTTGATGCGACTTTGAGAGACAATGAAGTTGTCGAAAAGTTAAGAAAGATGGCTAAGGATGGAAAGGAAAAACAAGACACAGCTGGTTTGTATTTAAATCTACTTAAATTAAATAAAAATTAAAAAATATTTTATAAATTTAAGTTCCATATTATTATGTTTTTTACAGCTACTGAAGATGAAGATGATTCTTATGTTGTGGAAGATGAAATTGACTTACAGAGTTTAAAGAATGAAGCAGATATGCCGCTCAATGAAGTTTTATTTGCTAATTATACAGGAATTGCAAAAACGCCTTCTGTAATGAGGCGTCTCAGTTTAGGTGAATTTTCTAAATCGCCATATCTCAGGGGAAAAGCAACCACAAATGGTTAGTCTTAACATATGACATACTGTTTGATTTTCATCTCTGTATACTTGTTAATTTTCAGACGAGGTTTCATCAAGCAGCTGTCAAGTTAATAGTGTTACTAACGGGGTTTCAGAAGCAAACGGAGACTGTCAAGAGGTAATGTCATTTTTTAAATATCAAAATATAAAATAACAGTAAAATTGTATTTAGAAAATGCACAAAGAGTCAGAAGCTACAGAAAGTTCGGAAGCCATGCCTTCAACTGTCTCTAATGGTGAGGTTGTAGATTCAACATCGTCTGACAATTCTGGGAATAAGTCTGAAGTCGAAACATCTGAGGAATGTAATTCTTCGAAAAAAATTGAAGACGAGGAAGAAGACAAAGTTGTATCATCCACTGGTGCGTTTTTTAAAGCATGTGCCTCGCGTTAACTTATTAAATAATTTGTTGCATTTTTAGGGGATAGATTGTCAAAAAAGAAGGCTGCACAGATTGTGTATAAATCGATTCTATCAGGATTCGATTCATCAGATTCAGACGATTCCGATGCCAGTTTTGAAACCGATAACAAAGGATGGAGGTGATTTCCCAAAAAAATCGCGATAAATTCTATTTGTACAACAATTTTAAAACAAATGGCACATTGCAGTACTAAAGGTAGCCTTGCAGACGACGATACAGATGATGAACTTGATGAAAAAGATGAAGGAGAAGATGAAGAAGACGATGAGGAAGAGGATGAAGAGGATGATGAAGAAGAAGATTCTATAAAGGGAAATGAAGAGGTTAGTCTCAGTAATCAGTATAACAAGGTAAACCCAAGTTCAGTTTTGTTTTAAATATAACTATGATTACATTACTTCAAGTCATATTTTTAATTTTATTATTTTGCTTTGCGTGTGAAAAGCCGTGGGTTTGATACTTGACATCTCCGGACAATTTGGGAACTATCCCAGTGGTTAGGGTGTCCAAATTCGTATTTGCTACACTAGTCGTTCTGAGTTTGAATCCTAGCATAGCACAATGCTTTTTAATTGTCAATAATAACATGAAAAAAAATGTTAGAAATTATGAAGGCAGGGTGAATATTCAGAATCTAGATTCACTTTTTTGTAAATGATTCGGATCAAATCTGTGAGTAGAACCATCATTTACAAAAAGAGAAAGAAAAAAACGTTGGTTTGAACGTCTGTGACACCCAATGGGTAGTTAAACCCTCTTCTATGGCAGGAATTACTTATAACTTTTATATATAACTGCAATTTCATTAGCTTAAAGATATATATTTTGCGTTATCTTATTTATAATAAATATAACCACTCTAATGTGCACACACATCCCTGCTTTTTATGTGACTGGGTGAGTTAAAAGATAACTTATTTTCCCCTTCCCCCTCAGTGAATAGAATTTTCATATAATTAATATTAAATGTAATATTTTGGATATTAATTTTTTGTTTTTGTTTTAGCCTGGTATGGATTCTGGATGTACAGCAGTTGTTGCTTTGGTATCAGATGGCAAACTTTATGTGGCCAATGCCGGCGATTCAAGAGCAGTGCTGAGCAGAAACGGAATAGCGATTGACATGAGCATCGATCACAAACCGGAGGATGAACCTGAACTTCAGAGGATTGAAGCTGCCGGGGGCGATGTGACAGGCGACGGCCGTGTCAATGGCGGTCTCAACTTATCTAGAGCGCTGGGTACTAAAATGCTTAATTTTGCTTATGAACTTCTCTTGATAAAATTGTTTCCGATATAGGCGATCATTTATACAAAAGAGCCAAAGAGTTGGATGCGACTCAACAGATGATAACAGCACTCCCAGATGTTAAAGTTGAAGATATTAAAGAAGAAGACGAATTTCTCGTATTGGCCTGCGATGGAATATGGAATTCTATGTCCTCTCAAGAAGTAGTCGATTTTGTCAGACCACTCATGGCGAAAGGAGAAAAACTTTCTTCCATCTGTGAAACGGTAATTTCTTCTTTACTACCAGATTTGGCAATATTTTAATCTGCTGTAATCTGAATCACTACCAGCATCACCAATTTTAAAAATGAATTAATCCATATATGTTTAATAATCATAATTAATTATTTTAATAAATTGAACTTTTTATGTAAGGTCTTGGTTGAGATGAAAAAGTTAGTGTCACGAGCGGGATTCAAACCCACAACATTTGGCTAGTTATGATAGCTCAAGTGGTTAAGCAGTGGTATTTAGTTGAAGGTCCTTTGTTCGAGTCCCGCTCGTGACATTTTTTTCTTCTCAACCAAGACCTTAGATAAAAAGTTTAATTATTTAAAAATGAAGCAAAAATCTTGAAAGTTCGGTACAAAATAAACTCACAAAAATTATTACATTAAAAACATTCCTTTAGTCATTAGTAGCAAAAAAATGCGTTTGCTTGACGACCCCCGACAATGAAAATGAACTGCTGAATAGGATCCAACTCATACAGTACCATTTGAGGGTTAAGAGAGAAAAATTAATTTGAGTTAACTCAGGATAATAAATGAAAAATTGAATTCTTTGAAAATTAGTTATCTACGAATGATAGGAAGGCAGGGTATAAAAAAATATTTTAAAAAACATTAAAATTAAAAACCATAAATAAAAATAATGTGTTTTTATACAGTCATATATTTTTATTCTATTTATTTATAATTGGATTTGGAGAAAACCCCAGTAGATGATTTCATTTTTTGTTCTAGCTTTTTGAGAAATGCCTTGCACCGGACACCGGAGGGGACGGTACAGGGTGTGACAACATGACCTGCGTCCTGGTCCAGTTTCTACCAAATCGAATCAAAATGGACACAAATTCAAACAGCCCTGTAAAAGAAGTTGTACAGAATAACGAAGGGGACAAACCTCAGGAATCATTGAAAAGGACGGCCGACGATTCCTTGGAAGAAGTCCACACAACAGTGACACAATCGACAAAAAAACCCAGAGTAGATACAACTTAAAAAAAAAAGCACACAACACAAACCCATTGCCTAAAAACCCCCTCATTACGTAACTATATGTCTTTCATCTTAGCATGTATATATAGTTTATTGAAAGTAATGAGGACCCAATGTTTTACCACATTTATTCTTTATTCCTATTTTCAGTGTTTATTATTTAAATTTCTTGTTAATATTTATATGACTGTCAACCAAAAGTGATTCACTATTGATTCTTTCAGTTTTTTCTTCCTTCTGAAATAACGAATAACATTTTGTGGAGACAGTAAATGATAACCTTTGTACATACGCTCATATAAATATTTTTTTTCTTTTTAATTTTTTTAGATATATATTTAGATAAAGAAAAAGTTCTGTAAACACGAGCAAAGAATTTACTCGTTCAATGTTCCTATTTTTCTATCCCTAACTTTTTTTAATATATCTTTAATTTAATGTTTTTAATTAAAAAAAAATCAAATGTTTTTTTTATAAAACTAAATTTGGGCAGTCAAAGATGTTCTGAACTGGTTCTGAACATTGTGTTCACCACTCTAGGACTTAAATGTTTTCAATACTGTTTTAAATTATTTCAATGTACAACATTTTCATGGATTCAATTTATTTCTTAATTGTGTGGGAGGGAGAGAAGATCTTGAGAGAGATAAAAAGTTGCCTGAGAAAATTTTAAAATAGGGATGTCTAAATCCAAGAGATCTAAAAATTCCAAATGGGTGAAATAAGATTTTGTTGGATTTTAACCTTATAATTAGACTTTGTATAAATATTGTTGTTTTTAAAATTGTTTCAACAAAAGTCTTAAAATTAAAAGGAAAAAAGCACTACACGTTCAATGAATAGAGAGGCAAGATGTGTTAATTATGTTTCTCAAGACGATTGTGTAATTTATACAAATGTGAATACTTGTACCTGATGATTAATGATATATTTGTACAAAACAGCATCAGTGCAAAACCACTTTTTTTTACAAATATTTTTAAAAACAAAAACAATGGTAGGCTATTTTTAATTGGAAGGATGGCTATTTTTATCTGGTCTGTAGTGAACATCATGTCCTCAGACTTTGTATATTTCTTGTATATCTGTGTACATCAATGTGCCGAATGTTTTCACTGCATATGTTGTTGGTGTGTCGCAAGTACCACATTATTTTTATATTAAAAGCTAACTAAAATAAAATTTATTAATAAAGCCTGTTTGAATTCAATTCACGGAACCATTTTCTTGTTGAACTTACAATGAAAATGTCTGTTTATATTCAGCCTTAAACTAAAGCATGGTAAAATGTGGGAATTGTCAATTTTCCTGATATGCATCTCAAAAAAAAAAAAATTTATACTTCCTTTTGTATTTGTTTGAATTTTTTTATTAAATAAAACACTTAAACAAGTTAATTGAAGCAATTTTGATTTGTAATTAGTTTTCAATAATTATATAAACTTTATTGTACATAAAATATAAACGTTGTATAATATTTAATGAAATGTATATTGAATTATGAATATTATTTTAAACTATTACTGTGAAGTGTTTTTTGAACAGAACATACAGCAATGCATATCAGTATGATGCAGCATTCCGTTTTTAATCTGTTGAGCCTTGTTTTTTAAGATTTCTTCTTGAGATTCGGCTTCTCACCATATTTTTAGCTTGAAGCCCTATCAAATTTAACTCATTTTGGCAGTATATACACTAACTCTTCACATTGATAATGTTTAAAATTTTAATTAGCAGTCCAAAAAAGGAGAAGGTTGGGGACTGACTAGATGGCCAGATTAAGGTTGCTGTCACACTGGAACTGACTGCGTCTGTATTTTGTACGTCTTTAACTTAGGAACAGTAACACTGGAAGTGACAATAAGTGAAGTTTTTCAGTTTGCCAAAAAAATTCAAACTATTTTGGATTTGTTCACTTACTGCAACTACACACAATATTTCTGGCGAACGAGACAGTAGACAAGGGGGGTGGATATTGTTTAAATCGTCCCTTCATTTTCAAGCAAATTCGCACTTTTAGAGGATTTCTGGTCAGATAGGATGCGAGATCTTAGTACACTTTTTTTAAATCTACATATTTATCAATATGTAGCATATAAAACTAAATATTAAATTATTTTCACATGATGCATATTAAAGGTAAAGTTTATTTTTCTTTTCAGATTGGATATGTTAGGCTATCAGCCTACAGTGCTTTAAAGTATGTTTTAATTTTATTATTTGTAGTAAAATTATCTATGCCGATAATGATGATCAAAGAAATATCTTGATAAAGAAGAAAGCACGAATAGTATTTGGGATTAAAATTTGTCATTTATATGTAATATTATTTTTGCGAACACTTACAACCATGATATTTATCCAAATCATACCTCAGCTTAATGGTTCCAATTGTACTCTGCATATTTGAAGAATATTGCAAATTTGAAAAAATGTTTCTTACTTTAAAAAAAAATAAAGTAACAGCATGAGAGGAAAAAAATGAGCCTTAATCTCATTCAGATTTCCACATGGCCCATAGAATTATCTGGAAATAATCAGCATCTTTTTGAGGTTTCCCTAACCATATTATTTGGCGTATTTGAGGGGGAATTGAATGCATATGTGAGGCATATAAGGGTTTTTTGAATTAATATTTATAGGACATTTGAGGGGGGTTTGAGTGCATATATGAGATATCAGGAGTTTTTTTTTAGTGCTTATTGTATAACATATTTGAGGGGGATTGAATGCATATTCGAGGGGTTTTTTTAAGTGCATTTACATGACATGTTTGAGTGCATATTATTTGGCATATTTGAGGGAGTTAAATGTGGTATATTTGATGAGATTTTTGAGTGCATATATAACAGTTGAAGTGGGTTTTGAGTGCATATATAGCATATGGGGGTGGTGTTTGAGTACATATATGGCATATTTGAGGGTTTTTGAGTGTTTCTAATATGACATATTTGAGGAGAGTTTTTGAGTGCATATTACATGGCATATTTGAATGGGGTTTTGTGTGCATGTATGGCATATTTGAGGTTTGTTTAGTGCATGTACAACATGTTTGAGGTTTTTGAGTGCAAATTACACGACATATTTGAGGGGGTTTGAGTGTAATGTGGCATATTTGAGAGGGGTTTTGAGTGAAAATTATATGGCGTTTTTGAGTGCAAATTATATAACATATTTGAAAGGGATTTAAGTACTTATTGTATGGCATATTTGAGAGGTTTTTGAGTGCATGTACGGCATATTTTAGGTTTTTTTATTTTATGTGAGGTGGCATTCTTGTCGGTTTTTTAATGCTAATTATATGGCTTATTTTACTGTATTTAAATCCGGGCTCTAATTATGATGCCTCTAACATTTTGTCATGTACAATTTTTTTTTTTTATGCTTCATGTTATTTATACTGCATTATTTTGACTTCATTATTTTGACTTCATTATTATTTGAGAAAACCAGTGAGTCATAATTATGAAAGGAAACACTTAAATCTTTTGGATATTATCGATTCCTCGACGTGATAATAAGGAAAATTCGATTTTTATGAAATCCGGAATGACCAGGGTATTTACGTTTTACCGCCTACCGGTTATCATCCATTACAAGAATTCGGACCTAATTTAAAAAAAACTAGGTATAAATCTATCACTAATTTTTTAAATAGTTGACGTTTTTATCTTTTAAACAACAAAAACAGACAAGTCTTTCGAAATGGTCGAATTTATAAAAAATGTGTCCGACGTTGAGAGATTTTGCCAGAATCAGGACCAAAACGTGAGCTACTTTTTCACATCAAATTTGCCAGAAATTTGTAAGAAAGAGCCTTGCATATTTGGAATCGACGAAGCAGGAAGAGGTCCTGTTCTTGGTGAGTTGTCATTTCGTATTTTTACTATTGATTGTTCTGTTTTGTTTTTGTGTTTTTTTTAAAGCAAAAGTCCAAATTGGTTAATGTATATGTGTTTAGTTTTTTTGTACGTTATGTATATACAGTTTTAATATTAGAAGTTGAACAGTTCCTATCTTTTCCTAATAACTACTTCCTGCTAACTGACAGGAAAAAACAGACTCGTGTCCATCCAGCAGCTTGCATAGTAAGACAATACTATCATATCTGAGGTTTAAGGATTTTATTATTAAAAATAAGCTGAATATGCTTGGAAAAGCTAGTCTCTCGATTGTGTGAAAAAAATGGATACCCAAACTGCTAAAATCCATAGAAGAATAATTAGAAAATATTTATTATTTATTTAAAAAAAAACAGTAGTTTACAATAGTTAGAGTTGCCTGTTGGAGTTTGGGATTCCTTTTACTAGATCAAATATTACAGTAGTTATAAAAAAAAGAATTTCAATTAACAGTAAAAAAGAAATCCATAAGTAAACATAATAATTTGGATTTATAGATCTGTACATGAGTTGAGCCTATCACTCTGGCAGTCAACTGGCAATTCTATCTTTTGTAATTTACAATAAATTACTGGCTTGCTTTGAGAATCACTCACCCTGGGTGTTGACAGATCGGGGTCAGATCTCAGTTTTATGCATCCAGACTGTGGTTGTGCTCCTGGTGCTGTCAACATCTCGATCAATTCAGCACCCTGCAAGCAGTTCCTAGATCCAAACCCATTCACATGCTTTACTGTGTACTCGATATTCCTCCGATATTACATCTATTATATAAAAAACTTTATTAATGGTCAATGGCCGGAGAATTGCCCCTCAAACTTCGGAGATTAAGACTTGATTTGAACTTTGCAGTGAAAATTCTCTCATGTCCTTCCCATCCTCTAGTGTCCCTTTTTCCAAGTGGAAACTATTCCGTTTGAAAATACTCTACGTTGTCAGCGAAAACATTTTCCATGTAGAGTGGCTGCTCATTTACAATTAATGAATGCTGCGATCCCCCCTCTATAAAATTGGAGTTTCACTTAAACCACCCTGGCTGCTTCCAAAGCCTAATCTATGCTTAGACCTTACTAAATTTTTAAACAGACTCCCCTACATGTATAGTCAAGAATTTTATAAAGCAATGGATATCTTTTCAAATCCAACACAGATGGCACAAAAAATAATGTAGGGACAGGTGTTGCTTTCTTCACTTATGATAATAATGCACAGTATATGTTTACCATACCATGTATATGTAGCAGCTACACTGCTAAGTTTATAGCAATAGCAAAGTGCTTAACTGTATTAGCCCCATCTAGGGAAATAATTGTCATCAGTACTGATTCTTTGCCAGCGCTGATGACACTGAAAAACAACTTTTCTGTGCATCCATTAATATGACATCCTATTTGCCATTGAATCTTTGCAAAATCAAGGAAATAGTGTAGTATTCATGTCGATTCCTGGACACTGCAGAATATTTGGTAATGAGAAGGTGGACCATTTGGCAAAGCAGGCTGTCCTTAATGAAGATAAAATTACAAAACACCAAAATCTGATGTGACAGCTTGGCATAAAAGAAAGTCTTTGCAGCTATGGCAAAAAGAATGGGAAACGACTTCTAACATCAAACTTAGGGACATAAAGGACTGTGTAAAACCTTGGGCCTCATCTCATAGGGGTTAGCCTTTCTAGGCTCAGAATTGGTCATTGTAGATTTATTCATTCTTATCTCATGGCAAAAAAAGATACTCCGCTTTGTGATGTTTCTACAGAAAGGATAACAGTTAAACACATTTTGACAAATTGCAAAAAATATGAAGGAGAAAGACATCGGCTGGAAATACCAATCAACATCAAAGACTCACTTGGTGATGACTGACCAAATAGACAAACTACTAACGTTGTAAATTTTGTTCTTGTGTGATTTTATTGAAAGAAAATTATATTCATCTTTCTTCATATTATTTTGTTCACTTTTTATTTTTTATTTTAATGGATGGTTCAATTTTTTCTCATTTTTTGAAGGTGGTTAAAAATAAGAAAAATCAAACTTTCTTAATTTGCTAATTTTTTATTCCAATGTTAAGAATCGAGTTTAACAGTCCACACAGAAAATAATGAAGCTGATCTGGCGATTTTGCGTGTGGAAACATTTTCCTTTAAAAGTGTTATTGATAATTTATTCAACTTGATTGTTTTTAATTTTTTTTCAATTCAGGGCCGATGGTTTATGGTATTTGCTACTGTCCGAAGTCAAAACAGAATCTGTTGGAAGAATCTGGCTGTGCCGACTCTAAGACACTGACCGAGCAGAAAAGGGAAGAGATTTTCGAAAAGCTTTGTGAAAAAGACGAAGATATTAAATGGGAAGTCAAAGTCATTTCACCGACAGATATTAGCAATTGTATGCTCCGAAGGTACTGATATATTTATTTATGCCCCGATGTTCTCAAATTGCATTTCACCGGTGTTTTACAGGCAAAAATACTCCCTGAACGAAATTTCACATAGTTCGGCCATCGGTCTTCTTCAAAAAGCCATCGATGAAGGTGCAAACATTACTGACGTCTTTGTTGATACTGTTGGCCCTGCAGATAAATACCAGGTTTATTTTTATATGGCAATTTCTAATTCAGTGATTACTAATTACTTCATTTCAGGCCAAACTTCAAGAAATATTTCCTCATTTAAACGTTACAGTCGCTAATAAGGCGGACTCAAAATATCCCATCGTAGGTGCTGCCTCAATTTGTGCCAAAGTCATTAGGGATATTTGTCTCAGGGTCTGGAAATATCCTGAAATCAAAGAAGATGAAAAAATTGTCTGCGGTAGTGGCTACCCAGGAGGTGATACATTTTATATAAATAATAACGAATAGCGATTAAAGTGATATTGTGTTTAAATCCTTTTATTCTTAGATCCTGACACTAAAAAGTTTTTGACAAAATACATGGATCCCGTTTTCGGATTTCCGAGTGTAGTTAGATTCAGCTGGGCGACTGCCAGTAAAATTTTAGAAGAAAGCGCGATAACTGTGGAATGGTATTAATCACTTTATTTATATAAAAACTTTTGCCTTAAAATCAGTGTTTTGTTTCAGGGAAGAGGTGGAAGATGAAAAAACAAAAGGTATTAAGTCTGTTAAGTCATTTTTTTCTAAAGTCGATGATAAAAGTAAAGAAAGGTTCAGGTATTTCAAAGAAAGAGGTTTAACAAATTGTACTGAATTTTGACTTTGTAATTGTAAATTAAATATTTTTTAATAAATACACTGTTTGTAAGTCTATAAAATCTCAAACACTTCATTTTATCAAATATTTAATAACAATTTCAGCTTTTAACACCTTTTCCTAGATTGTTTGCTGTCCATTAGCTGGCTGCTGTATAATTAAAATCAAGTTTGTACAAAAATGCCCTATCATTACAGATCACTTACGAGCATTTATATGCATAATCATAGTTGAAATAGATTTTTAATAATCATCTTTGGGGTTTGTGAACAAGCTCTACCTAAATCCTTTTAAAATCAACTTTTTTTTTTATAATATGATTTAATACTTACTACTACTAATTGTTCAGAAATCGTAAACAAATACATTTAGGATGTGGAAAAGTGAATTTATACAATGCAAACTATATTTTTTATATTCAATCAAAGTATTTCTGTATTTGTTAAATGTCCACAATGTTTGTAAATCCCAGGCCCTGAAGATGATCTCAATAAAGATTGAAACGTGGCATGATAAAAAAAATGTTTTCTGAAACCTACATCACACCAGACCGCTTCTCACAATTTCTGAATAATTATCGATTAACGGTCACTAATCACCACACACTTACTACTACTAAATATTCATTATTCTTTTGAAGTTATTAGACAATAAATTATGTAAAGAGGACCACTTCCATGTTATAAATACATGCCAGTTGAAACCCTAAGAAAGCAACTAATTCAATCTACCCATTTAAATCAATGGCAGAGATTGGAATCAAGACTTACAGATTGGTGGCAGCAGTGTTTTACAAACCGTTACTAATTGATGGTAGTAGTGTTAAATCCTTACTATTTTTAATTGATGGCAGCAATGTTAAACCCCTCCTTAAAGGGACACCAGTGTTTTACAAACCCTTACTAATTGGCGACAGCAGTGTTTTACAAATCCTTACTAATTGGGACAGCAGTGTTTTACAAACCCTTACTAACGTGTGGCAGCAGTGTTTACAAGCCCTTACTAATTGACAGCTGCAGTGTTTCTATAAGCGTTTGCTACTAGTGGCAGCAGTGTTAAATCCTTATTAATTGATGACAGCAGTGTTAAACCCCTACCAATTGAGGACAGTAGTGTTTTACAAACCCTTACTAATTAGCGACAGCTGTTTTACAAACCTTGCTAATTGGTGACAGCTGTATATTACAAGCCCTTACTAATTGGCAGGAGCAGTGTTAATTCCTTACTAATTGGTGGCAAAAAATCTTTACTAACATTTAAACTGTGATGCCATGCTTGCCCACAGGAGTGTTTTGGGATGTATAATGTAACTGTAAAAGAAATTCAACCACTGTTCCTGGGCGTACTAATAGTTCTTTCTAGTTTTTAGTTAATCTTCTAGATGAACTAAGAGTCACAGGTATGCTATAAGCACAGAACGATAGTTGTTAAAGGGCGCAATATACTGCACACCCCGACCAATACTCAATACAACTACAAACCCTTACTAAAGTGTGGCAGCAGTGTTTTATAATGCCTTACTAATTGGTGACAGCAGTGTTTTAACTCTTACTAATTGGTGGCAGCACTGCCAGAAGAATTTAGTTAAATTTGTAGTTGCTATTATTATTAGAAAATATATTATTATATACCCAAATATATCAAAAACCTCTTTACATTTGTAAGACACTTTGTCAGGAATCAGGTCTTGTTTTAATTGAATTAAAATAAAGTCATTTAAGAAAGAGAAAATCTAGACAAAACACCCATATTTACATAATAATTTGTTTACTTTTCATAGTAAATAAGTTTTTTGGTACATTTTCGACCAGTTTATTGTTTAATTTACATTTGAAGTAAATAAGCAAAAAGGGATTAGTTAAAGGCTAAAAAAATTGAATTTGTAGATGAAAATGTGTTGTCAATAGAAAGGTTTGGGCATTATAAATCAATTTTTTTTACTATCCACGAAGGGCAACTCTTATGTAGGTAGGAGCAGGAAACTGAGAAAAAAAGACAATATTTTCTTACAACTTTTAAATGATATACATACAAAACAATAACAATATAATTACAAAATGTTATTTTAAGGTATAACAAACATCGATTTATAAAATGTGGATAAATCAAAAGAATTAAATACAAAATTATTCAGTATAAAAATTCTTGTTACCTCCGTAAGGGAACAGATTTGTTGTAGCAGTCTCAAAAAAATATAATACTTAAGAAATAAAAGCTTTTTTTCTTTTCTTTAGCCATTATCATCCCGTTTAATTTATATTATGTACACAGGGATTATACAAATTATCTACATATAATATTTTACAAAGTTATATGTGCGATCACTCAACATTTTTGTTTGTAATTAAGCTTTTTTTTAAATATTTTAAATGAAGTGACAGTGAATTAAGAAAATGTAATTTCAGAGTTTAAAAAAATCCTTTTCAAATAAAACGATGCTAGTAAAATACAGTCCGATACATTATAATTAAAGGCAAATTGACTAGTTGTGAGCGGCAGATCTATTGCACAAGAAAAGTTCCCTTTAAAACAATAACATTATACAATCCATCTTTTCCAAGTAAAAAAATAACAATAAAATTAAATGTAATGAAATAGTCACATTTGATTGGTGTTAGTAATGGATTCTTATATCATAAAATAGTTGATTAACAAATAAGTGCTCAAAAAAAAGCTTTCAACAATTTTCCTCATCCTTAAAAAAGAAGAAAAAAATTAAAAGAACGATGTTAAGAACGTTGTTTAATTAAATGGTTAGTTCTAAAATATTCACCATTGTAGTAGAATCATCTAAAAAAATGGCTTTCATGCATTCCAAAGTGCAAGGAATATCGTTCAAGGCTAAAGGAGCGGTTTCTCGTTCGTTGCGTTCATCCCTCAACATTTTCCATCTGTCTATTAGTTCTATAAAAAAAAATTTTTTTAGTTTAACTAACTGCCATTTTGAAACTGAAAAAGGGATTTTTTAAACATGTGAAGGTATGGATTTATTATCTTGAGATCTCCTGTGGTCTGTAGGGAGATGAACTTGTAATTTGATCCTTACCTATCATGTCACTGGGTTGTTCCTCAGACACGCTAAAGATGGCAAATGCTGCAACCCATCTGAGATAGGTAGTCCAAGATACTCGGTAATCAAATCATCAATAATCTTTATCTAATTTTCTACTACTGCAGCTAAATAACTCAAAACTCTATTTGTATATCGGCTAGAACATACATAGTGAAACTTCCCTTAATGGACACCTCTAAAAAGCTGATATCTCCCTTAAACAGACAAATTCTGATTCTCTGGTGTCATCCCATTAATTTTTTACATGTTAAAATCTGTAAAGTGACTACTCCCAATAGCGAACATGGACAGCTTTCATGTCTATAGTCTTTAAAACTCTCAAAAGTGGACAACAGCCTCCCGAAAATCAATGTTTTCTGAGTTTTGTTCTAAGTATTTTGTTTGCCTAATAATATCGTACTTTGTGTCTAATTCCTGGAATTTTATTAAGCCACATTGCAAACATGATTATGTACTTCTTCAATGTGACCTAAACCATGATATCAACCCCCCCTGCAGTGCATTTGACCTTTTAAAAAATTAATATAATAAAGTGAGTGGATGTGAAATAGAAAAAAAGGAATTTTTAAATAAATTACATACATTTTTACAAACAAGGAAATGACCAATCCAATAGATTTTTTCTAAAATGTCTGGCTCAGACATACACCAGGACCTATTTGAATGGTTTTGCTGGGTTCAGCAGGCTAGATAGCATCTGGTTTGCTTATCCAAGAAAAAGCCTTAAAAGTTGCAAAACATTTTGTGCAAATTTTAAATAATCTTCAAGTTTTTTAGTTAGAGTTACAAATTTAGAATACTAAAATAAAATATAATAAAACTTCTTTTAAAACTATTAGTGAAGAAGTAGCGACAGTAGATACTGAGATTGAACAAAACTTGATGGAAAAACTTAAAAGACTACACCAATTTTGATCACAAAAGCATTTTTAATTGCGAAGAGACAGACTGATTTTAAGGATGAAACTATGCAGTTAAAAAATAAGCATTGTCAGGTATGAAAAGTTTCAAAGGAACATTTAACTTTGATCTTAATTCAGATCAAAGTTGAGGAAAATCACCCAAACAGGCACAAAATGCTAGCATGAAAAAAGCACACACACCAAATATACAAGGACTAAAACATAGGCACAAATGCATACATAAAAACAAGAAATTAACTGGGGTTAAACCGATATTAACTGTACCACATTTATTGAAAAAAGTGACAAAACATCAACAATGGAAATGGAAAAAATTTCAAATGCACGGAAAATAAAATGCAAGATAATTTTGGGACAATGACAGAAAATTGTGCTATACAATTCACCTCACACAAAACCATCAACATGGATAACAAACCACAAAAATGACAAATTTAAAATTTGATAGCTACTAATATTTTTTTTGCTCTGCCTCTTTTTTTTTTTTTTGGATACCAGGGACTGGAGGAGTTCCCTCCTGAGCACTGCAGCTGAGCTGTACAGCTTATTGTACTTCATCCCTGGCTCCATATTTTGGGGGAGGGCTCGCAACACAAATGTGAACTTGAGCCCCCGTTGTACAGGTGTTCTTCCATCGAAGAAACTCATTTTTGAAGGGGGTTGGGACCAAATTCAGGGTGGCTGAGATCTGATCCCGCCCCTTCCATTGATGAGTGCCCTGTCAATTTCTTTCAATTGCGGCCACCGGTCCCTTTAGACATCAGAAAAGTTGACGATGGGGATCAAACCCACAACCGCGGGATCTACTAGCCAAGAGTCTGACACCCTTAACCACTCGGCTACCGCGGCCCCCTCTGCCTATCCTCACTAGAATGGTTCGCAATCCAGAACAAAATCACTGGTAATGACTAAATTACAGGTTTATCATCCCAGGAAGAAATATCACTAGTTTATAATTGCCCATGATGGAAAAATGGACATATTGACAAATTAGAAATATATTTATTTACAAAACACATCCAACCCGAATAAATTTTTGATCAAATATGCACATAATGATCTTTTATCCATTACACTTCACAACAGTGGTAAACAAATTGATAACTGCAATAATCAACTGGAACAAAAACTGAAAAACCAAGGAACTAATTCAAAAAATATTTTATATTTACCCGAATAATTAATAACATTGTCCAGCTCGCCAAGTTGGTCGTAAGCATGCAGTAGACCTCTGTAATCATATTCTAAGCCAGAATAGCTCTCAGTGAATAATTTCAGGCCTGCAGTTAACAAATGTAAATAAAAATAAGAGAACCATTAATTTTATTCATATATTGTAAGTGAATCAATGTTTGAATATACTCACTTATATTTATCGATCTGATATAAAGAGCCTCAGCTTTTCTATGCTCCTTCATGTGGTAATTGTACAAACTGGCCAAGTGTCCGAGGCTAAGTCCGACTTCATAATCATCCTGGCCCAAAAGCTTCTCTTTGAGCTGAATTGCTTTCATATGCATTGCTTCTGCCTCCTAAGAATAAAAAAAAGGGTAAAAATATTTCTAGTGTTTCTTTCAAAATGTTTACGTCACCTTGTATTTTTTCATCGTTTGGTACAGACGACCAAGATTGCCATAATGCTTTGCAGTCTGTACGTTATTTTCTCCAAAACAAGCAAGTGATACACGCAACGCATTCTTATGAAGTTTTTCAGCTTCGCATAAAAGCTTATCTGTAAGAATGACCTTATATGATAAAGTACCTAGAATATGTTTAAAGAGAAAATAAATAAGTACATACGTGTGCCAGGCATGGTGGAGATATTACTTAAAGCAATTTCTTCAAGGATAAGTGCTTTCACTCTTATTGCAGAAGCGATCATTAAATGATTTGGTGGTAAAAGTGCTGTCATCAGTGCAATTGATTGATCTGCATGATACCTTGGATAAAAAAATTTTAAGTTAAAATTTATTTTCAAGATTTAGAAAAAAAATATTTTTAAATACTTTGCAGAATTAAAATTGCCTGAACAGTATTCATGGACATATAGCGCATAAGCAAGTTCTTCATGGGCTATCGCTACTTGAAGATTACGAGGTCCAAATATTTCCTCCTTTAAACTTAACGCTTTCTAAAAATCAATTTAAATTGGACAATTTCGTTTAAAATTAATTTTCAAACTGAAACAAACCTCATAAACCGTTACGCTGTCTTTCATTGCATCTGAGTTGAGTAAATAAAAACCATAATCTAAAAGCGTCTCTGCGTATTTGGGATGTTCCTTTCCGAAAACTTTGGCAGCAAAATAAACCGCCATTCTAATAAGGCTTTCTGCCTTACTTATTCTTCTTTTGACTACGCAGGACTTTGCAGCTTGTGAAAGAGCTTCCACCACCATCCTCGAGTTAGAATTATGATTGAGTTCTTGTATAGATCTAACACTCCACATGTAAGCCTAAAATATTAATTTTAATTTGGAGGTTAATCAAAGTTAAATGGTTTTTATTAACCTGGCATGTATACCTCATCAAACAGACTCATACTGAACGAGTAAATAGAAAATTGAGTGTAAATTCCAGCTAGGCACATTTTCTCATTTGTGCGTTTCAATTTTGAAATTATTTCTTCTGCTAGAAGTTTAGTCTTGGTCGCCTTGTCACACAAAGAGTAGATGATTTGTGCATGGAGAAGCCTGAGAAGTATATACTACATTTAAAAACACACCCCAAAAAATAATCCAATTAAAAAAATTAATATTACTTATGACAACAATCTAGACTTCTCATTAAAGAGGACGGATTCTCAGGAACAGCAAGGCAAACCTCTTGGCACGCTTCTAGAACTTCACAACTTTCGTGATACCAGCTGGCATCGCTTAAAAAGCCACCTGAAATTTGTTTGATTTAGGAAAATATCCTTTCTTTTAATCAGCATTATTTAAAATTGTTAAATTACCCAATTTAAGCCCCTGGTCTATAATAGAGAATGCTACATTTTCGTTCGAATCTTCAAGTTTGAAATATTCACATCTCAACTTGTAACTTCCGATCAAACCTTTTGCAATCCCTGTTTCATGCTCCATCAAAGCCTGAAGAACAATTAAAAACAAAACTTTGTGTATCAGTATCGAACAAATTTAAAATGAAAAATGGTTTCATTTCAATTTTAAAAAGCAATCATTTCAATAAATATGGCTTTATTTAATAAAATCTACACTCACACTATTTTGAGAGTAATTAATTAATAAATAAAACATTAAATTTTTTTCCTTGGCGTCAGCATGGCAGTTGGTACTTGGTTCCCTGGTAGATATTCTTGGACTGTTTTTTCAATAAAAAAATTTTTTTTTACTGAACATAGTACTGATAGTTTGGTATCCCTAGTTTGTGTTGAGAATGAAAGCATTTATTGGTGTGAATGTGTAGTGAGTGAATAGTATATAAATAAGAAAGAATGTATTTGAGTGAGTGTGAATGGGAACTGATTGTGTTGGGGGCTGAAATGACCTGTTGATAGCCCCTGGTGCCCACCTCGGTGCCGGACAGATAAGACCGAGGTCTGACCCCCAGATTGCTAAAACCCAGGGTGGGTGATTCTCAGTGCCTGCCTGTATTTTATTGTAAATTAGACAAAAATTGTTATTGCCGGCGAGCTGTAAGAAGTGATAGACTTAACTCTGTACATACATGAATGCATATTGTTAGAAGAAAGAGAAACAAGTGAGCCGAGGAATGGAAGAACTATCATTCTAACTCAAGGCTTCATTGCAAATAATACCTTCTTTTGATTTTCATTGCGTCAATATACTTTTTCCTGTTCAAATTGTGTCTTTCCTCTATTTTCTTACGATATAGATGTGCGTGCAGATTTCAGCTTATATAAATCACAAATCAGTAAAACTAAATTTCCAAATATTGTTCATTATAAATTAAACTTTCGAATTATTGAAATTTTCAAGTATGTTGCTTATTCATGAATCTTACAAGTTTCATTGAATGGAAACATTTCCAAATATTGTTGATTATAACCAAAATTTAAGAATGACTGAAATTTGAGAGTATCCTGATTATTCATGAATCTCCCAAGTAGAATTGTGGAAATAAAATTTCCAAATATTGTTGAAATTTTCAAGTATTGTTAAGTTTAAATGAATCTGTGAAAAACAAGGATAAGTTGGTAGTACTTTTAGGATAGGGATAGGGATAAAAGAAGCGGCCACAAGGCCTACTGCACCTCGACCTGAATAGATCTATTGTACTCCCCTGTTTTTTATAACTCACTGGCCAGCTTCAGATTGTTAATCAGCCTCCATAGCTTTGCCAGCAGCTCCTTAGTTTAGCATCTTGCTTGTAGTTTTTCTTGTCCTAGATGAAGGAACCTGCACCTACATAGACCTTCACAGGAACACAGAATGTGTTCAGTGGTCTCCTACTCTTCCTGGCAGTATCTGCACAGTGTACTGTCTATACTACTATAGACTATAGAATCTACTGTCTATACTACTATCCGGTGCATCTGCCTTTTAAGTGGCAGTGCCCAGTGAGGAGTCCAACCAGAATCCTGTTTGATTGGCCTTCCAGTAATTCTTGTGTAAGTTTTGCAGATGGTCCTACTTTGAATCTCTTTGCATGCCTCATACCTGTGGTATTGTTCCACCAGGTTTTGGACTCATTAAGGATCCATTTTAAGATGTTTTGTGGCATGGTGCTATGCCACAGTAGGAGTCAGGACCCCCTTTTTGGCCAATATGTCAACCCTTTCATTGCCTCTATGCCCCGAGCGCCCGGGAGGTAGTACCTTTGAAGACTATTCTTTAAAATATTTAGTTTTCCAATTTATACAATTATACATTGCAAAAAATACATAAAATAATCAGCAACAACTACCATTTCCAGGCTAATGCTAATTTAGCTTTCTTTTTCTAGATCCTGGATCATGTTTATCAATTTTAAACCATAAAGCATAAAAATTTTGTTGATCATGTAATGCAAACATTGAAACACTATGAATTGTTAATATGAAAAAACTAATACATAATAGTTTCCTTGATAGCCAAGAAGTTTAACTTGATAAACAATACTCCATTCTTAAAATGAATTCACAAGCTCATTTTCAAACTCAATAAAAATTCTTTTATGGTTTAACAATAATAGAACAAGAGTGATATATGTTAAATTGATTGAAACAGTACAAGAGGAAAAAAATCAGAAACTTATCTGGCGTATATTTAATAAGATTATTTCCTTAATCGGT
Source organism: Cimex lectularius (assembly GCF_000648675.2). Taxonomy (NCBI): domain Eukaryota; kingdom Metazoa; phylum Arthropoda; class Insecta; order Hemiptera; family Cimicidae; genus Cimex; species Cimex lectularius. Next base: position 973,633 of record NW_019392716.1, on the reverse strand, counting down.
TGTTTATCTTTTGATATCGATTATCTCAAAATTAGAATTGAGCAAATTTAAATACATATTGTACATTGTTTATAATTTGTACACAGATAAGATCACTGTGATCAATCGACTAGAAATGTGAAAGTGGAAATCCTGATAGTCTTAGAAAGAGGGTGAAAAGGTCCATTGTATACATTTGAGAATTCTTTTCAAAGTATAATTTCAAACCATTCAAAAGAAACGAATTGAATTGTAAATTGACTACACCGGGGTTAATATTCAGGAAGTAATAACTTGTTTACGTTTCATTCTTACTAGCTGTTGAATTTAATTTGACACAGACCAGATTGTATTTTTACACTTTTCTTAGGTTCATACTTTTCAAAATTTCACAAATTAAAATTTAAACCAAAACATCTTTTTTGTTAATAGAAAATAAAACATTTTAGACAATTTACCTGAAAACATTTGATGAGCATAACCCTGTTTTTGGTCAGCTTCAACATTTTGGAGAAGGTGGTCAGGTCTCGTAATTCGATGCAGAGAGTGTAAATTCTTCCTTGTTTATACAACTGGAAATGAGAAAGATATTTTAATATGTTCAAAAATAAACACTTGAAAAGACAAATTTTAAAGAAATTTAAGAAAACTTCAGAATATTAAATTTTATGTAAAAGATTGGCAGTGGAAAACTTAAATATTTAGCTGTAACAGTTTATAAAAATTTCCATTATAAATTTGATAAACTGTTATCATATACATTGAACAGAAATTTTCAAGAATTACAAAAAAAACTTGTTTATACGTTTTTTTCTACCAATTTCAATAAATCACTATTTGTAATCAGTAGATGATTTCATGATTTTCATAGCGTTACAGAAAAATACAAATCCTTGATATAGATAAAAACTGTGTATAATAAAATGAAAAAAAAAACAAAAAAAAGTTTCAGTCTATTTTATTTAGTGATTCACTGTAATGCTGACAAGTATAGAATTTCTAAATACTAGGCTCATTCAAAACTTTTTTTATTGCCTAGAAAATATTTCTACTAATGAGCAGGGGTGAAAAGCCTAGAGGAGATAAACAACAAAACAAATTTTGTGCAACTGCCTTGCAATACTTAGGAAAGGCATTCCTGTGCAATATATACCTAGATGTCATACCCCATAGAAGAATTCTATACTTTATTAAAGAAATGTAAATCTTTAATAAAAATGTGCTAAAGGAGGAAAACCCTACAATTAAATAAAGAGAAAAAAATGAGAAAAGCATTTTTTTTAATTATTATTTTTTATTAACAGGCATTCACATGGATTTATCGCTTCCGGCTACATTGAAGAAAGTTCAGAACTGAATTTGAAAATTTATATGCATGTGTGGACACCCAGCTCCAAGGCTGTGTTAGCAAGTCCTACTGTCATTAAAGTCAATGCACTCTGGGAACATAGTATTTCTACTACAATCTTAAGCAGGGAACAGTCAGAAAAATCGCTAAAGCCCACCAACACAAGGCCAAGTCAATGTCCCACCTGTACTCTAAACTTATTTTAAAAAAAAACACAATGAGAAATACAAAAACACAACTCTTCAATGTATGACAATCATAGCAGTCAATTGATCTATGCACTAACACACAGCTCTCCACAGTTCTGAAAAAAACAGTCAGTAAAAAGACTTCACCTAAAGAAAAATACCGTACAATCCGAACTACCCTTGCAGTTTTGAAATTGATATATGATAGAATAGAATAGAAATTATATATTTCAAAACTCTATATTTGCGTTCTACACAAATTAAACACTAAATTGAAATAAATATATCAAAACCTGTACAGAACCACCTGCTTTAGTAAGTAAAAACTTGTATTTGTTAGCAGGAGGTTCAGAACATTATAAATTACAAAATACACCTGCACATAGGAAAAAAAAGTGTGGTGTTAAGTGACCGTTAATTAATAATTATTTGGAGATCGTGAGATGCGGTTATACACTTGATAAAATTCATTTTTGTTGGGAGTGGATTTGACAAAAACTTATTGACAAACCAACACAAAGTATTTTTCAACTGAAGTGGAGATTAGAGACATAAAAACAAATCCAAATTAAATTAAGGAAAATCTGCACAAAATGAATTTACATTTTTTTACTTCATTTATTTTTATCTACAACTGAATTATATACAACCAGCAGATTGGATTTCAATTTATGATTGTGGCATTATGGGCGTTCTAGAGAAAGCTACCCATTGGCAGCCGCTCTGGAATAATAAAATAATATTTATCATTTAAGAGGTATCTTATCCATATTCTTTTTCATCACTTACATGATAATTGTGGGGAATGGAGTTATCGAATTTGAGTGTGTGATTTTGTAATTTACTACGATAACGTCTGTAATATGTTTTGATGGATGAAAAAACTACCGGCATGTGAAGATCTCTGTGACTTTACCTAAAGAAAATTATTGTACGTGCAACCCGAACAAACGGTTTTGAAATTTTGTATGCCAACTGAAGCAATACACCTCTAGAAAAAAGATCAATGTCAGTCCCCCATATGGATGACCAGGCCAGCAAAATCAAATGTCAATTTTGACCTATTTTTGGGTTTCTAAATAGCACACTCATGAACATTACCTTGTTTAAATTATAAATAAAGGATCAGAAATGTTCCTCACCTCACAGACCCAAAAAGAAAATCTCAAAATATATCATGTATTGCAATTAATATGGTCAATTATGGCCACTAAACAAATATATATTATGTATGTTTGACAAAATTCTATCTTTGTCGAAAATGAATTTAATAAAGATTCATAGAAAACTGTAGTTTATAATCATATGAAGTGCATAATGAATATTGAAAAGGGCAAGAATTAGATATAAAAATTTAAAAAATAAAATAACAATAATTCAGCACTTTGAGGATCATACTGACTGATGAGGACCTAAAAAAATATAATTCAATCCCACCTACGCCTAAGTTTATGAAATTTTATGCGCCGATTTAAGCTATACACCGCAGACATCAATCTCCATGTGGATATCCAGACCAGCAAAACTGTTTCAATTTTGACATTTTTTCAATGTTTGTAAGTAGTGCGGTGACGAGATGCGCCTTGTAAAATTTGAAAAAGAGGATCGGAAATGACCAAACTACAGGTACCAGACAGACCACAAGATGAAATCGCAAACAAAACTTTTTTTTAGCAGATGTGATAAACATTGATATTGAACATAAATCACAAAGAATCATTCCGTTGAATTGAGTTGACGGGGTAAAAACTGCATTTTTTTTTTCAAAATGAAATCAAAATTGACAGCATGTAAATATTTAATATTATGTAAGTTAAAAACAGTTGCAGGATTAAGAAGAAAAGTTATGTTAGAACGATTCTTTATGTAACTTATTTGTGTAAAAACATTTTGGAATATTGTTTAGAAGAAAAAGTTACAAAACAATGTTGACTAATAAGTAAACAATGAGTAGACCTTTTGTAAAGTTTTTTTCTTTTTCTTTTAAGTTGTATAGTGTATGTCTTTGAATTTGTTTAAATATGAGATTTAGTTTGATTTTTTAAAATGTTAATAATTGATTTACCGTAATGCAAATGTCGAAGAGGACCGTTTCGGGGATCAAGCGTAGATCCTGTTTAAAATACTTGTAAAAATCGCAAACGGTCGCCACTGTCATGTCATAAAGGGAGAACGGGGTGGCAGGCATTTTTGCAAATGTGAATTATCCGCCAGTGGATTGAAAATGCGAATTATCCGAGGGGAAGAAGAAGAAAAACGCCTTTATTTTTACGGGGCGGCCGGCTCGGACGAACAGCGATTAAGAAAGAAAAAAACTCCCGAGACTGGAATCAAGTTTCACATCTGACGTCTGAACGGGCGGAAGAGGAGCGGAGGATGAAATCCGTCTTGAGGCTGAAGGAAGCGAAACGGCCCGAGCATGTCAGCCAGACTGGTTGAAATTCGGCCTCGCCCGTTTTCCCAGCAGGCGCGGCTACAAAGACGTTCTCGGCATCCGACGATCTGGAGGAGACAATTGGCCTACGGGCTATGAAATGGCCCACAGCCACAGAGAACGACCAGTTACACTCCTAATCAACAAGCAATAAAAAGACGAGGTTATGTCGGATTATCGAACCCCCCCTTTTCAAGTTCGATTCCCTTTCGGACGATTATCGATGCCCTAGGATTTAATTTAATTTAAATAAAATAAAAACCCTACGGAAAATCTTCAAAGTTCAATCCCTTTCAAAACATTTCATGTCTGCCACAATGAAGAGTTCATACAAAAATGAGAATAATTTGTTTAAAATTTGACGCTCTAGACTAAAGAAAACATATTTGTCATATTGACAAGGAGCGGGAGTTTTAAAATTCTTTAGACACTTCAAATTCGTATTTTTATTTACAGAAATTGTACCTGCTGAAAGATACTTTTCCAATGCTTTCAGTATGGGCAAACATGACATTTAAATTTATTTGATTTTTCGTCTTCTAGATTTTTTCTCATTTTTAGACTTTCGAATACCTGATCAATTTTTTTCTGTACATTCCCTAACATTTCTTTTATAGTTTAGGGGATTTTGGGGTAATGAACCCACCGCAGACAAATGGGAGGGGGTGCAAGTATGTGTAATAAATTTAATTTATTACCACAAAGGCATGGTGGTATAGATTTTTCCATGAGGTACTTGTGAGTCGTATTTGTGTGCCCTATTCGTAATCAACATAATACGACCTCATCATGCCTAGAAGTTTGAAAGGATGTCCAAGGTTTAACATCTATTTTATATGTCTTAATTTGTTGGAAGTAGTTTGTTTCCACTGATTTTCCCAATTTTCAATTAATCTAAGTTTGAAAGCAGTCTCTATATCTTCAGGATTTATATATAGCTCATTTCCCTTAATCCTGACATGACTTGGAATCCAAATGAAGGAAACAGAAGAGCTGTTCAGAGAAAATTTTTCCAAATTTTCTGAACTAATTGATTTTTTGGAGTATGGTTTCTGAATTGCTTGAAGTGCTCTATAAGAATCTGAAAATATAATTATTTTATGATGACTGATAGAAAGATAATCAAAACCATTTAAAAAGGCAAATATTTCTGCATTATATGAACTGAAAATTGAGGGTAAACGAAAAATAGAAGGGCCACACTCAATTACATAAGAACAATCTACCATATGTGATTTTATGGGACCATCAGTGTATTTGATTGAGGCATCATCATTAAATCGGTGTAGTTCAAGGAATTTTTGTTTGAACTTTACAGGGTTTGTTTCCTGTTTGCGAGTATTTGTAAGAGAAAAATCAAATTTAACTTCTGGAAGTAGCCAGGGAAGGGTTGGGGCTGGGTTATTTTTTGGGTTTGATCTGAATCTATATTTCATTGTGAAAAGATATTTATGTACCTGATATATAAATGGTGTAGGCAATTTAGGGTGGTTTTCATAGAATAATTTAATATTAGGATCAGTTTTTATTTAAGTAGGTGTTCTGGGATTGCCCTAACATAAAAGGACACAACTTGCTTCTGAATCCTTCTATTTAAGACAGGTTCCCCAGCTTCGGTGTATAAGGATTATAGGGCTGGATCTAAATGAGCCGGTAAAATCTTTTTTTTTTTTGTACAAGCCCAAGATATGCGAAATCAAATTCATTAGGGAAGTACACTTCGGTCTTTCAAGCAGAAATACATACCATCAACGCTTGTGCCCTACAAAATCTTAAAAGAGGTTACACTGGCAAAAAAATCCTCATAAGATCTGATAACCAACAGCTATTATTAGCATGTCAAAAAATCACATCAAAATTAGTCAGTGAATGCAACCAAAATATCCAAAACCTGGGGAAACACAACAACCTGATGATATACAAAGGAATTTCGGTTAATGGGAGGATCTGCGAGACTATACATAGGCCCTATACTTGGGATAACAAAACCAAATACAGAATCCTTCATCACAGAATGGATCCAAATAAAACAAAGTAGAAATGGATAAACTCTAGGGGCCCTAGACATAGTAAACTTATGATGAAATAACCCTCACCAAGACTGGCAAACTCACTGCTGCAGTCGGAGATGGCTAGACTCAGAGGAGTGATAGAACCATTAAACGGTCACTGGTATCTGAGAAAACACAACATGGGCATTTATAACGATGATCCCATCTGCAGATTATGCAATGAGGAGGAGGAAACAGCCACCCATATCATCTTTGAATGCGAAGCAATGGCTCAATGGAGATTTAACCTAGCAAACAGGAAAAACCTAGGGAATGAAATTGTAGCAGCAACAGTCAATGACCTAATACTTCTGAGAAGAAGGGTAGAGTTGATTGCACTGAATTAGGGTATTAGGAAGGTACAGTAAGCCCAAAGGCTGAAGTGCATGGGGAGTACAAACCCCGCTTCCTAGTTTCATCATCAAAATTAATATCCTCTTATTTGTCAGGACGTAAACAAGTCAAACTACTTAGTTAATTAATGAAATGCCCCGATCTTCCTTAAGTATGGCGTTAAGGTGCAATTTTAGGACCCTTGTTGTTTTAAAATTTTTTTAACAACTTCCCTTCTTGTTTAAATTACTCCAAATTTCACTTATATGCTGATGATACCCAAATCTATACAATGTCCCCCTCATTTAACCCCTGCTTCTGTTCAACTCATTAACAAAGAAGTTTCTAGTGATTTGTTTTTTTAAAGAAAAAAAATTGATATGTTGATAGAAAAAGTTAGTATCGCCACTTGAGCCTTGGGTTCGAAACCCGCTTATGACACTAACTTTTTTCATTTCAACCAAGATGCTAGATAAAAAGAATAATTTATTGAAATAATCAATATGGTCAATTATGACTGCTGAACATGTATGGATTAATTTACCCAAAATAAGCTATGTAAACAATGAAGAAAATATTCAATTCAGTACAGAGAATTTCCTCCTCTTGTATTGATCACCGCTTGTATTTGACATGGCATCGATTTTATGAGGTTTTGAATTTAGTGCTGTGGAATATTTTCTACTCCTCCAGCAGCTCCATTCTTAATTCGTACAAATTCTCTGGCATCACTGGGCGACTTTTTACCCTCTTAGATAACTTGTCCCAAAAGTGTTTGATAGGGTTTAAACCGGGACTACATGCTGGCCACTCCAAATATTGAATTGAAGCCCATTACAAGTAGTCACCAATGGTCCTAGCTGTGTGGGGCCTTGCATTGTCATGCATATAAATAAAACCAATTGGTAGCATACAAAGAACTTCTTCTGTGAGCACATCTTGAATCTATCATGCAGCTGTTGGGAACCATCGATAAATGCCAAGTTTGTGTGACGTTTTACAGAAATGCCTGTCCAAACCGTAACACCACCTCATCCATAGTTTTTCAGGAGTGGAAATGTTGCAGGGATATACAACTCTCCTGTCCTTCTACAAACCCTCTCTCGACCTTCAGAGGACCTCAAACAAAACCTTGACTCATCCAAAAAAAGGGTTTTTATATGATCTTGCTCAGACCTAGTTGATGTGATTTCTTATGAAACTAACCAAGCCATTCTGTGCCTTGTCAGAAGTTCTGGATCAGTGACAGGCCTTCTTGCACGTAATCCATCTTCTGAAAGTCTTTGCCCTACATTGCATGAATTGACATTAACATTTCTAACTTGTTGAAGGTTTTGCTTGATCTCAACAGAGGTAGAATGTTGATGCACAGTGCAAATTCTCTGGCATCACTGGGCGACTTTTTACCCTCTTTGATAACTCGCCCCAAAAGTGTTTGATAGGGTTTAAGCCGGGACTACATGCTGGCCACTCCAAATATTGAATTAAAGCCCATTACAAGTAGTCACCACCGGTCCTAGGTGTGAGGGGCCTTGCATTGTCAATTGAAACAATAAAATACAATTGAAATGATAAAATGAGATATGACACAATGCTGGTCTGATCCATGCCTTTTTGAACTACCAGTATTTTTGTAGTGATGGAAAACCCTTCGGGTGGTTGTTCTGGGAATGTTAAGCAAAAGCTTGACTTCTTCCATATTCCAACAATGCTATGATTTTAGCTGTGTCACTTAAAACCATCACTCAAACAAATTTGAAACTTAAAAATGGTACAACTTAAAAAAAAATCAAACCATCAGAAGGTTAGAAAGAAGCTTTACAGAAAACCCAACAAAGAAGAGATTGACTATTCAAAGATTTATTTACCAAATCCAAGTGTAAACACAGAGATTTTATCTGTGTTTTATTTACCTCTAATCCTTTAAAACGGACCAAATATTGTTGTAAGATAATCAATGAAGGATTGTCCAAGAGATACTTTAACATATTAAGATATAAGATGATTATAATTTTTTTTTTTTTGCCCCTCAGTTAGTAGTAATAATTCTTCTTTTATATAAGATAAGATTTTATATATAAAATTCACTCATATAGGAATCTGGTCTTCTTGCATGGTTTAAAAATTATCTTAAAGATAACTTTCAAATTGTTAAAATTTGTTCTTCCCGTTATTTTGAATTTCATGCTCATTCTGCGACCCATTTAGACCACTATTGTTTGTTTTATTTTGTTGTAAATTTTCTTCTTTTTGCAGATGATTTTAAAATTTATCATGAAATTCATGTTTAAGGTAAATATGTCCTCTTCACTACATATTTCATCACTGGTAAATAAATCTTTTATGTTACTGGGCTTCATATCTCGCAATACTCAATAATATAGCCTTTAAACAACTGTATTGCTCCCTTGTCTGTAAAAAGATGAATTCTCGTCTCCTGTCTGGCCTCATTATCTTCTTTGTCAGAATCATTCTTTAGATTAAGTTCCAAGTAAACTCTTTAAATTCATCTTCAAATTAAATATTGTGGTGTTTTTCTATTGTATATAGTAATAACAATTGTGTATATCTAGTTTGTTGAGAGTGAATGTATTTATTAGCATGAATGTACTTATTAGTGTGGATGTGTGATGTGAGAAGGTCATGGTGGAATCGAGTACCCCATCGACCCTCAATTAGTTTAATTGTATATTATGTATAAAGGGTGATGGAGGAATATCAAGTTGAATTGTATGTAAGTAGTAGTGAATGTATTTAAAAATGAATGTAAGTACGAATGGGTTTGGGACTGCATGTGTTGGGTGCTGAATTGACCTAGCTGTTGTTGATAGCACCCCCTCCCCAAGCCCAGCCTCGATGGCTGGACGGATAAAACTGAGGTCTGCCACTGGACTGCCAACACGCGGGTGGGTGAATCTCAAATCTGCCAGTAATTTACTGTAAATAGCAAAGCTGGACTTGTCGGTGGTCTACAAATAGTCAATAGGCTCAACTCGACATATGTTTGTATAATTCGTACGTACACGTGAAGATTTGAGCCTGTATAAATCCAATTCCAAAATTAAATATTCCTTATCATTCACAATGTTCAATCTACTATTCATTTATCTTCATTAGAATCTCATTGTATATATTTAAATTTTGTGTTTATTTATAAAGTAATAAATAGTAGAATCAAGTGGCCTTTATTACTTTCTCACCTAAATTTTCAAGTTCCACTCCATAATATTGTTCCATATCCTTCATTTCTCACATTTTGTATGATTATCTTTTTCATTCTGGTATCAACTGACTCCAGAAAATAGTTATTGACCTTATTAAGAAATTTCCACAAATAGATATATTCAGTAATTCTTTAGAAACCATTACATCATATTGCCTAGCTATTCAAAATAATTAGATTTTTACTATTGGCTTTTTAATTTTAATTAGAAGTTTTAATCCTATCACTGCTTAGCAGAATAAAGAATTTATTTTTATTGTTTATTATATAATTATAATAAATTAATGCTTATGTTTATTTTTATAATCTATAAATAGGTTTTTAATTAAGATTTTTTTAAAATGTTTTGCGTTCTTCTCTCTTTTGTGCAATTTGCTTTCTTGCAACTAATTTTCCTTCTTTAATGTACTTATTTAATGTATAATTTGTTTTAGTTTTTTCATGTTGTCAAATATAAAAATTATATTATCAAATAAAAAAATATAAATTTTTTTATCGCAAATATATCAGACTGCGGTTCATCTTCAATCCTCTCTTTCCCAGAAGCTAATTTTTTTAACTTTTGGGTGGTGCACTCATTTTAATCACTGAACGCAGTGCAAACTTTACAGTGTCTTGCAACACCTAAACCTCCTTTGTAAATAGAAATTTTGATTACATATATTAAAAAAATAACAATGAAAAACGGCTCAAACTTTTCTGGTTACCTGGTAGTTTTTATGATTAATTAACTTGCCCAGATTTCAATTTATAGTTTAAAAATAAAAACACTAAACTAAACCTACTTACAGCTGAGTTGCACTGCTAGTGAATTTTATTATTTAATTAAATAAAACTATCTACTTGTATTATGCTTCTTTTTTTTTTTTTTAGCATGGTTGTCTTGTATCAACATAAGTATACATATATAAATCATTATTAAAGATGGTAGAATTAAGACATTTTTTTGTTTCTTATGTTGTTTTTCTTTGTTTGTTACATTTAAAAAAAATGTGTGAAATATAGTTTATTTATAGTTAAAATAAATACATACATTGCAAGTCAAATAAAAAATGTATAATTAATTATTAAAACCCGTTAATCAACATGACTTTTACGTTACTTTTCATTTACAAAAAGTACCTTTCAGCCCAGTGAAACATTTTTAAATGTACACAACGGACTCACTGGTCTTGAAATGGTCATTCAAAGTCTTTGTTGTTATTTTCTAAAATTCAAATATCCCCCTCTAACTAATCCTTAAATTATGCACAGAGTGGATATACTGTTTTCTTGGTGTATAATCTGTTATAATCCCCAAAGGATATACGGGATTTATAGAATCGTGATATAAAGAGTCCAAAACCATGGTGTGCAACGGTTCCTGATGGTGATAACTCCAATTGTCCTCTGAGAAGTCAGTGTCTTCGCTCACCGACCAAGGGTCACATTCTAACGAATCTGGCGCCATGGTCAAGTCATCTTTCACTTTTCTGTAAAAGAAGATAAAATAATTTAACAAATTTGTGATAAAAAGGTGTAAGATGGAAAGAGCATTTTTTTTGTTTACTTACTTAGGATCAAAATGTTTAAATTTCATTCAGGAACAATTTAACACACATTTATTGTTTATTGAATAAATTCTTTACCCGTTTATTTCACTATTTTGTCTTTCAGGGTTTTCTAAATTCTAATAGTAATAAATTAAGTTTACTTACTTTGACACACATAATAAATTGTGTGTTTGATTATCTTGGTCTGTTCACACCAGTAGATTCTGTTTGTCAGATGTGTTTTGTCATTTTCAGCAATAAGTCCATGTGTTATTTTGGAAGTTGTGTCCTTTTGTAAGCTTAAGTCAACATTTTGTTCGAAAGATACTGTTATCTATTTATTTCATGCTTCAAGTTTAAAAACCAATTTATTAATTTTTTGTAATTTTTGGTTTTCTTCAAGGTTTTGACTAAGAACCACAAATATTCCTGAATGAAAAATCAAAACAGATTGATCTTTTTGAAAAACTGATACCTTACTGCGACCATATCCAGCGAATCTTCAAACTGCCCAGCAAAGAACCGTGTTGCTTCCATAGTGTCAGAGATGATCGGGCTGTTTTTGAGGGCTGGCAAGAGTGATGCATGAGGGCGGGGGATGTCGTAATCTGGGTCTTCTTTTGTATTTTTTTCTTCTTCCTTCTTCTTTAATTTTTTAGCTTCTTCCTGAATAAAAAAATAAATAATTAATTAATATAAAACCCAAGGTGAGGAAAAGCTATAAGTTCTTACATATATGATTTTTGTATTTTGATAGAGAGATGTCGCAAAAATTGGCTTGTTCATCGTATTTAAGTTTTCAAGTATTTCTGTCAATTCGTCTTTCTTTTTGGAAAGCGGTTGACTGTCTTTTTTTAATTCAGATACAATTTTTGGAATGTCTTCCTTGAAGAGCCTTGATATTCCGTTGTCGGTATCCTGGCTAAGAAGATCTTTTGCGTTGTCAATGCAAGTTGATGTTTTTGGTGGTAACTCAGGTGCTTCCAAGCTCCAGGAACTGTCTGCAACATTAAAAAATAAATAAATAAGAAGTAAAATGACTACAAAATTCAGTGTTTATTTATTTTTTTACTTGTTTCATATTTATCTGAAGGCAATGGTGAGTTAACTGGCCTGTTGGTCTTTGTATTAGTGTGCGTTGGCGATTTGGACCGTTTTGTTTCATTTGTCGATGTTTTATGATCTTTCTTGAATCTTGGCGGAATATTGAGTTTTTTATTGTGACTAATAATATGCATATCATCGTCTGATGGAGAAAATTAACAAATTAATTTGATGGTTTAATTACAATTTTTTAAATTGAACAAATTTTGAGAAATGGCTTACCTGAAACAGTTACAATGTCATAATCTGGAGGAGGCTCTGGACGAGGATGCTTGTAATTCAAATTGTAATCACGTTCACTCATATCTGTGAGAATTTCCTTTAAAAAAATTATAAATGAATAATCAAATGATTTTGATATACATCTTAAAAGTAATAAATCTTTTTCAATACAGTAGCCATTTTTTTAATGTCTTTGTAGACATTAATATAATAAAAACTTACCAGATCCGAATCAGGTCCTTCCATTTCTTGCATGTATTCACAAGGGTTGTGCATTGGATTCGGTTCCCATTTATTGCTTTCCTTGCGGCACCATATTTTTTTCAAAAAGCTGAGAGACCTCTTTTTGACTGAAACCCTTCTTCCTTCTCTACTGCTATAAAGTTTCAATACAATTTTTTTTTTTTTTTTTTCAATAGATAACAAACACAATTATTCATCCTTTTTTTACCTCTTAGACAAATAAGGAGAGAAATGGCGTAAAATAGAGTTAGACCTCTTATTTAGAGTCCTAGGCAAGGGTATCGGAGCGTTTTTCTTTTCTTTTATCAACTCCCTTAGATTTGCAAAATCATAGCTCGACGATAAATACGGGTCATTGTAGCTTTCCTTTCGCTTTGCTGTGAGATCTGTATCAGATCTGACTTTATTTTCAAAACTGTTTGACCAATCGAGAAGAGTCCAGGGTTGATTATCATTCGATGAAAACCTCATATCGCTATTATAACTTCTGTCTTTCCTTCCTGTGTGAAATTGTGCCAACGTTTAACATTTACCTTTGTAATTTTAACTGATATTTTAATTTGTAGGAGTAATTTTGTTATTATTTTCAGTATTAATTTTTGAAATTAAAATTTACAAGGTAATACACATCATCTCACCTAGCAGTGTATGGGCTTTTTCTGGTTTATTTATTTTTCTTCTTTCTGAATTATACTGAATCATATTTTTGAGGATTTTCTCTCTGGGGTACATCGAAAGGCAATCACTGTCAGATCTGTTCACTCGATAAGTTTTCCTCATGTGCTGGAGAAAAATAATGTTTGTATTATATTGATTAATATTGTTGAATGCTACTTACATTTTTATCATGTCTTTTGAGTTCATCGCTTGTGCTTTTTAAACTCTCATAAATATTTTCTCCATACCTGAAACAGTTTTAAAAATGTTTCCTTTAGTACCGAAAGGTGTAATTATCTTGTGAATTAAATAATTATAATTACTTATTAACATCTTCTTCAACACTGAAACTCCTTCTAATACTTTTTGCTGACAAGTCTTGAGATGTAATTTTGAATTTGCCTGGGACAGAGATGTCGCGCAATGGCAACTTGTTTGACTTTCTTGGCACGTCAGATCTGCCGTTGTGAGACGACACAGTTTTTATGCTGCCACTGCTCTTCGCTTCTGTTTGCTCGTAGTTATTTGCATATTTGTCCAACTTGTCATTTCTGACCATTTTGTCACTTTTATCCACACTGTCATAACGCGATTTTAAATAACTCGAAGAGGAGTTTGGGAGAGTTGTCGCATGACTATTTAAATTGTAGGCATTTTCATATCTATGTTTCTGGTTCATAAACTGAAAAATTATGTTAATGAATGTTTAAAATTTTATTCTGAATGTTAGATTTTTAACTTACTGCATAGCGAAAATGATGGATCGGCTTGGTGCAACATCGAGATTGAGTAGAGTTTGGTATGCTCATAGCGTCTATCAATGCTTGTAACCAGATATCATGATCCACTTTATTTAAAGCCCTCTATATTACAAATAAAAAATTAATTGAACTTTTTTCAACAATTAGTAGTTTTGAACCATGATCTCTTGGTCTGTTTACTCTCGTACATTTAATCTGTTTCACTACCTTCAGTGATTGGCATTGGTGTTATTTTTTCAAAATCTTTCATAGATTTTATATAAATAATGATTTTTAAGAGTGGTAGTGAAATGCACTTGCCAGACCAACCAAGCGATAGAAAATACAGGACAAGATGATAAGAATTTCATCACCTCACCACAATATTTCGCAGTATAGTTTATTATTTAAAAACAGTATGTTACACATTGTTCCAGTAATTAATTACAAACTCTTAACTTACAAGATGGACAGTGTGAGATCGGGTCGCCACAATGATTTCTTGATACGACCCTGGGAGGACACTGGCTGCCAATCCCATATTAACAGATCCACGGCAAGGTGAAAGGCTTAAGTATTCAAGTTGAGATTTGTAATAAAGAAGAAGTCTACCTTCAAGTACAAACCAAAGTTTCTTCCAGCGAGAGACGACCCTCTATAATAAAAACGATTGATGTTTTAACTTTTCAGAAATTGGGGCATTTTTTAGTGTGAATTAGCAGTAAGTTGGAATTGTCCGTACCATCTTGCCCTTCTTTTCTAGATAGCCAGCCATTTTAATTGTTGTCTTACTGTCAGAAGATGGAACCATTTTGTTAATAGTAATTACAAACCTGAAAAAATAAAAATAAAGTTTTAATCACAGAGTGTTATTGAAAACTAAATTTCCTATGTTGCTTTCTTCTTGAACATTACATGAAAATATAACATAATTTATACTTTATAAATAAATTTATCTCATGACCATAATGATTGGCTCGAGGAGAAACAGGGAGCCAAATTTGCAAATTAATTACAACAATTGTATTTTCATAAAATACATCAGAGGCTGCAATTAGCTCCCTACACCATCCCACTTTATGGATTAAACATTTCATTGGTCTCTTCCAGCCCGTATATTGTCTATTTTTCTTGTATAGTGGTACAAAACAGGTTCATTATGTGAACTAAAATAGGTGCAAAAAGGCACTAGGAGTCCAGGGAGGGAGGCAGGAGAGTTGTTGTTTATTGTTTATTTTAAATAAAAAATCTAAATATTTCTTCAATTTTGTTTAAGATGTAGAACCCCATATTTGGGCGCCCATAACAAACACTGCACGTATTGAGGATTTAAATAAATTCATTTTGGAAACTAGTTGAAAGCAGCCCCCCAGAGCCCAATGTTGGTAGCTGGACGTATTAGAGGTCTGTTCCCAGACTGCCAACACCTGGGTGGATGATTCTTGGGTCTGTCGGCAGTTTACTGTAAATAGCAAAAGCTGGAATTGCCTTACTTGAATTATCTTACAAATTCAATAGGTTGATTTTTATATCTTCTTTTCCAATCTTGATTTCTTAGTTCCACTTTTAAAAATCATAATTTTTGATTTATTTAAATTTAAATTCCACAATTCAACATATTTAGTACTAGAATTAATCATAAATTACAACGTCTGTGGACCCTGAGCAAGCACAACAATGTCGCTTGTGAAACCAAGTGATTTAACTTTTATTTCCCCAATCAAGACTGTCTTCAAAATCATTTAAAAATATAGCAAAAAGCAGGGGATTAAGTAGAGCTCCCTGTTTAACCACAGCTTCAATATGGATTCCTGTGTAATACCCATGTTCTTTAGTGTCAGTCAACAAAGCACAGATGCAGCCCATCTTATCTGAGACATCTATTTCATGTAATTTTTAAAAATAAGAGCAATTGATCAATCAAATCAAAGGCTGCAGAAAAATCTATAAGTATACATAGACTTTCTTTAATTGCTGGGCTAAACGTAATTGTATAGAATTGATCAAGATGATTAGGTTGTCAATTGTACTATACCCAGAGTGAAAATCAATTGTTTTAACACTATCTTCAGCCCATTTCCCCAATCTCCAATATAGTAAACCTTTAAATATCTTTCTATGTGTTATCTTTTGTATTATTAAAGGATATTCTTCTATAGTTGCTTGTTAAGTCCTTTCACCTTTCTTGTATAGTTGGAAAATCAGAGATTCTATAAATGACCAAGAGATAACTTGGTTTTCAAATTTTTTTGAAAAGGCCAAACAATTTTTTTTAGAAATGTGGGAGTTGCATTCTTCTAGTTCTCACAGGGGATCATATCTGGGCCTGGTCTCTTATCAGTACCACATTTATCTAGGGCAAATTGCAATTCATCATATTTAAATGGTTTATCCATTTCTGGGTTCTGATTTTTATGAGAAGCATAGAATATTTGATTCTTTTCTAGGATTTTTTAAACCAAATGAAGAACAAATTCAAAATATTGATGGTTGGAAGAATTAATTCTGTTATCATTTTCATAAATCAGTAATTTTAAATAATTTACCAACACATAATTAAAAAATAACTGATAACATAATAAATAAATGTAAACACAGAGAATATATAATCACTTTTATCATTGTTATTATGCAACATGGATTCTTTTAAGAATTTATTGTCTTTTTATTTGTTAAATAAATAATTTATAAAATTGCACGTTTTGCTTAAATACAGTGCAAGATTACTGAATTACTATTTATATAAGCTCAAATTCGATATCCCTTTGGAAGTTGGGAAGTACATGCAAGACTAGAGTAATATGCACCAACAATTTTCTAAGTCTCATTACTACTAATTTTTTTCACATCAAGTGTAGTATATGCCAAACTAATTTACAAATTTAAAAAAAGGCTATAAAACGCATTTTACCAAAGCTTAAATCAATTCTTAAGATTATTGGAATAAAAACCAACAAGTTTTCCATGCTTTTTTACATAATTTCATCAAAAATTAGTGATTTATGCAATTTGTAAACACACTCTAATAATGTATTAAACCAAAAATAATCTATCTGGATTCATTATTTGTTATTTACTTTTAGAAGACAAAGCATTTTTTATTTATTTAAATATACAGATTATTTATTATCCTTGTTACACAAATACAAGTTTCATAACAGTAAATAATTAATAACAATTAGGAAAAGGCACAATTTCTTTTATAAAATTGTACATTCATTATATCTAGTATGGACATTTGGAACACAGAAAGATATACCGGAGAAAAGATCAGAACCAATTATTAAACCAGTGACAATATCAGAAATCAAGAGAGCATCATATAATTTTCTCCTATCAAAATAAGTAACCATGTTTAGTTCTTTTAGTAAATGGTCCTAATCTAAAGAATAAACTGGAATGTTTTGCTTAAATGCAATGTTTTCGAAATTTTATTTCTTCAACTGTATATATACATTCAAAGAACAAATGAGGATAGTAAACAACAAAATTTTGTTGGCCGAACTAGAGATTTTAAAGATTTTATGTTATCAAAATTTTGAGGGTTTCTGATTGTAAAGTTCAATAATTTATAAGATTTTGCGGTGATTATTGACACCTCTACTTAGATCATAACAAATAATTTTTGAAATGTCAATGTAATCAATGTTCATTGATTATCAGTTTTCTGATTTTTCAAAGAATTCATTATAAACATGGGAACATTTCTCTAGAAGTTCACAGAAAGCGTCTCTCGACTTATAAATGCCAAAAGGGCAAAGGAACCGATATGCATTTCTTAAAGGCCCGCAGAGGGAGAACCTAAATAAAACAGGGAAAAGTAAATTTAAATAATTACCAATAATTGACAGTAATTAAAGAAGTGGGCTGAAGGTGTTTTTGAGAACGAATAAAGTTTTGTAATATCTTTCGGTCGTGCTCTGATTATCTTTTGCCATCTTCTCCATACAATTAAGTATGACCCAGTGGGCGTTCACGCGTCTTCACTTTTTTCACTCTGTAATATTTTCAGACGTTTAAACAGAGCTTATTAATTTTTCTAACACTAGAAAAAATAATAAGACAGAAACAATAAATAGAAACGATAAATAAGAGATAGAGAGTAACCGACGATAAAATAAGAGATAGAGAGTAATGATATTTCACTCGGAAAAATCGTTAAAGCAGTTACGTCCCTCTTTGAATTTATTAATTTCGTCAGCCTACTTGTTTTGGAAAGCTTTTCTAAACATAATTCATGGAAAGGGAAAAATCGGTCCACTTAATCCCGGTACAAATCCATAAATTCGTCCGGTCTATGAAAGTTCGCCGCGACGCACCATTTCTCGACAAGGGAAAATAATTAACAATAAAATTAAATCAGACTAATTAAACGCCCGTAAAAATGATAATGTCGCGTGTTTAAGGAAGATTCATTAACTCTAGCGGTATTAAAATTAAAACAAATGGGAAAAAAGTTTAGCTTTTATTTTTGCTTGCATTAAAATCTCTTGGTGTAAACACCACTAGATTAAGTACTTTATCAACTGCCAGTGACATTATCAAAACTTCTGTCGTGACAAAATATAAAACTTTTTTACCACTTTACTCGATAAAGGAAGAACCAGATCCGGTTGATAAGAACCAGTTGAGAAAAAAAACATACTTAGCCGATCAAGCAAACTACTACAACGTCAAATTTAAAATATATTATAAAAAATATAGTTTAACTTATGTATATTCAACTATATCAATATGCTCGTATGCAAGTAAAAGACCTGTAATCAAATAAAACATATGCATGCATATTATATAGTAGAAATGTCTATTTACATGTTTAGCTAATTATTATTTTTTTAAAGTAGCTTTACAGTAAAATCTTAATGAGTTTTTGTTATTATCGGATTGCATTAAAATCTCTCGTGTAATCGAACACCATGAGAACTTAAACAATACCATATTTAGCAACGGTATTCCTTTGTACATGTTTAAACACTTATATATGTTGTTTCGTAGATACCTATCATATTGGCTGCCTATATTCGCTGATTTTTAGTTGGTTCAGACGCGTTTCGGTATTTCATAGTCTTATGTTTTTGGGTGATTTCTGTGGAGTGAAGTTACAGCTACGAGGTCGTAAACTTCGCTCCATACACTGAAGATGGTGAAATGCCGAAACGTATCAAAGCAAAACAGTCACCAGTGAGGATAGGCAGACCTAGAGAAACGTAGCTATTAAACAATAGGTTCATCACTCCGCAGACCACAAGTGGAAATCTCACAACTTATACTTGTGTTTATTTGGTTGTTTTTTCAATTCTTGTGTATGTTTTTGTTTGTGTCATTTTTAGTTATTATATATGGTTTTGTTTGGTATTTTGATTGTTCGTGCGAGTGTTAATTTTCGTATATTCGTGAGGGTTTCTTAGTCTTTTTTTCATGTATGTGTCTTTGTTGGTTCATATGTGTATGATTTTGTTTGTGTGTTCGTTTGTATATGATTGTTTATGTGGGTGTTGGTATGTTTTGTTTATGTATGAGTCTTTGTTTACGTATTTTTATTTGTATGTGCCATTTTGGTTTTTATGAGTGGTTTTGGTTTTTTGTGTTGTTGTAATTGTTTATATAATTTGTTAGTTTTTGTTTGGTATTTTGATTGTTTGTGTGAGTGTTAATTTTCGTATATGCGTGCATGTTTGTTAGCCTTTTTTTCATATGTGTGTCTTTGTTGGTTCATGTGTGGTGTATGATTTTGTCTGTGTGTTTGTTTGCTTACGTGTGTCTTGGTTGGTTTATATATGATTTAATTTGTGTTGTTGATTGTTTGTGTTTATTTATGTCTTTTTGTTTACGTATTTTTATTTGTATGTGTCTTTTTGGTTTTTATGAGTGGTTTTGGTTGTTTGTGTTGCTATTTTGTTTCATTTGTTGTTTATGCGCGTTTTCAGTTTCTTATTATATGGGTATATTTTTGAAATATTGCACTACAACCAATGTAAGCTTGTAATTTTGATTATGCTCTAGATATCATTTTATATAACACACTATTTCCTGGAAACGCAATACTTTTGATTAAATATACTTTTTTGCACAGAATAGTTTTATTAAAAAATCTAATCGATTGGCCGACTTTCACTAGTAAAGCTAAGTTTCAGGAAAAGTTTTTGTCAATAGGCGTTTATTAAAGTGCGATTGGAAACGACAGAATTTAGAGAGCGTATCCTCACAAAGTGTTGTTAATTAGAACAATTGCAACTTTTTTCGTTCCAACCGACGCCCACGGTCGTCCTGATTCCAAAAAGAAATCCCTTTCATTTGGATTGACCCTCGTTCTGAATGCAAGTGACGTTTTCGCACTTTTATCGTACAAGGTTCGAAGGTGGTTGATGGTCAATCGGCCTGTAAGACACGCTTCGTCCCTCTTGTACAAACTGAATAAAAGGACAGGATCGACAGAACAACACACAGGCTAACCACTGATGGTGAAATGCACCTGACATACAAAACCAGCGAGAACAGACGGACCAATTATACATAATCAAGCTACAAGTTTATCATCTAGCAGGCTTAACCATAATGTTGTACAATTTAATTTTTTTATTTCGTTTAGGAGATTAAAGTTGTCATTAATATGTTTGTTTTATGATGTTAAATGTTTACCCTTTTTTCATTTTTTAGGTTTATATATATTTTTTTAAAGGGTTACTTTTCTTAAATAATCTGGCGTATTTACTGTTTTAATTATGAAAAAGGATACGATAAATGATTAGGCTTGAAACAGGGCTGTTGTTATCTTTGAAAATTACGCATAATTATATTCAATTTAAATTTGAAATATAACATTTTTCTTTCGATTTGTATTTTTATAGTTTATAGTATAGTTCATACATATAATACGTCGTATGTAAAGGGTGAAATTTGAGAAAACAATCGAACTGACAAGTCAATGTTGTTCCGGTTTGTCGTACACTGTTTCCTGGTGATCCGGAACCACGGTTAAAAGCCTCAAATCATCGAGTCGAACATCTCAGAATTATGTTGTTGAAAAAACAAAACCGAAAATTCTGGAAATTTAAATTGAACTGTGATTAAACCTGCAGATTTGATTTTAAAAACTTGACAATTTTTGTTTAAAAATTTTTGTGGCCAGGTTTATTTGAAGTAACAACCCCCCCCCCCTAATATTTTGTAAACATAAACTTTTAAATAGAAAAACCAAGTTATTTAAATAAAAAACGTTATTAAACTACAAAAAAAACAATAAGTTATAAAAGGGCGTGTCAAATTTAAACAGAATTACATCAGAAATATTTGACCTAATAAATACGAAGAAGGAAATTCATAATTATTACTACGATCACTTCAAATGATCATAAATAGACATTGGTAAGAACAATTAAGGCGTGTTAATTATTTAAAATAGGCCGTTAATAATTTACAACTACAGGGGGGGGAAGAAAAACAAAATTAACGTTCTTTTGATTAAATCGTTAATTTGATAAGAAATTACAAACATTTCTAAGAATAAAACACCAAAGAGAGAAAGACTTAAAGGGATTGAGGGCAAGGTAGATAGATGCATATAAAGTTCGAAGTTGTTAGGGGGAGGAGAAAAGAGACAGTGAGAGTGTGTGAGATAGAGAGAGAGAAGAGAGATAGGGAGGGAGAAGGAAAGAAAAAAGAGTGAAAAGAGAGATAGGGCAAGAGTGCGAGAGAGAGAGAGAGAAAAAAGAAAGAGAGAGAGTGGGGGAGAGAGAAGGAAAGAAAGAAGAATGAGAATAAATGAATGTAGTTTTATTTAATGGCGCAGAATTTGGCCAAATATTGACCACTCTTCCATTCAAAGACATAAATTTAGGGAATAAATGAAGGTATACAAAGTGTTCTCTCTTACTCTCTCTCTCTCTCTCTCTCTCTCTCTCTCTCACTCTCTCTCTCTCACTCTCCCTCTCTCTCTCTCCCACTCTCTCCCTGTCAGTCCGTCTCTCTCTCACTCACTCTCTCTCTCTCTCTTCCTCCCTCCCACTCTCTCTCTCTCTCTCTCTCTCTCTCTCTCTCTCTCTCTCTCTCCCTCTGTCCGTCTGTCTGTCTGTCTGTCTGTTTCTCTCTCTCTCCCTCTCTCTTTCTCTCTCTCTCTCTCTCTCTCCTTTCTTTCTTTGCTTTTTTCGAAGTTGTTAGGTGGAGAGAGAAAAGAGACAGCGAGAGAGAGTGAGAAGAGAGATAGGGAAAGAGAGTGAGAGATAGGGAGGGGAAAAAGAAGGAAAGAAAAAAAGAAAGAGAAAGAACTGTAAACTTTTCTCTTTCACCCTTTTTCCCAATCTCTATTTTATATTTCTCTCTCTCTCTCTTCTCTCTCTCACTCCTCTCACTCTCTCCTCCCCATTAAAACAGCGTACAGACAGAAAAGATAGTTTGAGTTAGTGTGTCCAGTTGTAATCAATCCATTAACTAAAACTGCCTCACACACACACACACACACACACACCACAAAGGAGGAAAAGAAAGAAAGTAGTTAAAAGGGATTTTATGAACGGTAATTTCGGTTGTTACTTAAACAACTATACTACTTAATCAATTACACAATACAATCGTTTTTCTATTAATTGAAATTCAAAAATTTACTGTTTTGCCGAGTTCTCTCTACAAATAATGCCTTTCAACTAATTCCTTAAAACGAAGATTCAAATAGTTGAATTATATAGCGAGTTTGTTTTCTAGTGTTTTTTTTTAATTGTTTGGTGCCTAGAAAGGGTTGCCAAAACTTGTCTTATCAGTGTGACTGTTTTTGGAATGATGATGACGTTTTGAAAATAAAAATGCTTTTATCTTTTCAATGTGTAAACTTGATCAATTGGGAAAAAAAATCAGTTTTATCGATATTTGCTTCCGATGAGTATAAAGGTTTACAATAGTAAATTTTGTTTAGAAAAGGAGCCAGAGGTCAAAGTAGAAAATATACGAATGTAAGAATTATATTGAAAACAGAAAAATTTAATTTGAAAATTTAGTGTAGTTTAGGTTGTAACTCGATTGTTTCCCTTGGCACAAACTTATCATGTGAATTTTTTTTAAGGTAAAGAATTTGACTGGATATTTAAAACAATTCAAGAAGAAAACTATCACCTCTTGTTAAAAATGTGTAAATATTGTTAATTTTCCACGAAAACCACGTATGAAAAGCGTCCCATTTGAGAAGAATGGTCAAATAGCACATATGTGTTAAATAAAAACATACCGAACTGTGTAGGCCGGGTTGTGAGGAGTATCGTATCTCCACTGGTGTTACAATTAAACTGATGTGCACATAACATAGGATTTCTAGAGTATATCACCACCACCACTCCGCGATGACGGCCACTTCTTCCTCCATTCACTCGTTCGCAAGGAGAGCATCATAATAATCAACTCGCTCGTAGGACGGTCATACACGATTGCCGTTTGGTATGTCGATGAGCCAACTTGCTCATTTGCTTATAAAAGGATATCCGTTGAACGTTTGGTCTATTTAGACTAGAGATATTAGCCCCTCGATCCTACTCGAGCGTGCAAAGAATTTTCTGGCCCATATCAAAACATCCAATCGGATGACGCTTTTGTAACTAACTATTCCTTATTAAAAATTATTATTTATCCCCCAAAATACAAGTGATCACATTACAATTATGAACACGAGTTGTGAAATATATTGAAAATCTTACAAATATATTTAAACCTATTTATAAGACGATGTGCAAAGTAGTCAAAAACGGTGAAGACATGAGAGCTGTTGGCGATTTTTCTTCTGATTTATTTCTCTAAACTTTCCCAAGACACCTGGAGAATACAGCAATACCATGCAGACCTGAGCGGTCAAATAAAAATAATACAAATGCTGATCAATGGAAAGATGCTAGTTAAAAAATATATAAACAATAAATTATCTATTGTTCTTGATATAAATTAATATAATTGCTTTTCTATCTTGAAACAGAACACAGGCAAAAAGTAGTTTTAAAAAATGATAGCAATCGGTAAAATAATAACTGTGAGATTTTTCTGTGTAGATTTGCGGGTAATGAACCTGTGATTTGGTCGTTACCGATCATTTTTGTCTGCCCATCTCCGCAGGTTTGGTCTGTCAGATGCTTTTCCGCGTTCCGCCATCTCATTAAGCCCAAAAATAAGGGCACGATTCACCAAACAACAAGCAGACACACTGAAGATGTCGTAATGCCGAAACGCGCCTGACAGACCAGCCCAGCGAGGATTCGCAGACCACAATGATCGGTAACTACAAAAAAAAAAAAAAAAAAATTTTCTTAATTTACTTGAAACATTGTGAAAACTCTCTCTCTCTCTCTCGCTCTCTCTCTCTCTCTCTCTCTCTCTCTCTCTCTCTCTCTTTCTCTCTCCCCACTCTCTCTCTCTTTCTCTCTTCTAACCATCCCTAACCATCCCTTTCTCTCTTTCTCTCTTACACCCACACATCTAAATGGGATGTCTTCCACGAAAAAAAAGAATGATATTGCTGCAGGAGAAAGTTCAGCATGCAGTTGTGCAGGTATGATTTAAGTTTTCACTGAAGATGAGGCATATCCGAACGCGAATGACTAACATCAAAATCCAAAATTGCAGACTGTCGACGGATCCAGTGCCGAGTCAACATAAGTTACGATTTATGATATTACATTATTTGGTACTTATCATATTATATTCCTTTGTACACGAAAAAATCTTTTAAAAAAAATAACTATATTGTAAAATCACTTCTACCCTACATTGAGGTTTATGTGTGGTGTTTAGTGACCGTTAGAAAATGATTATTTGGAGATCGTGAGATGCGGTGGGGTGTGATGTAAGTTTAGAAAAACATTTTTTTATCGTGCCAACGTTTCGATCTTTATTGAGATCATCTTCAGGGCTCAAAGTGTTTGTTTTCTGAGTAGATGTGTCATTATTGGCGTGTCGTGTTGAGAGTGCCCACGATTAAAATTTATTGTAGTATTACGATTTATGATATTACTTACATTTGGTCTAAAATAGTACTGTCCAAGCTATGGTACTCAATAATAGAGGATCTGTGTTTGAATAAAACTTCTTTTAGTTACAGCACTGTTTATTTTTATTTCATGGAAAGCTTTTCAACTGCTTTGCATCCTCAGCCAATTAAATTTAAAAAAAATGTTGAAATTTAGTTTTTAGGTAAATGTTGAGAACACCGTACAAAACAATCAGTCTCGTGAATGAAGACTGATTGTTTTATATGGTTATCGTTGGCTGAGGATGACTGCAAAGCAGTTGAAAAGCTTTCCATGAAATAAAAATATACAGTGCTGGGACTAAAACAAGTTTTATTCAACCACAGATTTTCTATTTGATCCTTATCATATTATCTTTAAATCTTTAAAAAAATAATATTGTAAAATCACTTCTACTCTACATTGAGGTTTATTCTTATTTAAATATTTTTATTTTATTCTAAAATATTATTAAATATTTTATTGGTTCTCACTGTTCTGCTAGCAAATCTGTCCATAGTAACTTAAATTATGCTTCAAACCGGTCCGTTAATTTATCTAAATTTATTGATTTATGATTGCATTTTTCGTTAGTATCGAATAAAATCGTGTTGAAGATAATTAAATATTATTTATAAGTGACACTTCAGTATAGTTGAGATATTTATGATGATTCGTTTTATTGTTTTTGATGTAATTTAATTTGTATTTGATCGATTTACTTTGATGCATTTTTTGTTTATGAAGCTTAGGTCAATCATACGGTACAGTTTGTTGATGTAACTTCAACTAACATCTTCGTGAAAATTTATGCGAAGTACACATATATCAATAATGTGTGTATTTGATAAAAGGTTGTAAGAAAGTATTTACTCTCATATTTTCGCTGGTTTTAAATGTATATACATACTTATTTGATCATCTTCAGTGGTCTGTTTGTTATTTCGTCAATCGTGTCCTTTTTTTTTGGGGGGGGGGGGTCTTAATAAAATGGCGGAATGGCAAGAGACCAAACCAACAAAGATGGATAGACCAGGCCATCAGATAAAACCAAACCACTTACTAAATTGTCAAATATTACTTTAGCAAATGCATAATTGATACATTTTTTCTTTTAGGGTTTTTCTCTCAGCAAGCACTATTCTTGCGATATTGCATAAACAATTTGTTTCAGCACCAATTTAGATTGATTGGAATGGAAAATTTATCATGAACATTTCATTATGAATAAAGGTTGACGTTTGTCAAGGTTTATTCTGTCTTTCGGTCTATTCCGTAAAGGTCCGGCCTATTTCGCTTGTGTGACCCCCAAACGCCCGTACGAGACCTCACGGTTCAGTCATTACATAACTAAAGAAAGTGGATAACGCGAACGTTTAATGCAAAATAAATTCTCGCATATTTGGCAGTATGGGCAGCATATTTTCAAGAATCGCAAACACGTACTACTACTACAGAGCGTGGCGTTTCTTCAGGGCAGTCGGTGGAACGGGCAGCATTACTTTAAACATGGATGCTGAAACCGGTTTTGCCGAATTGATCATTGAAAACATCAAGAAAAGGAACGCGATAAGCGGTAAATTAGACAAATCCCTTTATTTGTACTGTTTGTATTATTGTATATTATCAATGTGTTCTGTTTTGCTGCAACCACCAACTATGACCATCACGATCAAACTGCGGACAACTAGCTCATCTAATGCCCATGCCCTATATATATATATATATATATATATATATATATATATCCATTACTCATATTATATTCAGTATTGAAGACTACAGATAATATCAAGTTATTAGTAACGCAATGTATATGGAGAGAAATGAATCATCTTAATATTTGCGTCACGTTTCTCTGGTGTATTATTTTTAAATCATACTTATTTGGACCTCCCTTGTACCACTTTTACAAGTTAAGAGTCTGGTCCTTTGATTTTATTAAACAATTAACAGAAAATGGACATACGTGAAAAATAAAACGATGATATGACCTCAGTATAGTCAACAGCTTCTGTTGTTGAAGATGATTTTTGATATGCTAACTGCCATCCTTAGTTCCTAAATTGCCTAAAGACTCTGGGAAAACAGGACAAGATTGCCTTAAAGTGGGTTCCCGGACTTGAACAGGCTGAAAAACTAGCCAAAAAAGGGGCAGCTCTTTCATCCATGGAACTAGATCCAAACCAACCCAAAGCGCCGGAGTGTGTGCTTAAGTTGGAATTGGTAAAATGGCTTGAGAAAGTTAAGAGGATAAATCAATCGAAAAGGAAGGCGAAGGAACTCCTTTCGTTCAGCAGGCAGGATTTGAAAAAAAAATTATCTACCTCTATACCACTGCCCTTTTAATTATCATCTAAAGAAGATGGACAGAGCATAGGCAGAAACATGCCGACTCTAATAGGAGGAAGTAGAAACATCAGCACATAGTCTTTGCGAATGTGAAGACGCGGAGAGGCACCAAGGCAAGTGATTAGATAGGTAGATATTCCAAGGTAAGGTTTATGATTTAGGCTATGAGATAAGGGTTCCACAAAAGGTCTATTTAGGCCGCAATGGAGAACAGGATTATTTATAATTCTAAATTAATCAACCCAACCTTAAACAAATAAATAAAAACTGCCAACCTTGACTTTTGCTTGGTTTTAATTCAAAATCATTTTTATAGTTTTGAGGTTTTATAACTGTATGAATTTTAAGTCTGTAGAAGCGTTCGGAAATAAAAAAATATTACTCGAGTCATCATTGCATATAAGGCTACATATGGAATTGACTTTGCATATTTAAAATCATTTATGGGTAATGCATATTTAAAATTAAAAAATCATTTGATACAAGGTTTCTATTTTGCAAGGTAATGATTTTTTTATAATTGTATTTTAGGAAAGATGATTTTGGAATTTTCCGAGGTGATTTCAACCCTGGAGAAGTGGAAGGAAGGAAAAGCGTTGTTGATACGCGGAGAAGGTGGCAATTTCTGCAGCGGAGGCGATTTGGACATGGTCAAATTGTTGGATGACAAGGAAAAAGCTAAATATCTTCCTGTGATCATGACAGACAATCTGAAAAGGCTTTCTTCTCTTCCACTCGTGACTGCTGTTTATATCAACGGATCTGGTAATATTTTCGTTTCAAAGATGTCTTGAACTTTGCCCCTTTGACGTTTCGCTTTATTCAAGGGGCGATTGGAGGAGGATCCGAGATCGCAGCATCGGCGGACGTTCGCATCATGGAGAGAGGGTCGAAAATCGGTTTCGTACACAGAAAGATGGGCATCGTGCCTGCCTGGGGTGGTACGTCAAGACTGAAACGCATCCTGGGATCCCACAAAGCCCTGAAGATACTTTTAGAAGGGCGAGTTTATGACGCGGAAGAATCTTTGGAATTGGGCTTGGTGGATTACATGGAAGAAGACCTAGAAGGAGCGAGAAAAAGACTAACTTCATTGGTCGACGGTCTCCAGTACCAAGTCGCTCAGTGTATAAAGAAATCTGTGATGTCTGATAGTATTGAAGAACAGGGTGATATATGCTCTGAATTAATCGGCGGTGAACAAAATAAAAAAGCACTTATGAATAGAGTGAAACATAAACAATAATTAGTCCAACGGCAAATTTGTTATAATGTTTATTAAAATAACTCTGACGTAGTAGGGTTTGAAAAAAAAAAATTGATTTAGTAGTAAGATGTACCTGTAAACTTGTCTTATCTTGGTCCGTCTATTCTCCCAAAGTTTGTATATCATCTTCCGGTATCGATTAAAACAAAAACAATAGAAGAAAGAATTATGAAATAGGACACAGACCAACCACTGAAGATGGCGAAATGCTTTCAACGTGTAAAACCAGCGAGAATACGCGGACCATATTACTTCATGAGGCCAAGTACTGATGGTCTGATGGTGGTGATGCACCTCTAGCTTTGTCGTTTTCGAACATCGGCCTACTCTCGCTGTTTTGTTCTGTTGTGTGTGTGTTTTTCTTCATTTTAATTTCATCCATTTATGATGGATCTAATCGTGATTTTCATTTAATCAAACACCCGAATGAAGATGGCGAAAGGACGAAACTACATGTTTCATACGTTTTGGCATCCCACCATTTTACAAAGATAAAAAAAGTTTCGACTGACGAAATAAAACAGACCAACAAATGAAAAATTAATTAAATACGTCTTTTGTATAAAACCAGCGAGAATAGACGGAATAAGGCACATACCTACCACTGAATATGGCGAAATGCTTTCAACATACACAACCTCGCTGATCAAGATCATTAATTGTATTTCTTCTTGATGTCTGATTGTATATATTTTTCCCTCGGATTAAGAAAATGTCGGTGCTCCTTATATAGTAAGAATATTTCACTCTTCTCTTCACGAATATGAAAAAAATGTTACTCGTTTATCTATGATCATTGCACACGAACCTGTTTCGCTCGTCTGCTAATTGCGTGCAGCGTGTTGGTCCAGAAATACGAAAGTGTGGCCAGACGCAAGTTGATTAATATTCATCATTATGTAAATCCTCTTGTTAGAGAAGAAAAGCAGGAAAATGAAATTGTTTGCCTAATGTGGTCCTCAGGGAGGATCATCGCTGGGTTTCTTGTTGCAAACCCGCGGTCATGGCGAAAATAATAAATCAAACATACATTTTATAGAATAAAACTATATAACAAAAACAAATCAACAAGTTCAGTTATTTTGACTTACCTAACTCCATACCAAGAAGTTAATAATAAATCATATAACACTGAGGAAATCACACAACCGGAAAACAACAAAGCAATGAAGCCAATGAAAATGCACACATAAGAAAACTATTTCATAACGCATAAAAGAGTGAAAACCTTAAAAAAAGGCCGTAAAAATCCTAATTTAATATAATCCTAAATTAATATATCAAAGGCGAAAATACACAAAATCATCACGAGTAACGGAAACGAAAATATATACGACAATACGCAATCGGTATGAACAAAATGACATTGTTTAAGGCATAAAAGATCCCAAATCAGCCTTAATTGAAAATCATTAAATTAATACCAGATAATCTGAGAGTTGATGAGCTGTTGCATTTGACCAAAACTGTTTGTGGTCCGTCATACCTAGCTCTGCATACCAAAGACCAACATTGCAAGTCATACAGGATTAAATTTTACTGCACTAAATGATTGGTAAAATAAATATTAGCTTATAATCAATTCAAAATAGAGAAATAAATCAAATGAAATTATGAACCTAATTAACAAAATTTAAACAAATTTCCCATTGAATTTCAAATATTTTACTCTCGCCGCCTGATAGTGACTCAACAAATCTTTCAATAAAAACCTAGTGGCCGATAAATTATCTGCTACATAAAGGATCATAAATATTTTTGACCTAAAATTCTTTAAAAACATAAAGCACTAATTTACCTTGAATCACGTTTGGTAAATCAACAAAATGATAAACAAAGAAGAAAATTCATTCTGGTCCCCTCCTATTCTCCCTATTTATCTTGCACCCCTAAAGAGCAAATTTACAAGAATTAAAAAATTAAACCTGATGTAACATAAATAAATCGCCAAATTGCAAAAGACTTCTCAATGAATTTTAAAAAAATGCATTACAAGCAGTGTCAGTACTTTTGATAGAAATCTAGATACCAGCACGTGGAGAAAACAAACAAAAACCTGAGTAAAATTGTTTAAATTGTAAAATTGACACAATAAAATATTAATAATTGTTGAAATTATATTCAGAATTCAGGAAGGCGAAGAAATGTAATTTCCAAACTGTACCGTTTCCGCCCCTTGCTCTTTATCCGAAATCACAATAAAACGACATTACATTAATTTAGAGATTTATTCTAATAAAATTATTGATCAAATTTCTATTAATTCTCCAATGAATTTAAGATATTTTGAATTCACAAACTAAAAGTAGTCCAAGGCTTGTCTGTCTAAAAAAGGAAGAGGGTATATTAAAATGTTTCCAAAATAGAACAATATAACATTAATATTACGTCTGGTATTTAGGAAGTCAATGAGATATTTTAAATTCACAAACTAAAATTAGTTCCAAGGCTTTTCCTTGTAAAAGACAGGGCAATAGTAAATTAAAATGTTTCCTAAATGAACAATACAACATTAACATTACATCTGGAATTTTGGATGCCAATGAGATGTAATTTGGTTAAAGCCAGTCCTGGCCCACACGTTCTCACACATTATTGAAATCACAATAAATTATTACTACAAATTAACATTAATGTTAAATTAATCCATTTCTACTAGTAGTCATAAAAGTTAGTGCCCGCTCATGATACTAACTTTTTCATCTCAACCAAGACTTTAGATAAAAATTATAATTGATGTTAAATCTGAATGAATGCATTAAGATTAGACTGAATAGCAGCACAATCTAACTTAAGACAGCGTTAAATCATCAACCAATATAAGTACAGAACTATTTCTGATAATGCAAGTAATATCATTAAAAAAATAAAGATAAAAACCCTGATGAAGACATCTAGATTTAATTGATATAAGCATTCAATATTATAAATATGTAAAAAAAGAAATATACACAGTTCCTTCATCAAGCTTTTAAGGAATACATCCCCTTCCTCAGAATTTTTAAGCTATTGTTAGGTTAGCTAATTAGGTTAGCAAATATAAACATCTACTTACAAAATTAAAACTTATGGTTTCAAACATAATAAATTTGTTTTGGTGTTTAAGAAGGTGGAGCACATGATATTTATTAGCTGATTGCTAGGGCTTACCCCCAATTACCCCAAGGAATATTGAGTATTCTGTGGTAGTGTGATTATAATTTATTAGCATGAATGAAGAGGCTTATTTCTAAATATCCTGAGGGATATCGAGTACTCTGTAGTAGTGTGAATGATTTTTGGTGGTGCATATTATTTACTAATGTGAATGGCAGGGCTTATCCCCCAATTATCCCAAGGAATATCAAGTACTTTGGGATAGAGTGAATGCTAACTAGACTATTAATTTTATATTTATTTGTTGGTTACTTTCAGAAAACATTTCTATGTGATTTTTTTTAATAGTATAGATTACATACACATTTAATAGTAAACACATCACTTATTTTAACTTATTTGGACGTTACACTCATCATCAGCTTCTTACATTGTAGATGTAGATGTAGATGAATTAGTCGGGGTGTAATATACTGTGCCCTTTAAGACCTATTGTATCCCTCGTTCACTGTCCAAAGTACACCGGTGAGTCCTATTTCATCTAGGAACTTGATTAGTAGGCCCGGTTTCAATGGTTGAATCTCTTCTATGGACACATTGTACATCCCAAAGCACTTCCTCCAACAAGTAAGTGTAGCACCAGAGTTTGTTAGTAGGTGTGTCGGTGTCTCCTCTGCCTCTTTGCAGAATCTGCATGTGCCATCTTGGATAATGTTCTTTAAGCGTCCATTTAGCTTGCAGTGTCCTAATCCTGTTAGGATTCGTAGTTTATTCCTGCTTCCTTTGACACATTCTGAAACTTCTTTCCTTCGGAAATTTATTAGGAGATTCTTGGATTGTCTGTGTCCAAAAGGTGAATTCCATTGTTCCTTCATTTTCTTTTTGTCCTTCTGTCTGAGTTACTCATTTTTACATTGTATTAAATTTCTAATTTTTTAATATATTATGTTAAAAATACGACCGTCTTTCATTTGCATGGTGAAGATGGAAGAAGAAGTTTTTATTTATTATGTTTATTTTTTTGCATGTTTTGTTCTTTGTGTTCTTTTATTCTCAATTGACAATGCCCTGAGGTACAGAGAGGCTAGCAGCAGGATATGCATAATATAACATTATAAAATTAGCTGGAGAAACATTAAAAAAATAAAAGGATTAAAACGTGAGAAAAAAAATGAAAAGAATGTGGGCGATGACCGATTTAGTTTACCTGCCTTTAAAAAAAAATCAAAAATAATAAAAAAAAAGACGTTGTTGAAGACTTTATTGATGCTTCCAATTCTTGGTTCATACTGTTGGATACTGTACATGTAACTATTGACATCGTTCTTGAAAAAAATGTTAATAATGTCTGTTTTTTCGAAAATTACATTATTTTTTAAACATTGTGGTCGACAGTGATAATCAGTGGAAATTTTTGATTCTGTAGGTAATTTGTGGAGGTTGGTCTATTTCAAATGACCCGCGTAGATGTTATATGTACAAGACTACAAGTCCAGGGTTGGGAATTTTTATATATATTGTCGTTTGTTTATTTTATTTGTACATATATATTTTTTAGGTTGTTAATGATATATAGCTCATTTTTTAATACATTTAGATAAAATTGGTGGGAAACCCATTTTGCTGGAGAGGAGAAATTCGTAATTAAGTGAGCCGGACTGCGGTGGTTTCTTCTTCTCGTTTTAACAGAACAATTTTAAAGGCTATAGCCTTCTGTAGTTGACTCATCTCTGAGCTTCAATTAAAACCCAGACGGTTTTTCTACTCTCTCAATCTATTTTCCACCTGAAAAGCCGAAATCCTTTCAGTCGGGATCGTCGATCTGCACAAACCGGACGGCTGTTTTTTTTAGTTTTTTATTTTATTTTATTTGTTAAGTTGTATTTAACGGGCGTAGATCGGTCCGAGTGGGCAGGAGCTAGCTTTATAAGGTAAATCGTGAGAATATGGCACTAAATCCAGCGTACGATGCCATCGGCAAAGGGTTCGTCGAGCAGTATTATTTGCTATTCGACAACCAGGTCGAGAGGAGTAAACTAGTCAATATGTACAACGTGAGTATGCCTCCATATGAATAAAAACTACATGCCTAATTTTAGCTACTTCATGATGAAGCTACAGCAAATCCTTGGGCGTGTTCGGTTCTCTTTTCTTCCTTTCAGAAGACCACCATAGTCTTCTTTAGGATGTTTATTACTTGTGTGATACTAATGCTTTATAAAAAAAAAAAAATCTCAATTTATTTTAAATATACGTAAAATGGGCCTTTTATCAAGTAATAATTGTTGAAAAAGAATGTTTTGGACCTTGGCTCTTAGTACATTATTAAGATGAAAATTAGAATAAGAGCCAGCCTCTTTACGACCTGCGATTAGTATTTATGTATTGTGTATCTCCATTATTGTCTAGAGCTCGTCAATAAGCATAAGGACTATGGCACACGTACCGGTTTTCAACAAAGTTTTATCTCAACCAAGACCTTACATAGAAAGGATAATTAATTGTTTGAAAGAACTAACTTGGGCAATTGACCACGAAAACATACAAGAAGTATCACTTCATGAAACAGCTCCCCGTGGCCATTTCATAAGTCGCTAAGAATCCAGTCTGATTAACAACATTTGAAAATGGCAAAAAGAGGGAAAATTCGAGGTTGAGGTGGAAAGTTGGTGTCTGAGAGGATCGAAGTCACGATAGCTCAAGTGGTAGAGTAGCAGCGTATTTAGCTGAACGTCATGGGTTCGAATCCCGCTCATGACACTGACTTTTTTATCTCAACCAAGACCTTACATAGGAAGAAAATTAATTGATTGAAAGAAGTAACTTGGTCAATTGACCACGAAAACAAATGTTTCACCAAAGTGTTCAACACACCGGTTTTTTTCCCAGCTGACAGACATTGCAGTTTCACTATCAGTTATGTTCAGTATTCACTATTCCACCGAAACTGACCAGTGTTGTTCCTGTCATTTTCCAATATTGTCAATTATAGGGCAGTATATTCTTATTTGTACAATGGGTGATTTTTTTTTTAAATTTTTTTTTTAATTTATTTATTTTTTTTATTTTTTTTTTTTTAATTGGGCCTCACTTTGAGGTATCTAGCCATGATACAACCACATGTGTCAAGCCTTGAAACCAACAAAAAAACCCACCTGCGAGGAGAGACAAGCTGCTCGGTACCACCTTCGAGGAGACCATCTCATATATGAAACAATTATGTTATCACTATAGTGGAAAACTCCAGGGAGATGTGGATAAAAACCTTACATAGCATTAAGTGCTCCTGGAAAAGTCACAACACCAAGACAATCATCTCAGAGATAGCACTGACTGGCAAGGGTGCAGCCCAACACAACTTCGTAAAGCTTAGATCTCCCTATCACAATCCTGAAGGAATCTATATAATAGTTTGTACAGTTGTTCGCCTTCCATAGCCAAAACACTGTAAACTGAAAGGCTTGCTAACCTCTTCAAACTGAGTTAATCGGTCAACAAATATCTTTCCTTCTCATACTCCGAACCGAATAAAACAATGTGTTTGATATTTTCCGGCTCATCGCATGTCATGCAATTAGGAGCTGGTCTCAGTTTAATCCTATTTAAGTAGGCACTGCATATAGAGTGATTTGATCGGATTGGGTATGTCGTAGAAAAAAAACTTTTTCGCCTCCCATAGCCAGTTAAATGGATTCTAGAGGTCTGCCAGTAATTTATTGTAAATTAGAAAAGCTGGAATTACCGGTGAGCTATGAGAAGTAAGCTCAACTTTAGACATGTACGTATATGTACATTCATGTGCAGATATTAGATTATATAAATCAGTAATCAGTAATGAGCCTTTGGAAAAATTGAAAGTGTAAAAAGAAAATATTCAGGACCTTGCCTGTTCAGCCACTGCCCCTTAATAAACTATTTTATTGTTTAATTTCTTTATTCAACTAGCGCCAAAAGAGTTGTCGAAGCAAAAATGCTTTTGAAAGAATACAAATGAGTGGTGTTCATCAAGGTGGTGAAACTAGCTAGATCATGCCGGTCTACCAATTTTTGTTGTTCATTGTTTCTAATTTTTTCCTATTTCACCACCAATTAGTTGTACTAAATGTATTTTGCCAGAACTTTTATGTTGATCAATAAGAATAGGCCATAATGATCAGTGACTGTTTAAAAATCACTTTCTATCAACCCACGAACAAAACCCCATTTAATAGTTCATATATGTTGGGCTTTTCCCTTTTACACATAAGAAATAAAACATTACAGAAAATTATAAAATGTGATTTTGTTTTTTTAGGCAGAGACATCATTTATGACTTTTGAAGGAATGCAACTTCAAGGAAGCATGAAAATCATGGAGAAGTTATCTGTAAGATAAAATTTCAGTTATTGCAAGGATTTTATGATCGTATTAAGTGCTTTTTTTTCTAGGCTTTAACTTTCCAAAAGATAAATAGGGCAGTAACTTCAGTAGACTCGCAACCAATGTTTGACGGTGGCGTTTTAATAAATGTTATAGGAAGACTTCAGGTAGGAATTTTTATCATTATTAAATTAATCTTTAAACATAATTAAATTCAATGTCAAATTTATTCAGTATTACATTTTATGAACGGCTTAAAAATAATGAAGAATGCATATTGTACCCATTTTACTATGATTTTAATCTAATATTGCAATGTTGCATACTTTGTTTTCAATTTGTTTTTTAAGAAAGTTTAATACCAATATATTTAATTAATGATTTAAAGTTGAATTTGTGTTTTTCAGACTGATGAAGATCCACCACACGCTTACAGTCAAACTTTCGTTTTAAAGCCAATCGGAACAAGTTTTTATATTCAACATGATATATTCAGGCTAGCTCTACATGACTCCCTTTAACTGGAACTGTTAAAACTCCAGCAACAATAAATAAATGGAACAGGTATTCATGACAATCTTCTTTTTTCCCCACTCAGGAAGTAAATATTAATTATTTATTACTTGTTCCAGGCAGTTAATTCATAGCTGTTCAAACATAAA
The DNA here is from genome assembly GCF_000648675.2 of Cimex lectularius. Classification (NCBI taxonomy): domain Eukaryota; kingdom Metazoa; phylum Arthropoda; class Insecta; order Hemiptera; family Cimicidae; genus Cimex; species Cimex lectularius. The sequence continues at coordinate 936,866 of NW_019392716.1, read as the reverse complement.
TCTTTGATTTGTAACACTTAAAGACATATATATAAATGGTTCTTTCAGTTCATTGTTCAAACAGTTCTACATTATATAATAATAAAACCATTTATGTTCATTATGTGTTGACTTTGACAATTGTAATAAATAATAACTAGGAGTGTTAATTTTGTATTCCATTTAACAAGCCTTATTTTCAATTTGTATTCGATTGTTCTGCAATTAAATTATACTTCTCATCATGCAGTAAAATTTTGTTTTTAGCCATGTCTTAAACCCTGGCCTTTGTCTAGATCTGAGCCTATTTAACTTTTTTAGTGCCTCAGGAAATCTAATATATTACATATGTTTTTGATATAATTCAGCATTACATAAACTATGAAACCTTCAAAAAGACACATTGACAAAAATGACATAGACCAACCACCACTGGAAATGATGAAATGCATCTAATGTACTATAAAAGAAGAAAAATTAGTTTGTTCATATACTCTGTCTAAATAGGGAATAACATCCCAATCCATTGGTTCATACATAACAACTCAAGCCAAGTAGTCTAGCAATTTAATATGTGCTAAACAAGTGATTTAATGATAGTTGTATACCAATATCTAACTGAAATGTGAAATTAATTTTTTTTTAATGGGGTTAGGGTTGATATAGAATCATGACAGTCGTTTCCTGCAACCTAAGTAGATCTATTGTGAACCCCTTCCCCCATTAATCATAGGTATACCTTGGAATATTTTTTCTTATGAGATTAGGCCTTGGCGCCTCTCCGCGGACCTCTTTTGGTGTGAGAAATGTCTTACCGAAATGGCTGTACCATAACCGGGCTAATGCTTCACATTCACAAAGGATATGATCCATGTCTCATGTTCCTCCTGTTAGAATCGGCATGTTTCTGTCTGCTCTGACCATCTTCTTCAGATGATAGTTAAGAGTGCAGTGGGCAGTTATCCCTCCACCTACTTGTTCCATCTGTGTCCCATATAAGGGCCCCTTCTTGAAACTTGAGGCCACCTTTCTTGGGTCTCTTTTGTTTATATCCACTTGGAAGGGTCTATCAAAATTGAGCTTTTCTCGTTTTGACTGATACCATTATAATTATTTCAGTTATTTGAATTCTTTCTAGAATTGTGATGGCTCATTACATCTGGCTTTATTTTGTTGTATTTCAGGAGTCTGTTGACACTCTCAAAAGCCACCTTTTGTACATAGAAATGTACGGGTGAAAGGTCGAGTGATGTTTCACTGGCTGTAGCGGCATAGGTATGCATTGCCCCTGTTATATTGAGACACGCTAGTCTATAGTTTGGTTTGTGCACTTGTTCAGTGTTTCTGGCCATCATGCTAGAGCACCATTGGTGTATAACATTATGGATTTTGGGGGTTATTTACCAGTTTTTACTGCATAATCTTAAGCCAATGTTTAATAGAGCCTGGTTTTATGCAGAATGTTGCCTATGTGTTTTCCCCATTTGAGCCTTTGTTCAAGGGTTATACCATGGCTCTTTGTAAAAAGTTAAGGCTTCAACTTTTATAGTGGAAGCTTTTATATGGAGCTTCCTTCTTTTTGGGAAAGGTGTGAGATAATTATGCATTCTTAAGTTTTGTATTTAAACCCTTTTTCTCACAGCATCTCCCTACAATATTTAGGATATTTTGCACCTGGTTTGACAGTGTCTTCGAATTTCCCTTTTATGATTGTTACCACCTATCTGCTCAACCTAAGATGTATGATATCCTTACTCGTTACGTTTTTTAATTAGATCATCGACTACAAGCAACCAAAGAAGTGGTGCTATCCCTCCTTGTGTGCATCGTTGAGTAGATACAGTGTGATGACCATGTCTTATTATTTATTAGTTATTTCCGCCTCTTAGAATTCTTAATAACCAGAGACTGGATTTTTAAGCAGTAAAAATTGACAAAATATGCAGTTGAAAGCCCTAAAATATGCAGTATTAATACGTTAAAAGTATATATTTTAAACTACTTGAGTATAATTAATGTTAATAAACAAATACTTCTCTAAATTGCCTTCCATGAAATAGTGCCGATGGTCACTTAAAATTTGTGAGAATATTGAAATAAGGCTCAAAAAGGGGCTTTATATTCTTTTGTTTTGTTTAGTTTTCTTCTAATTAAACCAACTTTTTACGATACGATTTTACATTAAAAATCCTTCAAGTATGTGATATTGTTCAAATATGCAATTTTATGCGATATTCATCAAATATGCAAAAATATGCTCTATAAAATTTAACCTACAGCTTCCTAGATACATGATTCAGATAGATAATCGATTTCTTCGGTCGTATGTCGTGGCAAAAAAAATATGCAACTGCATAAAAATCCTCTACTAATAACCAGTTTGTACTTTGTAGTTGAGAGGACTATAATTTTTCTTTGTACAGATGTTTCAATGTCTGTATGAAGTGTTATCAAAGGCCCCCTGTATGGCCAAGCAGTAAAGTGCCATTTCTTTATTTTCCATTGACTTATCAACATGCCCTACCAATTTATTTAGAACAGTTTCATGGAGTCAGATATATCTGTTCTGAGTACTATAAAGCTTTGACTCTATCTAATTTATCCAATTGCCATCCAAACTTGGATGGATGGACTAAAGCCTTTAACTATTCCTTTTAAAATAATTTGGAAGGCCAAATCTATGCAAAAAAATCTATTTTAAATTATTTAAATTTATTCCTGTTCTATAATTAGAATTTCAAATTTTTGTACCATAATTTAAACATTTCCTTAGGTCTTGGTTGAAATGAAAAAGTTAGTGTTACGAGCAGGATTCAAACCCTCAACCACGAGTTATGAACGGATGTGGACTGGATAGGTGCCGGCAGACGAGAGCTATCAGCTATCGTGACGATAGCTCAAGTGGTAAGAGCAGCGGCGTATTGAGCCGAAGGTCGTGGGTTTGAACCCTGCTCATGACATTAACTTTTTCATTTCTACCAAGACCTTACAAAGAAAGAGTAATTATTTGAAAGGAGTAATTTGGCCAATAGACCACTAAACATAATGGATTTCCCTTAGGCTTGTTACTATATTTATAAAACTAAAACTATTTCTAATATACGTAAATGTTAGCGGGCTTAAAGCCCTATTTGTACTTTTCAAATTAAATATTTTAATGTTTTGAGTAATGACTAATGAGCATTCAAAAACCATCGATGTGTAGATTCGATGGTTGTACTACCATCGACGGTGAGGTTCCGATGTTTCATCGATGGTGACCTATCTATGCTCATATCTACTCGCTGTTACTGCAAAGTTGCAACCAGACCGCGTCGGCAGGCAGGAGCTGGAACTATCGAATCGATACTTGTAACTTGAGTCCGAAATTGAGTTGGAAGTTAGAAATGGAACTATAGCTATAGCTACATTGCTATAAGTCTATAACCGGTCGCACAATATGACAGAGACAGCTCTTCCACAGCCGCTTTTAGCAGGTAATATTTATTTTAGGATCTTTTTTATTTGTTAAAATAAACAATTTTTCTTATCCGAGAGATTGTCGACCTGGTAGCAATCAACCATGTGTGTTTTGGTATTAAATTTCTCTTTACTCCGAACAAATGGAAAAACCTACATGCTTGAGATAATATTATGGAAATGTTAATAAAAAATATATATACTTGCCAACATTAGATTTATCCATAGAATTTGGAACATTATAATCATTTATCCATTACATAGTTCAATTAGGGATACAGTCCCAAAATAGAACAGTGAGAATAGAATAATTGTAATAACATTAGGTAAAAAGACAGTGTAAGAAGTAAATAATTAATGAAATATAACAGTTCAAAACACCTGCAAATGGAAAGAAAGAAAATCAAAGATATGGACACAATGTAGGTTCATTTAACACGATACAGATATGCCATCAGTGAGTTGTGGATGACGCTGCTGTGGCTAGCTCTCAACACCCTTAAAAAAAATATCTTTCAGATAACCAACTCATCAAATGTGGAGAGTTTCCTTGAATGTTTCCAGCTTAAGATTGCTATAATTATTTGAAGATCATGAGATGCAGTCTGGTGTGACAGGTTTTAGAAAAACATTTTCTTTATCGCGCCAATGTTTCGATCTTTATTGAGATCGAAACGTTGGCACGATAAAGAAAATGTTTTTCTAAAACCTACGTCACTCCAGACCGCATCTCACGATCTTCAAATAATCATTAACTAACGGTCACTAAACACCACACATTGCTATAATCTTCATTTCTAGCATTTTTTAGAACATGGTGTTGTAATGTTTAATACCAAGCGGATTCTGAGTTATTGTTTTTTATTTCAGTATGATTGGCATTTTTATTTTTTAAGGGCAAACCGTTGTTCATTGCCAGCCCTCAATTATTTTCCTGTCTTTCTTGCCCTTTAGTACTTCCAATTTCATTTCATGTTTCTCGAGCCAATTTATAATTTGGTAACTGACTCTCTTTTCCTTACCATATTGTTTGATTCTCTATATCCCAGGGTTTCATAAATTGTGGATAAAATAACAAACACACAATATAAAACATAAGTCTAGTTGTCTCTATCCCAGAATACTTGGTATTTCTCACAGTAATTGGGGATAAGCCCCTCCATTCATACTAATAAGTTATACTCATGCACTAAACTTTGTTCACATTACCCAAGTATTCAATATTGCTCAGGGTAATTGGGATAAGCCCACCATTCATGCAAATAAATATATTCATTCCAATAAATAACACATATCATACATAACTATGATAGGCATTATATTAAACTAGTATTTATCTTTTGATTATTATCTATATTATTATTATTTTTATTATCTCTTTCTCTCCATCTATGATGCAAGCTTTAAAAAAAAAAGATGCACTTATGATTGTTGTGATCTGGACCACAGCTAACAATCTTAGCTTGATAAGAGCTAAGATTCAGGTCTGTGATATGCACTTACCCAGTGGCTTTTTTTTTGGAGTTTTTTTCTCTCTTATATCTGGCATTCTTAAACCAAGGAAGTTTTCCCTTAGAGGATGTTTGTTTTGTCTCGATTATACATTTCTATGTACACTACACATTAAGGAACACATGGTGCCAAATTATGTTCGTATTTTTACTGGCCTTCCCATTTCCACTTCATTTCTCTAATTACTTTTATTTTAATTATCGTTTTCAATATCTTTTATTAGGTTTTGTTATCTGCTTGACCAAATAAATTCTTTTCAATTAACTAAGGCTTTGGTTGAGTTAAAAAAGTTAGTGTCACAAGCGGGATTCCAACCCACGACCTTTGGCTAAATACACCGCTGCTCTACCACTTGAGCTATCGTGACTTTGATCCACTCAGACACTAACTTCCCATCTCTACCCCACCTTTTGAATTTTCCCTCATTTTTTGCCATTTCTCAAATGTCGTGTAATCTATTTGATTCTCAGCGACAAATGAAATGGCCATTGCCTATCTCAACCAAAACCTTAATTAATTGAAAAGAATTTATTTGGTCAAGCCGACCACGAAACCTAATAAAATGTAATAAGCAAAATGAAGTATACTTCACTAAAGCTATCCGTGGCCATTTCATTTGTTGCCTAGAATCAAATAGATTACACAACATTTGAGAAATGGCAAAAAGGAGGGAAAATTCAAAAGGTGGGGTTGAGATGGGAAGTTAGTGTCCGAGAGGATCGAAATCGCGATAGCTCAAGTAGAAGAGCAGCGGTGTATTTAGCCGAAGGTCGTGGGTTCGAATCCCGTTTGTGACACTTACTTTTTTATCTCAACCAAAACCTTAGTTAATTGAAAAGTTTTCAATCAACTATTTCATCTATGCAATTTTGAAAAGATGAAAAATTAATCATATTTTAGTTGTTTATTTTGCTGCTAACATATACTTGGACCACTTTTTGTTTTTTAAAATATCAATAATGTTTTATTAAATGATTAAATTTGTTACAAAGTTAATAAGCATGCTTTAAACTTATACAAATAATAAATTTGCAATATGGTACCTTGATTGTCCTTTGACCTAATTAAATTTTGTACATTTAATTTTACTTACTGTCGAATATTCTTTATAATGCTTAAGTTTTGATCAAAACACATTTAAAAATAAAATTTGTTTATAATTTTTCAGCTCGATCTTCATCTGGCGTCTGTGTATTCAGTGGACCACCGAATAATACCTTGGAACCACTTTTAAAATTAGACGACTCAAAGTCATGTCGTTGCTTGAAATTTAGTCCACATGGAGATTACCTTGCATGGGCCAATGGCGCTAAGTTCGGCTTAATTAATTATCTATTTTTGTTAAATGTATGTACAGTTATCTTATTTTGTTGTTTTTTGTTAGGGTCATAGTTGTAAAAACGAAGGACTGGTCGAATGTAGTTTCCTTAGATCTACCTAAAGTAATGGACATACATTTCTCGCCTAAAGGGACCTACTTTTCAGTTTACGAACTTTATTCGAGTAATGTTATCTTTTACTATATCCCCTGAATATTTGAAAACAGTGTGAATGTCATAGGATCTGGAGATGCAAAAGATGAGATTAAGAATCTCATTGTATATCGAACAGAAAATGGAGAAATCTTAGAAGCTTTTGAACAAAGGAAGCAGGAAAATTGGTACATATTTAAACATAGTTCTAAATATTTTTTGTTAATATTAACTTTTCTAGGCAGCCACAATGGACAGCTGATGAAATGTATTGCTCTAGGAATGTTAAAAATGATGTATTTTTCTGGAAATCTGAACTTTTAACTGGTCCTCCAGAAAAGAAATTGCAAAATCAAAGGATTGTTAATTACAGCTTATCACCATCAGCCCCTCAATACCACTTGTTATGTTATGTACCTGGTAAACTAGATTTATTCTACATCTAAAATAATTTTTTCAATTTATTAAGGGAAGGTATTATTTATAAATATTTTTATAGGAAAATCCGGCCAGCCTTCTGTATGTAAAATTTTTCAATTTCCAAATTTCGACAATCCTCTCGCACACAAAACATTTTTCCAGGTGTGTATTTTGTGTTATTTGATTAGAAATGGTTAAAGCCTGTTGAAATTAGTTAACAATAAAAAATTCTTTTGTTGTATAATGGCATTGAATTTATATTATTGTCAGGCAGATAGAGTAGAAATGTTCTGGAATAAGAAAGGGACGGTGGCTCTTTTTTTAACAACTGTCGACATTGATAAAACAGGCAGTTCGTATTACGGCAAACAAGGCCTTCATTTAATAGATATCAAAGGAAATCAAATGAATGTGTCATTAGGTATTCAAGTTTAACTAGACATGGACATTATGAGTTTTTTCTCTCCTTAAAATAATTTTTATCACTTTAGCAAAAGAAGGTCCAATACATGCTGTTGAATGGTCTCCGCTGGCGAATGAATTTTGTGTAATTTATGGCGCAATGCCACCAAAAACGACGCTTTTCAACACAAAAGCTGAACCTGTGTTTGATATACCATGTTCACCAATAAATTCTATATACTACAACCCTCAAGGAAATAATATCCTTTTTATTAAAAAAGTTATGACATTCGCTTTGGATAATTTTTAACTTTTTCTTATGAATTATAACAATTACATTTATAACTACGTAGATTCAGTATATGACTTGTAGTTGATAATGATGCCATATAAAGAAATTTAAAGTATGTTCCTTGACATAAGAATTTACTTGTTCTTCTTGGAGGCTTTGGTAATTTACAAGGCGCAGTTGACCTGTGGGAAGCACCTGCCAAGAAATTGATCAACAAAACCAAAGCGGCCGATACAACTCTAGTTTCTTGGTCTCCCGATGGTACATATTTTATGACTGCGACAACTGCACCACGCTTACGAGTCTGCAACGGGTTTGTAAATGTTATAATGCTTAATAAAAATGGTTATATTAAAAATGTCATTTCAGGTACAAAATATGGCATTATACAGGCAGCCTCGTTCATGAAAAGTCATGGAATGAGGGTGAAGAACTGTGGGAAGTGGTCTGGCAGAATTTTCCCCCAGGTACATTCAAAAAGCCCCAAGTCTGTTATGAGCAGGTTAAAGGAATCGCTTCTCAGTCTCCTGAAGGTATTGGCAAATAAATAAAAATTAAAAGGTTGATTTTACTTTTAAAAAAATTTCCCCCAGCTTCGAAACAAGCTTATCGTCCACCAGGGGCTCGAGGCAAACCATCGTCTTTCAAATTGAACACAGAAATAGTCGATGTAAAACCGGGAACCGTGGTAACCCAGAAAGGCCAAGTTCAAATGTCGAAAAATGCGATTAAGCTGAAGAAGAACCGAGAGGCAAAAAAAGCGGCGAAAGCGGTAGATGGTTTCATTTCACAGAGTGACGTCCAAAAGTTGAATGATTATGCAGACTCATTGAAAGAATATACGTCTACTGATCCAGAAAAAGAAAAAGCTATTAAAAAATTGAGAGTGGTAAGTCAATTTATAATTTATATATTGTTCTAATTGATTAGCCACTTTTGTCAGAGGAGTTAAATTTTAACATTGGCTATATTTGATAAATGGACAATTTTATCATTAAATGCCTTCCATTGTATTAATCTTAGTTTTTGTTTGTAATTATTAAGTAAATCAAATAAAATAGGGGATTTTAAAATAATGTGAGAATTTTAGTATAAAATTAGTTTATTAAAATATGAAGTATCTAAAACATCATGGCCTACTTAGTAGAAAGCGCTGGAGAAATCTTCAGATCTTTTTCTAGTTATCCCAATCTTCTTGAAGATTTATTTATGGAGTCGAGGAATTGATATGAGCCGTCTATAGATTATTTACAAACTTACCGATACAATACAAATTATTTACAAATTTTTTACACACAAAAAAATTATGATTAAAAACTACATTTTGTTTTAAATATTCATGTTAAATGATATTCTTCAAAGCACAGAAGATACAGTACAATTTATTTATTTTATTTTTTGTCTCCAGTACTGCAACCTGGGCATGTCCTTACTTGTATTTCTTGGGTTTCTAACACATGCAAATATAATGATATCAGTAAAAAGCAAATGAGTTGATGGTTGTCTAAAAAAACATAAGAAATATAAAAAGTCAACAACTGGAAAAGAAGAGTTAAAAAAGGATTGAACACAGCACTCACTCCATCATTCACCATTTTTATTAATTTGCAAGTTAGAAATACGTCACTTGTTTACTATTCCCTGCAGCTCTTCTCCTATATTTTAGCTTTTTAACATAAAGTCTATAACAGTCTATAATTCTGTAGTTATTTATAAAAAGAAAATAATCAAATTTTACTTTTAAAAGCTAAAAAAATTTAGAAGACAATTTTCTCAGTCGACAAAGGGGCTAACCAGAAATGGCACCGATTTGAAAGCAGGTATCACACTGAATCTAATCTACTTCAAAATGAGAATCCATAAAAATCGGGAAATAATAGCCGATGGAAAATGGTCTGTCTGAAAAGAGACGAGGTCTCAAATGATAAAGATCCTGTACGTGGGGTTAATGTTCATTGGAACAGTTATCAACTGTTTGATAGTTAGCTATCATCTTGGTCTGCGTATCTTTGCTAATTTTTGTTGGTACAGATGCATTCGCAATCTTCAATGTTTAGTGAAAATGACATACTAAAGATGGCAAAATGCTGAAACACTCCTGAACCAATAAAAATCAGCGAAGATAGGAAGACCAAGATGATAGCCGAACTATCAAACAATAGGTTTATCAACACGCAGAACACAAAAGGAAATTCACAAAATTAACAATGCTGCACTATATCATCAAAATATTGCCTAACAACTGACCCCAATGAGTAATCATTAAAACCCCATATTTCAGACGGCTATGTGGAAAATTTCATACCAGGCCATCTTTCACGAACCAACAAAACAGGCGTGAACCATGTTGAACTGTTCTATCACCCCAATAGGCAAAGCTTGTTCAACAGAACGAATAAAAATTCATCGTAATCAAAAGTATTGTAGATGGAAAGTTATCAGTATTATTAACTCTGTAATCTTGAATTTGCTGAAGTTTTAGTATTAACATTGTCAAAAAACAGTCTTTAGTAACCTTTGTATGTCCAGATTTAAATGCCAACTTAAGGGGACACAGTATTATTTAAGGTAGGACATCAATCATCGGACAAGCAACTCATTTTTTAATGTCACTGGGGTGCACAAAAAAATTGAAGTCCAATTGATCTTCAATAAAAACTAACAAGCTGATTGTGGTATCTCATGCCAAAATGAGTCTCGTTTTTGTACTTTTTTGCTCTTTATTTTTTAAAATATACTTTCTGCCTTAAACTTAATGCAGTAAATGATTAATCTTGTTTCTAAATGTTCACAGAAATTAATTGAAATAGAAAAGTTAAAAGAACAACAAAAGGCTGGAAAGCAACTTGAAAAAAATCAACTCGAGAAGATGAAAAACGAAGACACATTGCTCAAGCAAATGAAATCACTAGCGATGTGATTTTTTAATCTAAAAGGTGCACATTTCATATTTTAACTGATAATAATCATGTATATTATTTCATTTTTTATGCTTCATAGGTATTGGAAGCAGTCTTTTGGAGGGAAAGCTACCGTAACACAAATTGTCATCCATGAGCAGTCATGAAAGATATAAAAAGTGTATATAAACACCTTTATATATTTTAATTAAAAAAAGAGAGAAAGAGAAACATTTCTGAAATATTCTTATAAATACCTGCACAGCCTTATATTTTTTATGGTTTAAAAATAATATGTATTTTTTTTTACTGACAATTAAAAGATGAAAGATGACCTCTTAAAAATATTGTTTAATCATCGAGCTGTAGACTTGGTAAAAGCAAAGAGGTGAGATAAAGAAAACAAAATGTCCGCAAAAAGTCAATTTATTTGGGTATATTAAAGAAACATTTCTGAAATATTCTTATAAATACCTACACAGCCTTACATTTTTTATGGTTGAAAAATACTTTTTTTTTTTTTTACTGACAATTAAAACAGATGAAAGATGACCTCTTAAAAATATAGTTTAATCATCGAGCTTTAGACTTGGTAAAAGCAAAGAGGTGAGATAAAGAAAACAAAAATGTCCGCAAAAAGTCAATTTATTTGGTATATTAAAGAAACATTATAATGGGTCGATAAGACAAATGTATTGCCATATTTTAAAACAAATAAACAATGCAATTTGACAAAATTTATTTATCAGAATTAAACAATTTTTTTTACGGATTTTCTATATGCATTCTTGACTCTTGCTAGAACTACATGCTAAATTTAATTTGTTTCCATCCTAAAGTTGTGCTTATTATATTATATCTGTGGAAAAGGCAAAATAAAATAATTAGAAGATAAAACACAAAGTTAAAATGGATTTAATGACTTGAATACTCACTGTTTGACTCTCTACATTGCCTAATAGCTTCGTTGAAGCCTTGGCATAAAGAAAGATCGGACTGTTGTTGAGCACATTGCAAAAACTGTTTGATTTCCCAAGCACACGGTCCAGTCGGTTCTTGAGCCCCGGTGTTAGAGGCCTGCTGCACAGGTGCAGGGGCTGCAGCTGCAGCATGGTCAGATGAACCTCCGCCACCCAGCATTCCAGTTAGTCCAGCCCCTACGACATGGCCCTAAAACAATTTTTTTTTTTTTTTTTTTTTTTTTTTTTTTTTTAATTTAAGCGGTAAAAATCGATTGAATAGAGGTTCAGTTTATTTACAATAGTTGATCCGACGGCGACACCACCGGCCGTAGCTGCCATCTGTCCAAAAAGCCCAGGCTGTTTAGGTTGTTGCTGTGCGACCATCGGTGGTGGTTGTGAGGCGACAGGGGCTGGAGGATGGCTAACAGGTGCACGTGTTGGAGCAGAAGCCCTGAAATACATAGTATTAATAAGTTACTTATAAAGATAACGATAAATTTACATAGTAAAAGAATGGTTAGCACAACGTATATTCTTTTGGAAGACAAAAAGAAAGAATGGGGGTGCTGTTGTGTAACTGTTTTATAAACATTGTAAAATATTGACATAAGCCTGCCAGGTGATGATCATCCTTTTCTGCCAATTATCGGAGGTTTTGTTGGTCAAATTTCACCATCTTCAATTATGTCTGTGACCGACCACTAAAGATGTAGGAATGCTGATACTTTTTGCCCGTTGTCTCTTCCACTTTTGCAGCAATACCAGGGCATGCAGTTAGGCAAAAGAGGTAATGAAACTGGTTTAACAAACTCGCCTTGGTCTGGCACTTCGCCATTGTATAAAATTTACAAAACTTGCTCAACTGAGAAAACCCTAAACAACTCAAAATGGAAGAAAGATCAAGCTACGTTTTAAAACAAAAATTAAAACTGTGATTACTCGTTTGAATGGTAAAAGTCTGCGTTTAAATAATAATCTAAAATCTACTATACTAATGTGTGATTTTTTAAATGTTAAAGGTGCAAGCAGAAATTATTAGGATGAGGCAGATAGCTGTGAAGGTCGTGGATAAGACTTTTTTATACTATATCCATGTTGTATTTTTCCACTCAATTTTCTTCAATGTAATTATTTTTAACAGCCAACAAATAGTTTTAGCTATTTTTAAACAAAAAAAATAGTTTCTTAAAATTCGGGTCGCATCTTGTAAAAATAAAAAATAATTAAGAGGATAAAATATTTTTGGGTGTTGAAGGTGATTTCTGATAGTGATTCGACTGAAAACCGATCACGTTGGAAAAGCGAAAAATATCTAACCTTGTTGGCGAAGCCGATCTTCCTCTTCGTGGCATTATTGATAGTTGATTGTTTTTTTAAATATAAATCAAACGTTAATATAAAATACGGTGTAATTTCCTTTCTCGGTATGAATCTCAGTCGAATGGAACGACGAAGACTAGAAGAGTACCAGCAGGTAAGTATTACAGCAATGGAACTAGGACGAATGAAGTTCGAGAATGGAACAATCTAGAACTTTGCAGTGACGTCTGACGTGTAGCAAATATGTCGGTCGCATCACATGGTTTTGACTTCGTCATACGCAATGACGCAATACAAGTAAAGAACAATTTCGCAATACAAATTTGTTTTAACTTACCCTTAAAATCTATGTATTCATTTTTTTGTATGAGTTGATTTAGTTTCTTTGGATGTATTCACATAATATTCATTCAATTTACTTCTTACTTATCTTCAATAGAATTTCATCGTGTATATTTTGATTTTGTGTTTATTTATAAACTAATATTAAATAGGATCAATGGGCCTTTTTTACTTTCTCTTACTAATTAATTTACTTAAATTTCCAAATTTCACACCGCAGTCTGCTTTCTTCCATTTTTTTCATTCCACATGATTATCTTCTTTATTCTGGTATCAACCGACTCCAGACAATATACTGATGGACAAAACTAATGCACCATCCTTCAATTATAATTTATTTAGGATTATTCATTTTGTGAATACCAAAAAATAGGTTTGAATATAAAAAATAAGACATTTAAAAAGAAAAAATGTTTATTATCCAATTCTTTAAAAAATATATATATTGAGTAAATAACAAAATTAAAAAACAAATACAAATTTAAGAAACTTTCTTATTTCTACCTCTGGCACGCATCAAGTCCGTTAAACGCCTTTACATTCCTTGGAAACTCCTGGAAAATCCTGAAGAATGTCTTTCCCATTCGTCGAGAACAGCCGTTTCCAATTCTCCTAGGGTGTTAGGACCGCCGTCGTATTCGTCGTTTAAGTTGGCCCCGAATGTGTTCAATCGGGTTCAGATCTGGACTTCGAGCTGGCCACACCAAGCACTCCATTCCAACCTCATTCAGGTTGTCATCCATAATACCTGGTCTGTGCGGGCCAGGCATTATCCTGCATTACCAAGAATCTCTCACTGATGCGGGGGGTCAAATGGCAAAACATGTTCTTTGAATATGTCTTGCAAGTACCTTTGTGAAGTTAGAGATCTTCCTAGCTCAACAACCATTTCGGTGCGGGCATCCAAGGAAATGCCACCCCAGAATATCAATGACCCACCGTGGAACGCCACCTGAAGAACCATACAGCATGTGGCGTAACTTCTCCATATGAAATTTCGCCCAATTGAAGATTTGAGCCAACTCTCACCTCTTCTATAAAGAGAACTCGTTGTTTCCACAGAATTGAGCCTTCTTCTTACAGCCCTGGAGGTAATCGAAGCATTTCACAATGATGCGGTTCGTAGGTCTTGATCTCTCGTCTATCTCGTCTGTAGACCTAGGTCGACCCTGTCCAGGCCTTATTGTGTGAAGCCCTGTTTCTCTGAAGCGCCAAAGAACCCTTCTTATTGTAGAGTGATTTACCCTCAGTCTCTTGTTCATAACCTCAACGTCTTCTCACCATTCACGCTAATAAATACATTAATAGAAGAAGAAGAAGCTTTCAAGCCTTATGAACAAATGAAAGTTGGGTTCGCCGTAGATTTGATATTACTCGATAACTCACACAACACAGTAAACGATATAGATTTAATGAGACATGTTTGTTTCATCCTTTTTTAAAAAAATAGTTCCTACTCACAGTAAGTTGTTTTCCAACGATCCGGATTTCGAGCCCTTAGCTCATCATCAGGTTGAAGGATTTCTACAATCACGTCTCTGAATTGCAAAAGTAAGTAAAGTAAGTCACTTTTGCAATTCATTTCGAGAGACGTGGTTGTAGAAATCCTTCAACCTGATGGTGAGCTAAGGGCTCGAAATACGGATCGTTGAAAACTTACTGAGTAGGAACTATCTTTTTTAAAAAAGGATTGAACCGCACTCACTCCATCATACATCATTTCTATTTGTTTTATTGTTTTGAAGTGAAGTTTCCAATTCAAGTGTTCATAAAAAATAAAGCCTAGGTAACGTACGGAGTCAGCGAATTGATTATTTTTGTTATTTAATTTGAGTACAGAAATAAGATGAGGTTGCTTCTTGACAAAGAGAATGGCGACTTTTAACTTTTTTCTTTCTATTTTGAAGCCATTCGTTTACCAGCGATATCGCTAATTGAATTTGTTCTTCTAATTGAGGAATATTTTTATGCTTATAAAAATTAATTACGTCATCTGCATACAGCATAGCTTGGATAGGAGACTTTATTATTTTGAGAAGTTGGTTGATACAAATACATCATTTGTAGGTTAATGTCAGACAGCATTTCCATGTGTTTTTTGTTTTGTTTTTTAATAACAAAGTAAAAACATTAAAAGACGATTAATTTAAAACATACTGTCGGTGTCCCAGCCGCACGAATAGTTTGTCTGTATGTACAGTGACAGTTTTGAAACAGGGGGTCAAAATAAATGTTAAAATTTGAATTTTTTGGAGTCCGCGAGTGTATATGAGTGTTTATAATTTAAATACGGAATTCCAAGGGGTTTAAAACGGATTCTCTATACACGCGAGGGATCATTTTTATTTTTTAAATTTTTTTTAAGACCGTGGTCAAATCTACATACATGTCATCCCCTTAAGATTCCACATCACAGAAATATTTATTTCAGAGGTACGTGCAATAATTACATAATTTCAAATATATTCTGTGTATTACCGAAATACCAGTCAAATTTTTTTTTTTTTAATTTACTCACCTTGTCGGTGAATGCGTTGAAGACTGCCGCCTCGGAGGGGCTCTCGACGTGTTTTTTGAATTTCTTGGCATTTTATTTGGACCGGTTGGACAATATTAACTGAAACTTTTGCTTTCCACTAATTCTTGCTTGCTAAAAACAAAATAATCAGCTGCCGTTGATAAATATTACATATGCTTACAATTTTTTTTACTTGTTTATTATTTCCATATTCGTTCAAATATGTATAATTTTATTTTAATAACGATATTCTGTGTATAGCACTCTTTCCCTACTTGTGTTTGCTGTGTTATTGCACACACTAATAATTTTCAACTTATATTCTAAAAAGTAAAATATAAAAGGGGTTTAAATAAATAAAACAGTAGAAATTTATTTTTTTAGGTCATAAACAAATTGTCAAATATCTAATAACAAACTCTCATCAGACCTTCCTGTTGTCGGCGTTCCTCAAGGTGCAATTTTAGAACTCGTATTGTTTTTAATTTTTATTAACGACCTACCTTCTTGTTTAAATTACTCCAAATTCACTTATATGCTGACAATATAAGATAGATTGTCTTACAACATAAGATTCCTATATACAATGTGTCCCTCATTTAATCCTTGATTCCATTTAAGTCATTAACAAAGACCTTGGCTCAGTCAATTGGGCTTTGAGCAATGGTCTCAATCTTAACCCACTCAAATCCCAATCAATAATTATGACATCTGCCAACTAAGGATTTCCTTCTTTGTGGCTCTTTAATACCCTTCTCTAACCAGGTAAAAAAACCTTGGTGTGACTTTTAATAGCAGATTATCTTGGGATGATTATTGAGGCTTTATTGCTAGAAGAGTCTATGGGACTTTAAATTCACCTTGGAAATATCATAAATTTATCCCTCCGACAATAAAACTTAAAGTACATTTACATCTGACATTGAATGATATTTATGTCAGACCTAATATAAACAGTGATGAATTTATGTCAGAGATATATATTTCAACCACTAGCTATTTGTATCAACATTTCTATACCAATAGATGTAAACATCGGTTAGTTTCAAGCTCAACCTTGTTTGACATTTGTTGCAAAAGTTGGCCTTTTCTGCTGTTGTAATAAGTGTAAACATGAGTGACAAAAAAGAGCGGTTTAAATCTAAAAAAAATATAATTATAATTTTTATTTAATAGTAGTACCTGCTTACCAGATGCTAAAAATCACAGTTACAGCAAGTTGTTCTGTTACACTAATAGCTTTTCTGAATCTTGCTTTGATAGTCTACTTGTCAAAACTTATTTTACCGTTTTTTTTTGTTTTTTTTTACATATTGCAGTACTATCTACTCTTTTTTCCTAAATCATACTTCTACTCAAAATTTAGAATACTTTTTAATAATTGCACAAGATTTGACAAGTTCATTCTGGGTATTGTTTTATTTGATCACCTTAAACTCCAATGTCTTATATACTAATTTAAAATCAAAAATAAACACTACCCATCACACTTATTCATCAGATTCGATTTTAATTCTTTACATAGTATAAATATTGTAAAAAGCCTGCTTCAAAGTGATAAATTTATAAACAATTTCATATTGAGTGATTATTCTCCAATTCTCCACAATTTAAGTATAACTCCACTTCCTAAACCAAAAAAAAAACCGTCCCTTCTGCAGAGCCAAGTTTTGAAACTATTCCCTGATATTCTAAATTCCTCTCTAAACCTAAATTCTCAAATGAAAAAATAAAAGACCTAAATACGTTATTTCAAATCATATCCGTCCCCTCTTAAAAGCCAAACGTCACGTCAGACGTCAGACTACATTGGCATCAGTCCGGTAATAATGTTTTGGTCCTTAGCTAGTTGATTCAATCTGTTGTAACAAATTTTGGCATGTTTTTTAATTTTAATTTTAACCATCATTTAACGCAACCCATTTTGAATACACCTTTATATTCTCATCCTGATTTAAACAACATACAACACGAACAGCAAGTAAGGCAAAATCTTCATATCCCCCTCCCTACTTATCCCTCTATTAAACCTTTCAAGCCTAAAATTCTATTAAATTCACTAATTTTGTGGTCCGCTTGACCAATTAATATATTACAATTAATTAAGGTTTATAGTTGAGATAAAAAAGTCAATGGCACGAGCGGGAGCGAACCCACGATCTTCGGCTTGATACGCCGCTGCTCTACCACTTGAGCTATCGTGACCTAAATCCACTCGGACACCAACCTCCCATCTCAAAAATAAAATTCTCCCTAAAATTCTATATTCACAACTCCCTAGTAAAAAAAATCCCCCAGACACGATCTTATAATTCTGGAACCTCACACAGAAACCTATAGTTTTTTGACTATCATTTACAATTCAGTCTTATGAATCTCTCACTTTCCCCTACTATAGAAATATTACATAATCACTTTCATACCACACAAACCTCCCTAGCCACATCTCTTACAGACCATCATCCCAGTGATGTCCAAAGTCCTTGAAAGATTCCTTTTAAAATGACTAATATCTATTCTAGATTTACATGTCATTCTTTCACACCAACTTGGTTTCCGTCTTCGACATTTCACGATTCAGCAATGTTTCAGGGTTGTTGACATTAATGTGCTTTAGAGAACAAAGAGTACTGTTCAGTTCCATCCCTATTCCCTAGACATGTCCCAAGCTTTTGACAAGATCTGGGACCTGGGGAGTTCTCGTCAAACTAATCAGTACCCACTCCTTATTAGTGACACTGATTCAGAGTGACATGAGGCAACAAGTTTTCCCAAGTCAGACGATCCAGGCCAATGACGCACAAGGGTTCTTGTCCCATCCTGCGTACAATTTATACTGCTGATCTGCCGATACATACTAACACCATGCTTACAACCTATGTAGACAATACTGCTAATTTATTCCCTAACTCCAATCCTACTCAAGCCACTGTAAGCATTGGCTAGCTTTTAAAATTTGAGAGATTTCTAGATGACTCAAAGCATTGAGGAATTTAAGATAGAGGAAAACTTAGGAGAATTTGATGACTGGCAGTTTTTCATCTTGGCTTTCTTAAATTGGAGAAAGAATGGTCAAAAGAAATTATCAATCTATTATTCTTACGAATCGTTTCCTTGTGATAAAGGCTGAACTATGTTATTTTTGTGTTTATTTTATTGTTAATATTTATAATCAGTAGAATGTTAATGGTATTAATTTTCAGGATATAATAGGAGATATTGTGAGAAAACATTTTTAAAAATAAATAAATATGAAAGAAGAAATTGTATCACCGTAAGTATCTATATTTATAAATTTATTGTTAAAAGTAAATAAAGACAAAATTATTTTTTAGAAATACAAGAACTCCTGTTTCAATATTGCAAGAAACCCTGTTGAAACAGCATATAACCCCTTGTTTCAATACGGTATTCAATGGTACAGGTAATGAAGGTACCTTTTTTAAAATAGAAGTTAGAGCTGGAGACAAAACAGGTCCGTTTTGTTAATTTATGAAATGTATAGAACATTAACATCGAATTATGTTATAGAATTTGGAGTAGGAAGATCAAAGAAAGAAGCCAAACATAATGCAGCAAAGAATATGTTACGTATTATGTCAGAGGAAGATAGTAAAATTGGGAAGCTCATATCATCAGAACCAGTGATGTAATTATCAAAACCCATTAGATTTTTTTTATAATTATTTGTGTTTATGAAATTATAACTTCATTTTTGTTTATTTATAAATCGTGAGATGCGGTCTGGTGTGATGTAGGTTTCAGAAAAACATTTTCTTTATCGTGCCAATGTTTCGATCTTTATTGAGATCCTCTTCAGGGCCTGGGATTTACAAACATTGTTTACATATAACAATTACATTTTGGATGTGGAAAAGTGAATTTATACAATGCAAAATATATTTTTTATATATTCAATCAAAGTATTTCTCCTCACTCAAAGTATTTTTCCTTTCACCTCAAAGAAGCCGACGCCTTATACAAATATGTCTTTTCTATACCGACATCCTTCCCCACCCCTTCAAAATCCAACGTATATAAACACAAAATAGCAAAATCTCACTGGCACTCTCGACACGACACGCAAGAATGGCACAATTACACAGAAGATAAACACTTTGAGTGAGTAGAAATACTTTGATTGAATATATAAAAAATATATTTTGCATTGTATAAATTCACTTTTCCACATCCAAAATGTAATTGTTATATGTAAACAATGTTTGTAAATTCCAGGCCCTGAAAATGATCTCAATAAAGATCGAAACGTTGGCACGATAAAGAAAATGTTTTCTGAAACCTACATCACACCAGACCGCATCTCACGATTTCTAAATAAATATCGATTAACGGTCACTAATCTGGACTTCATTTTTGTGTGTAAATTTCTAGAAATTTATCGTCAACCGATACCATCAGTGAAAATTCAGTCGGATTGTTATGCAATTTCTGCAACAAAAAGCAAATCGCTCCACCGGTTATTACACTCGAACGAGAAGAAGGGCCATCACATGCCAAAATGTTTGTTATGATCTGTAAAGTGTTGTCATTTACTAGTCATGGTATATATCCAAGTTTTTTTTGTTTATTATTATACGTGATACTTCTTTAATGAAATTATAAAAATCTCAGGTAAATCTTTCAAAAAAAAGATAGCGAAACAAAAGGCTGCACAAGCTATGTTGGCAATACTAAATAAAAACTTTGGAGATGATGATACATCAGAAGAAAATCAGACGAATGGTGAAGCTAAGGTAGCTCACTTCTTTTGTTTCATTTATCCCTTACTTTATAACAAGTATTTCCATAATTGGTCTAGATTATCTTTATAGTAAAATTATAATAGGGTCATTATTTTTAAAGTATGGAACAATTAATTCCCTTTGGATGGTTAGAAAGTGTACAATTTAAACTGTAGGTTTTAGCTTATCTGTTTGTTTAAAATTATTAGTACGCACTTATTATTATTATTAGTTATTCCTTTACCTTATGACAGGACATGTGCTCTTCAAATTGATGGCAAGAGTATTCCATACTCAAAAAGGTGGCCTAAAAAGCAATTTGGTGGCTTTTTTATATTTTATTTTAGAGGAATGGTAGTGAAAATTTTTATGGACTATAATTTTTTCTACTTTTGCATTACTCTGTAAGATTTCTCTAAGTCAATCATATTTTCAATAGAAATAAAGCCATTATCATTGAAAAGAAGTTAAACAAAAATTCTACAACGATGGCAATTATTGTTACGTGTTTAATTCCATGGATAGATTAAAAATAAAATTGTCATTAAATTACCTGATCCTTCATATTTCATAGTATGATTATTATCTATGTTGTTCAGGAAATTTAGTCTCATTTCTTCTTCTATACAAATTTTATCACAATTTCCCTAATGGCATGGTAAAAAAATTAACAAAGACTGCATAAAAATCCAATCAATCCAGTGAACCACCATCTTCCACAGTGATTAATTAATACAGATTAAAAATTTAATAATTGAATATAATAGTAAGTACAGGGACACAGTGTGGTGGGCGAGAGGTTAGGCATCTGATTTATGCCATGCTAGCCGTTTTAGGTTGAAATCCCTGCATGGAATTATTAATAAAATACTAATTAAGTTATAACTATCAGAATATCCAAGCAAACCACAACACTACAATCGTTTTTATAGTGTGAACCACTCAGAAATTAGATTTAATGTAACAAATAACAGAATATAGTTGTAGAGAAATGTCTTAGTGGTTTTGAAGAAGTTTTTTTTTTTTAATTTTGTGTGTAAAAATAATGAACGAAGGTAAACATCTTCCAAACAGATTATAAATTGAAATATGAAACTTTGCATTTATTTTTGAGAAATTTGAACTCGAAAATAAAAATTGACCTAATGATTGATGGTGTATTTTATAGGGAAAAGAAGACCAAGATGTTGATACGAGTAAAGGAAAGTGTCAGGAAGAAGAGACGACATGCAACAAGATTCCAAAACTTGAAGTAGTTAATGTTGAAAATCAAAAGTTTATGGTGAATGAATTGAGACAGTTATGTTTTTGCAGGGAAAAGAAGTGGACAGTTTAGATACATCAAAAACCCCAATCTGTGAAAAAAGAAAATTTCAAGAAGAGACGACATGTATCAAGAAAGCAAAGCTCTATGTACTTAAAGATAAAAATTAGAAGATTATGGTGAATGAATTAAGACAATGGTGTATTTTTGCAGGAAAATGTCGAGGACAGTTTAAATACAACAAAAAGCCAAAGCCTTGAAAATGGCAAATTACAAGAAGAGACAATATGCAAGAAAGAAAAACTTGACATACCTAATGATGAGATGAATGAATTTTTACAGTATGTGGAAAATGAATTAAAGCTGTTGGATTCAGAAGAAAAGCGAAACATGGCAAAAGAAATGATTAAGAAAATATTCAATTCGTTAAATGAAAAGGAAAACGGAGATTCAAGCGAGTTGACTATTGAAGAAAAGGTCTGAAAAGAGATGGATGTCTAATTGAAGTGTTTTTTTAATTATTATTGTTTTAATCCTGCTAATCTGAGAAACAGGTTGTCACAGCATTTTCGGAGAAAAGTAAATTCAATTTGAGATATTTTATTTATTTTTCACTCATGCTTTTTTAAAAAGCATAGTTTATGTATAACTTTGTATTCAATCAAGCAATTACACTTGAATGTTGTGATTGAATTAGCTTTTTTCTTTATTAATTAATGTAATTTTTAAGTACCTGAAAATTGTTTTTATTATAACTAGATTCTTTTATAACTAGAATGATCAGCGTGATAGAATATAAAGTTCATAAGGCCATTAAAAAATATGTTTGTTTTTGTTTTAAACCAGATTCCAAATGTAAAATATAAAATGAACATTGTAACAAGGTAAATATGAACCTTGGCAGCCAAAGACAAAAATATTGCCATTTATATTTCTGGTTTTCGTCATGCTGATTTAAATTATGTCTAAGTCATTAACAGACATCCTGTTCGACCTATACTTGGTTTTGTTTCAGGTGCATTTCATTAATGCTCAATTTTTATTTTGATAAATTTCTTTCATGGTGTTTTCTACTGAAAAGGCCTTTTTAAAAAGTAATTTTAGATTTGAATTCAGGGCTGTTGAGGTTTGAATCTGAGGCCTTCCATCATCGTGTAAATGCATTAACGATTGACTCCCCCCCCCCTATTTTTAGTGTTGGGTCTGGATCAACAAATTGGTGACAAAAGTATTTGATGATTGCCAAATAGTTCTTTTTTTGTTTTTGTTTGTCTTTCCACGATTTGTGAAAAATCCAAAACTAGAATAGGCTGGGATGATTGGAGATGATCAAGCTCTAAGTCTAGACCAGCATATCTAAACACATTATTGTATACATTGCCCCTTTATGCGAATCATGGATTTTCTATTTTCACATTTTAATTTCCTTTCATAAATTTCAGTTTGCTGCAGTAAATAAAGTTGTGATTAAGTTATTAAAAGAGAAAAACATTGAGCTGTGGAAATGCCGGAAAGCGATTGTTCAAGTGCCAATTGCAGACCATTATAAGATTTTGTGCAGTGAACCGTTTGCTAATAAATCACAAACTTTGACTTCCCTGAAGGTCAAAATAATATTTGTTGATGTTGCCTTTGTTTAGTAATGGACTTCCTAAGTTGTGCTAATCTACTTCCAGAATAGGTATAAAGCTGAAGAAATCGCCCTTTTAGACAATCTACAAGAGACATTCAAAACAATAATGGAGGATTATTGTTGGACCTATTCATTTAAAAACTTAGTACCAGAAAACGATAGTTCTCAACAAGATGACCAAAAAAGAGGTATTGACACATTAAAAAGATTGTCGTGCATTATTGAATCATCATTTATGTACAATTTGTAGAAATATTCATTTCTCTTGATGTTAAATCAGTGCCACCGTGGAGTTTTGTAGAAAACGGCAATACAGAAGATGAAGTGAAAAAGAAATTAATTGCCACTGCCATGAACTTTTTATACGAAATGACTTCCAAAAATCATGGGGCAATCTTTCAGGATCTTTAATTCATATGCTATTTGACTGATAATAAATCTCATTAATTTAAAATTTGTATAAAATGTACAGTTTTGTAAATATATAAATACTTGAAATTTAGGTCGCAAAATCATTGAATTTGTCTGAATTATTATTAACATCGTCCTTTATCAACTACTCTTGTTATAGAAGTAGATGAATGAAATGGGATAGATTTTTATTACATAACTTTCTTATTATAATTTATTATAAATGATTTTAATTTTTTTTTTGAAAAACAAAAGTTATAAAGTTAATATAAAAAATTACATATGAAAATTGAAAATGTTCAATTATTTATTCATAAGAAAGAAGAAATTTATAAGTATCCTTTCTTTTAAAACTAAATTAAGAATTTATTTTATTTTAAATTTCCAATACATAAAAGATAAAATTAAATTGGCCAAATGACAATTCTGTTTGTATAGAAAACGTTGAGAATCTTAAAATATAGATACTGACTAGGGACATTTTCTGTCGATTTGACCTTTACCCGATTCATCGTATTCCTGACTGCTGATCCACATTTGTTGGAATGTACCGATAGACGCCAAAATCGAACCACCTATCCAGGCACCGAATCTCCTTTCTGAACAACCGTTGGCTGATATCAGTTTCAACCTCATGCTCGCTGGTATCCTCATGGACAAGTCTCGGTTTAATCGTTCAGTGAATCCCTTAAAGGAAATATAAATTTTCACGTCATTTATTAACAATACTGTGTAAGCATTTCAGTTTATATACCTGGATGAAAGAATTGCCCCCAGTGATAACTACGCTGCCGTAAAGTGCAGGCCTTACATCGACGTCGCACATTCCAACACTTGTTGTTACAATGTGCCCAACGCCAAGCATTGTATTTCCAACTAATCCTCCTCTCGTTTGAACCACACTGGGATCAAACAGTGCCTCAGGTATCCTAAATCTTTCACTGCCAAAATCCTGAAAAAGAACGTCATGTTTAACTATGTGAAATTTAAAAATTATTAAAATTAAAGTTCACCTGATGATAACCATGAGGAAATTCATAATGTGCAGATGGAATTGAAGATACAGTTTTTTCATCGTAAGGTGTTTCGGAGACTTGTAAAACAGTGTTCTGGAAATCCTGAATGACTTTCTTAACCATATAAGCATGCCAAGATTGAGTCACCTCTGGAAGATTGCGTTTTTTTGTATATTTTCCTTTTTCTCGCTCTTTCACTGGCTCTTTGCTGCCAATCATGTAGGTGGGAACAATTTCGATATCATTCTCCTAGAAAATTATAGTTCAAATTAATTTGTGTAAAAACTAAGGCCTCTCGTGATGAGACCCAATGAGTGTCCCTATGACGGTTCAATAATAATTATGGTTATTTGGAGATTGTGAGATGCGGTCTTGTGTGATGTAGGTTTAGAAAAACATTTTCTTTATTGTGCCAAAATGTTGGTCCTTATTTAGGGCTTGAGATTTACAAATATTGTTTGGATTATACAAATACGTGTAAGATGTGAAAATGAATTTATTCAATGAAGTAAGCAATATAAATTTTTTAGATTTATTCAAAATATTTGTACTCACTCAAAGTGTTTTCTGTGTAGATGTATTTCACTAATGCTTTCAACAGAGACACATCTACACAGAAAAGACATACTTTGAGTGAGTACAAATATTTTGATTAAATGTGTGTTTCTTAGTAACCGGTTGTTTCTTAATTTGTTGAAGTCATGAGGAGCGGTGAAGAATGAGGTAGTATAGAAAAATCTTTTTTATTTTTTTGCCGATGTTTCGATCTTTATTCGAGTCATCTTCAGGGCATAAAATGTGGTGCTATTCTTGTGTTGTCATATTGGTTTTGTGTGAAAGTGTTGATGACGAAAAGCCAATATGATGCCAAAAGAATAGCACCACACTTTATGCCCTGAAGATGACCTGAATAAAGGTCGAAATGACGGCAAAAAAATAAAAAATATGTTTTTCCAAACTACCTCATTCTTGACCGCTCCTCACGATTTCAACAAATTACTTTGATTAAACCTAAAATTTCTATATTGCGTACATCATTGTATAAATTCATTTTCACATCTTACATGTGTATGCTGGGCACGACCACCTTGCTATGACCGAACGAACTCTCTCTATTCGCTTGCTTTCTTTTAAGCGATAAGAGAATAGTTGGCGTAAGTGCTTCGCTGCTTATTCTTGTGTAGGGGAAGGTGGAGTTCAAAAATTTAAGAAATCAGAGTATATTCTCAAACATTTATTTTAACAAAATTAAGCATTTTATATATGCACAACCACAGCAAAATCTTAACTTATCCACCAAGTCAGCCACAACTCTAAATCTGGGATGAGCTTAGTTGCAAAAGGACTTGCCCCAAACGATGCTCGCCAATATCAGCTTACATATCATCCCTATGTCCTCCAGGATCTTCTTCCAGCAGCTTCCCAGGTCCTCGGCAGTCGACTCTATTCGACTTGCCGCAATGGCTAGTCCTTCCTGGCTCTTGCTGGCTGAGTCCACTCACTGAGTCCCAGAAAGAGTGTGGCTGCATTCTGCCCTCGGTGCTGGCTGACTGGTCCCTTCTTTAGACTATTCGAGCCTCTGAACTAGACAATTCTAGCCCTTGAACTGGACTGACTTTTGATTTCCAAATCATCCCTTTTTATACCAGTTTCTCTGCTGAAGTAGGGTGGAAAGGAAAATCAAAAGTCGGGGAGACTGGTGTCTCGCACCTGATTGACACTACCCCGATTTACGAGGTCCCACGTCACTAGTGACAACCTTTCAGCACTAAGTAACTCGACGTTAGTTACTTATTTGATCGGTTCTCCAACTATTGCAACTTTGTTTCCCAGGTTCATGGGAAATCTCCTGGTACCCCCCATCAGGGTCTGCGACACCCTTCAGATTTACAACCCTTTTTGTGTGGTCCTTTAAACTATTTATTTTTTTCTTATTTTTACAATTACAACTTATTCTAAGACGGGGATATTTGTACAATCCAAACAATGTTTGTAAATCCCAGGCCCTGAAGATGATCTACAAGATCGAAACATTGGCACAATAAGGAAAATGCTTTTCTATCTCATGATCTCCAAATAATCATTAATTAACAGTCACTAAATACCACACATTCATAATTGTCAGCAGTCGACACAATTTAATAAAATTTGATTTCTTAATACCTGCAAGAGCTGTTTGCACTGCATTGTGATGTAGTCTCCTCCCAATGGGCTTTTGACGATGGCCTGGCTAAGGACGAAGCCGTCTTGAACAGGCACCGCTGAAGTGTGAGTCGCACCGCTGTCGACGACCAAGCCGGTGGCCCTGCCGTTGGCAAAAGCGGCCAAGACGGCGTTTTTGACAAGAAAGAAAGCCGGGACGTTGTATTTCTCGAACATGAGCTCCGTCAGCTTCTCCCTTTTCTGACGTACGTTCCAAGGAGCTTCGGACATGAGGACTGGGTGGAATTCAGAGTCGGACTGGATGCACTTTGCGTACGTGTAGTCGAGCACTTTTTCGAACAGGTCCCAATCTTCGATCATACCGTCTTTCATGTAGCTGTGCACTTCCATACCCTTCCTCGCCACGTTCAATATAGTCGTGTCTATGAAGTATTTGTTCGAAGTGGTCGAAGATATATTGGACGAATCCGGCTTCCTGTCAGTGTCCATGGCCTCCGTCTTTAAGGTCTGGTTCTGGTTGCCGTCTTCGATGACCCCGACCGCAGCCGGTATTTCCGCCTTCGGAGCGTCCTCCTGCGCGTAGCCGACTCGGAAAGAATGGTGGCCCACGTCGAAAACCAACGCCCCGATCTCATCTCCCCCATACAGCATACCGCTACCGCTCATCTTTTTCACTTATTTATAATTAAGAATTAAAGGAAAATTCAATTAAAACACTAATGTATAAATCGGACAGGTTTTGTTTTTGAAACCTCTCCTTTGTCGGCTTCCAATTTCTCTTTCAATCACAACTAACAAGCAGCACCTCCAAGTGTTAGCACTTTCAAAATTAAAATATTAAAAACACAATGTTCTCAATGTTTTAGTTTTACTCTTAAACAGTAAAATATATTATTATATTCTAAAAAAACACATATTAAAAAAACTCAAAACTTATTTTATCAAAGCAAATGCTCATTGTACATTACTTTTATTAACTTTTATCAAAGAAAGGTTTTTGCTTCCAATCGGTTTTCATTTTTTTCCCTTCTAAGAGTATCAGCGTTAAAACAAACCTCACAAAAACGGCTTTTCCACGTACAAATTTGACAGTAAAATTACTTATTGTAATAAAACAGAAAGATTGATTTCGTGTGTCTGCAACAAAGTTTGTTTTTCTAGGGTTCACGCGATGGTTTTATCATCCGTGGAGCGTATTTGTCTTGGGAAGATGACTTTGTCAGTCCTAGTTGCACTGTTCCTGGTCTTTCTCGACGTTTACAGATGCGATGAAGGAGTCTGCAAGATTGATAAGAAGGACGATTGTAGTGATGGCATTTCTCGAGTTAATTTTAGGTATTGACTTTTATCAGATCAAAATGTATATTTTTCATCTAGTAGTTATCACATGTCCCTTGTATACCTTCATAAGTTGTGAGGTGAAGGCAGATGAAGTATCGACCACACGACCACGAAAAAAGCAAATTCAGTTGTTACTGCCAAGCTTTTGACCTATTTTAAGTTCATCATCAGGGCAATACAATCTTAATATGTCTATATATTGATCGTTAATCTGAAGCCTAAATAGTCCAAGAGTCCTTAGGAATGTTAGAACAAGTAGGTCTTCAAAGAAATTTCAAATCACTTCGTAAAACTTAAATCTATAAAACATTCCATGACTGAGTGAAAGGCAACAAACAAACCAAACCGCTGGCTCAAAAGGGCTTAAATTTTGATATTGCATTCCTATGACATGGATAGCCACTAAGAAAGGATTTTTCGAAATTTCATCTGTAAGGAGATCATATGGACAATTTTTTACCATGTATCTTCATTGGTTCTGGTCGATGTATGTTGTAAGTTTGACCTGAGGTCATAACTCAGCAACTAGGACATTTCAGCCCTAGAAGTTGAGAGTTGTTTTGCAGTTGATATGATTTGACTTTATTATTCTATATTTTGTTGTTATCTTTCCACTGTGGAGAAGAAACAGTAATGAGATATTTTTCTAGCCTAAAAATCATGTTTTACTTGGGTTTTATGCTAAAGATCTCGTTATTTTCGGGTTTTTAGTTGTAACAACCGTTATTAGCATACTGTTTTATCTGTCAAGATTTAGTTGTATTATCAGCCTAGATTAGATTATATAGGAGCTGGACTCTTTACCTGCACATCAGTATTGTTCTGTTGTGATCTTCATTTTTTTTTTTTTTTAATCTACAGCTCCTCATTAAGCTTAAAGCTTTTTAACCAGACCCCAAAGCTTTTTTTAAAGAGCTCCCATATGTATCCTTCATGCCTTGGCTTTTCCTTAGAGGCTTCCCAGGAGTAGAAATCAGCCTACATAGGACATGTTCCGCTGTGTCTTCGTCTCCTTCACCATATCTGCACTCTGAGTCTACAGTGTCCACTCAGCAGTCCAATTATTATTCTAGTCCTAGCACGTCCTTGATTTAGAGTTCTGCTGTTAGCTTTTGCGATTATTCTTTGATAAACTTTTTTGCATGCCTCTGTCCTGGGCCGCATTCCCATTGAACAGAGGACTTATTAATGCATTGTCTAAGGGATCTGTGTTTTTGGCAGTTTGATATGCACAAAAGAGTTAAGGGCCAGTAGGCGTCCTCATCAA